>NW_024545907.1:600000-1073082 GCF_018152505.1 Drosophila elegans | reverse complement strand
GCGTCTATTTCTCTCTTTACAGTTCTTTCATCATACATTATTGACAACTATTCACTCTATGGAACTTGGGGTCCTTCTTGATAATACATTTATGTTTATTACCCACATTAATTTTCTTAACGCACTATTCATATAAATTAAAGAGAGCGGTTTTAGGAAAAATTCTTAAAGTTTGCAATGCAACAGTAACATTTTTCTGAACTAAGTCTATATTACTCCAGCCAATGCGAGCCTGCTGTTCATAAATGGTATTTTAATAATTTAACTGATAGTCCATTCCTATTGAAATCAATTAATTTAATGTCCCAGCCAGAAATCTCCGTACCTTGGTTTCATTTAACGAAAGTGCTGCTAGGATCAATTGTAAGCGGAATAAGCCAGTTTACGGGCTTTGCGGATGCTTAACTCCCTGCCAGCGATCATTCTATTTTCTTTGGGATCCGAGAATATCCTTGGGCCAGCGCTTAGAAAATATGTTATATTTAATATTTAGTTTTAGTGTTATGTTTATAACTTTGTATCCAGATAAGGATTTAATCCAATGGCGGAATAAATAAATAAATAAAAAATAGATTTACCTGAGACAATTAAACCATAACCTTTCCCTACCTGCCTATAGTGCGAGCGTAAACTACGGCGTCAAAGGCAGTCCATTTGTTTCAAATTCTAACATTACTACTACGCGTGGCTATGACATTCATGTACAAGACTTAACTCATTTCTGTTTTTCTGCCACTGAAGCGCCAGACTGGACTGCATCTCTTCATCCCAAAACTTTTTTAAGTTGCCATAGCTCCTGCATAAACAGCTTTCCTAGAATTACAATTAGGCTCAATTAGGCTAGCTCATATAAAACTATACTAGCTGCGGCGTGATCCATAGAGTATATGAAATTAAACTTATCAGAAGGCGACAACCAATATATTCCTAGTGCCTTTGCGGCATCTGCCGTCTTATCCTTTAGGGGTTGTGGCAGTCAGCGTTCTCAGCGAAGTTACTGTAATTAGTGCGCCACTTGTGAAATTAGAATCTGCCAGAACTTTACAATTACTTTGCCAGATCTTTACATCTACTTTTTTACTCTTTAAGTTAAGGGGGTTCCCTTGGCTGCTCCACCGAGCATGTCATCCATTGCTTCACAAGCGAGAGGATATTGTTGCCTTTAGTGCTCAGACAAATAGTAAAGGCAAGGGATGGCCAGAAAGGGCGTTGAATTTGTCCCCATAAATAACTGTTTTGAGTCATAATACCTTAATGGGGGCCGTGCTGTCCTTTTCGCCACTAATGCATTAAAAACTGCAGTCTTCAGCATTAACCATTATCGGCCTAAACATTAAAGCTATATCTATCGTAAGCGTAACGCGTCGATGTTACAAAAAAATCAAGCTGAATTGTAACCTTTGCAGCCATGGTCTCGTTCAGTGATAGGTTTGCTAGGTTTGCACAACGCGTCAAATACGACTCTTAGCTTAGTCGTATTTCACTGATTCTAATTGATGAAAAGGCATCTTTTCACGATGCTCCAAGTTTTAATACTATTCAATAAACGGGATGAACGAAACATGTGCATTTATCATACACTATCCAACTCAAAAGACTTTTTATCCGCGTCTTAACATAACCCGCAACAATAAGCTTAAAGAACAAGATTATTTCTAGCCACTAGGCAAATGTGGAGTAATTTCTGGATACTCCTTCGATGTTTGTTGCTGTATTTTTCCTGCAGTGATTTGATGATATTATTAGGGTACCAAGTTTGAAAAGTGGCAAAAAACAAACAATATTCTTGGTGCGCCGAAATGAAAAAAACGCACACATGCACATCACGCATATATACAAAGACCAATTCAAGCGCATGACAGCCTTCGTCAAAAAGCGACTGAACTCGTACATTGAGTGCGCGAGCGAGTGCGCGAGAATGAGAGAGAATAAAACCCGAATGCACACGAAGTGCCGAGGCCTGCTGCTGAGAGCCCGGGGGCCTCCCGCTTTGAATTTTTTTGTGTCCAAACTCGTTGTATGAAATGACCAGTCTATATGTTGTATGGTTAGTGGTATTACCGAGCAAAAAATTTTTGCATATAGGCAAATTTGCTGTAAGCACAAAGCCAAAGCTGTGCAAGTTTGATGCTGATAAGCAGAAAATATTTGTTAATATTTCCTAACAAAAAATTATGTTGATATTCATTAATATTATGGTTGGAGTCCCGGAGCAATTTTATCAGACTGTCTTCAGTGGTGAGACCTGGCCACAATTAGTTAAGGTCAGCCGATTAATTCACAGGGAAAGGCAGCACTTGGATCCTACTGTTGTAGACATAGTAGCTGGGGAGCCATTACCTTTAAAAACGCCCCATTATCAACGGCACGGACGTCATTAGCGGTTCACTTTCGTGAATTATTTTTTACCGCAGTTCTCAACTTTATTACCAACAACATCTACAGATGCTGGTATTTAAGCCGCTCGCCCTGTGCAACAATCCTTGTCATCAACATACGCATCCGCAGGTGTTCCCGCAACAGCAACATCAGATGATTCTGCCCTTTTTCGTTATCCAGTCTAAAACTTGAAATGGGTCCGCTCTCACACAGCGCTCTCTTGGAAGTTGCGCTCTCTCTCTTCATCGGGTCACATTTGACGACTGCTTTGCGTGTGTCCTCGCACGCGAAGCTTACGCCCGTGACGTGCTTTTCGGCGCATCACCCATACACATGGATAGCTTAGCGTATTTACTGGAGCATCGCTCTCTTCGCAACAACAATAACGTCTCATTAATTGAAATGGGTCCCCGAACTTGAAATGGGTCCACTCCCAAACAGCGCTCTCTTCGGAGTTGCGCAACAAAACCCAAACGCAATCCGTCATCTTGAATACTTCCATAAGCGAATTTGATGTTTCAATATTATTTGAAAACTTGGCTCAACCCTAATTTTAGCTCCAATAAGTTCGTTGATTCAAATTTGTTCCATGTCTATCGTAAGGATAGACGTTAATGTAGTTTAATATATTGTGACGAGTCAAAATCTCCATGGACCCCGGCAAAGATAAGACATTGTGAACTAACGGTACCGGGCTGGACATTGGACCCTCACATGGCAAGGGCAACAAGGTCGAACGGTGAATTGACGGACTTCGGACGAGCACAAAGAGGACGCACCGTGAACTAACGGTGCGGCAGTGGACCTTGGACCCGATCACGCGAGCTGCAGGAGAGGAATAACTGGACCATCATAGACTATAAGAGGGCGGCGTAAGCGCAGCTCAGCCTGAAGTAATAGTGCGAGAATCAAAGCGAGTGCGTGTACGCGGGACCAGTAGAAAGTAAATCAAGTGCCGATTGCCAGGATCAAGATCGCAAAGTCGAGACGCCAAACGACTATAAGTCTATAATGCTGAGACTACAACGCTGAAATCCAACGGATGCTAGAACGTGGTTAAATTAAGGTCAGGGAGTCCTTGCGTAGAGTCTGCGATAAAGGTGGCTGGGCGAAGAGGCAGAACCAAGTTCTACCTTGCCGACACAATCCAGACCAATCTTAGGGAGCCTGCGATTAAGGTGGCTGCGCGAAGAGGCAAAACCTAGTTCTACCTGCTAGGCGTAACACCTTGCTGGTCCCAACAGTGAGGTTCGCATAACATCCAGTGTCTCGGTGGAGCCGTCACGAGTCAGACACCAGCAAGCCGTTGACGACGAG
The DNA here is from genome assembly GCF_018152505.1 of Drosophila elegans. Lineage (NCBI taxonomy): Eukaryota > Metazoa > Arthropoda > Insecta > Diptera > Drosophilidae > Drosophila > Drosophila elegans. Next base: position 1,069,386 of record NW_024545907.1, on the reverse strand, counting down.
GAGCGACGCCGCAGAGGACAACGACGAGGAGCAGCAGTAGCAGTAGCAGAAGAGCCGCGAGGTTATTTTTAAGGAGGCCAATAAAACTTGTACGGTCCCAACACAACCCTTTGGTCAAAGTCAATCACCCAATATAAATTTTGTGGAACGAACCCACAACCTCTCTGAGCTAGCCGCACCTTTACGTAGCGAGCGAGATACTTAAGAAATCAGGTCGTTACAATATAATTGTAATCATGTCAGTTTGGTTGGATTGATTTTCCTTGTAATCGAATGCTTGCTTTGAGATTAATTACGATTACTTTCTTGTGGTGCTAAAAAATGTTCTTGAGAGAATTGTTTCAACCAAGGTACGGGGTCCTTATCTATAGGTTTCCATAGTACACTTAAGGCTTACAGAAATACAACAAGGAATAAGTTTAACAAAAGGTTCATTAGGTGGGGTAATTCAGTGGACAACGGTTGACACAGGCAGCACAAGCAAAATTTGGGTTTATAAATAAATTCCTATAAAATTAATACATTTCCGATGTGGAAAATAGCTTTAAGTCCAATCTTAATGTGTTGTTGCTTACTCTTGGGCTAATATTGCCAACATATTTGCTTCATTTTTCTTTGGCAACTTTGAACCTGTTTGTAGCTGGTGTAACCATCTAATTTTAAACACTATTTTAACATTTGGTCTTTTAATATAACTGATGAGGGTAATTATGACTTTGACTATTCCACAAAGCCTGATATTGATGGAAAGTCTTATTCTTTTTCAAAAACTGATATTCTAGTCTTCCTTAACCTCTTAATATTCTCTTCTCTTTTTCGCTATCTCATAGTTATTTTATATCTAGATGGAAATTTGCTTAAATTCTACCGGTGCAGAAATGCTATTGCTAAAATAAGCAATTTTGTTAAGTTTTTCAAGATTTGTCACTCAGCTTTTCTTGCTGATTAGGCTGATGAGGCTGATTAGGATCAAAAGACTTTTTATCCGCGTCTTAACATAACACGCAACAATAATCTTAAAGAACAAGATTACTTCTAGAAACATCTCAATTTCATCTGAGGAGTCAAAGCTTGGGTCTGCCAATTTGATTTGAGTTGACACTCTCATTCCTTTTGCTGCTGCTGTTGTGGCCGGAGAGAGGTGAGTTATCCGTAAGAGCACTCTAAAGTCATCAGTAGCCAGAAAATTGGTTAGCCTTAGCTATTATCTTTTCTAAAATTATTGCTTTAAAATTTCCTATACCATTTAGCGAGTAACTCCCTTTTTTTTACTAAAATAGTTAGTTGAATCTACAACAGATTTACGGTCTATTTCTGCCAAATGACCTAGAATTTTTTATTTATTCGTCTTTGAAACCTTGTCGTTCTTCTAATTAACTTGTGTCTTTGGCGCACCTAGGGTATATAAACTTTGCAAAAACTGGTCATTGTTAATCTGTTTTCCACTACATAAGCTCCATTGAGCGACTGAGCGAGTGTAAAAAGTTACTGCAGGAAGAGTGAAGCTTATCTTCATTACTGCGTTTAAGAGCCATTGGACTACTGCGATTCTAATTACGTGATTCTTTTTTGTATGCACTTGTCCGTGGGCAATCAGCGTGCTGAAGTGAATACCTAAGGCTTTACTCCCTAGCTGTGAACTGCAAACAGTTTACAGCACGTGCTAACCGTCAAACATACACATAGCTGAAAGTGTATGCATATAGCCGTATAACTGACCTAACCTGTTTCAATGCAATGAAATACTTGATTACACGTGTTTGAATTTTATTTCGTTTTTCGCAGATTATTAATCTCGCTTCAGATACGCAATCAGTGCAAAAGAACACCAGAATTCACCACAGAAAGTTACTCACATACAAAGTCAAAAGTAGCGGTGCAGCTTGTCTCTGTTACCGGTTTCGAACTCCACATGTGTCCGTGTGTGTAAGTGTATTTCCAACTCAACAATAGAGTTCGAACATTTCCCAAGAATGTCCCTATTTGGGCGGCAAATGATTCCGCCAATGCCTGCTCCAGACCGAATCGCTATATCTCGAGATAAATAGCCCAATTGGCTGCTGGTTCTAGGTCATTTGGTTTCAAATTTTTTTCTCTTCTTTCTTTTCCTCGTTCTTGAAGTGTGAGCATGCACATGCTTATGCATATCGATGTGTACATTGCATATCGATACAGATTAAGTCATACAATTTTGGTGTTATAAGTTCAGTTCAACAATTCAAATATAAAAACAAAAAACGGTCATCACATTTGCCAGGAATTTCTTAGATTGACTCAAACACAAAGTTTTGACTGAAATTAGAATACCCTATAAAATATAGTACACCGACATTGATCTCAGGAGTACAAAACGAACAGTACAAAACCACTGCCGGCACATACACATTCTCAAGTTTCACAGTACAAGTTACAAAGAGCGATCATGTCGTAGTGTATTTAAATATTTATTAAGTAGGACACCGATAACTGCCATAGGAGTGATCGCATAATTCAGCGAAAATCCTTATAGCTTCACTGTATTTAAGCAGACACGCATAAAAATAGATATATTTAATTTTTGCAAAAGTTTCTAGGATATATAAACTGACCGAAATGTGGTATATTTCTTGTTAGTTTTGTTTTTTGCATGTTAGTTTTTATATAAGTTACGTGCAGAAAGAAAAGAAATGGTTTAATCCAAGAAGGGTTGTCTGATCATATCGGAACAGACTGTAAACATTGCGCACACAAAAAAAAAAGCAGATTCTACTTTGTGGTTTGAGTTTACCGATGTTACTGTTATTAACTGTCCCACATCCGAGGTATCAAAAGCGATTACATATTTTCGCGTAATAACGGATTGAAACATATATTTTTTCGCGGCTCGCCCCTCATCTTTTATCATTGGATATTACTGCTTATATTAGGAACAAAATTAAAGTTCATATTTTCGAGATTGAGCTATTTTATCTCTTTTAAGCTAGAAAAGCACCATCCTGCAAGATAGTTAATCACCAGATTCTGGCCCGAGGGTATATTTTTAAAAGAGTACGAAACTAAGAAAAACATTAGAACTTTATAGTGAAGTGCGCCGGTTTTTAAATAACTGTTACTAGTCTTTTTTTTTAAGGGATTTAGAAATTTTGTTGTACCTTAACTTAACTAAAACTGTTTTTTGCTTAAAAAAAACAGCTGTTACTCTTGCATAAACGAGAGTTGTTTGCGTATTTTTTAACAGTTCCTAAGGATTATTTGTGCCCCGTCAGCATAGATTCTTTAAGTCATGGTCCTTTTTAATGTACCTTATATCCGCAACATTGAGCTCTTAAAATTTTTTTAAATTTAACTATATTATTAATGTATTAAATTTGTATCCCTAAATTGAAAAATTCTTTTTAATATATTTTTGTCTACCTTTGTATAGCACCTTTAAAAGGAATATATCATAACAACTTACTATTTTTTTTTTCTAACAAATAAATGTTGATACTTACTATTTTTAGAATCTTATATTCTTCTTCAAGTTTGTTTATCCGAGTTTCCAACGAAACAACATAGTCCTTTCTTTTTTTACGAGATAAAGTAGCAGATTCCCGGTTTCTTATCATACGTTGTTGTTTTTTGTATATCTTTTCATTGATTGTAAGAGTATTGTATAATTCAAATTTAGGACCAAAATGTGAATGTGTGCTTTCTTTTTCCTCTATGTGGGCATGGGTTTCCTCCAATAATTGCATTTCATTAACATTACTTTTCTTCGTAGCAATATTAGGAGTTTTAGTTCCTAAACTACCATTAATTTTGGAAGCCTTAGTTTCGTTATGTTGTATCTTTTGCATAAGGGCTTTATAGTCATTTGGAGGTAAAAATATAGTTTTCGGTTTAGGTTGCTCAATTGCTGGCAATACAGCTGGCGATATTTCAAATTGTTGGGGCTCCGAAGATGTATTATTATTTATTGGCTTGAAATTGGAAGATGGATAATTCCTTGAAATATTATATGTACTAACATCCAGCTCTTGCGATGGTTTATGAAATGACTCTTCAATATCAGGTAAGTTTGAATGAATACCATTTAAGTCTTTATTATTTCTCGCATATTCAATAGTTTTAAAAATTGATCCAAATTTATCTGCTTTAACAGAGATTCCCTCGAGTTTCCTTTTAAGCGAGACATACGATACATCGCTCTGTATTCCACTTGTTGAACTGCCACTTGAACTGCTACAACTTCCTGTAGGAGATGGTGTATAGCGATCATGCATTTGACGTCCACTGTTTCCACTTTCTAATTGAAGTTTCTTGTCGTCGGAACTCAAGTATTTATTAGTTTCGTTTACATTTTCCGGATATTCAGCAAAACACATAGAATAATTTTGTTTTGAGCAAGGAAACGAAGAAATTGAAGGTAGTATATTTAAGCTACAATCTGATACGTCTCTTATTAAGTTTGACGAGTAATGCGGTCCTGAGAATATTGGTTCTTTTTGAAAGTCAGGTATCAAATCATTAAGGTCTAGCGATATATCGACTGATGCGTTCATAAAGTCATCCAAAACAGTATTATCGTATTCATTTTGAGGTGTCACCCTTAACAACGATAATTCGCCTGAAAAATAGAATTTAATTATTATGAATAATTTTAAATTATATATTAATAAAAAAAATTATAAACAAGAAGGAAAACTTTCCTACAGATCCACAACTATGAAACAACTCTAACGTCTGCAATTCGCGAAAATCTGTCATGTCATTTAGAGCGTGTTAAACCTCTCTCGGTAAACACAAAACTTTTATTTTTTAAAAAGTTAATGACTTATTAAGTAATCTGGCTCTGCCGGCAGAACAATATCATACGTTAAATAGGCCACAGATGATCGCTGATCTAGGGAGACAGAACGAATGAATTGTTACCAGGGACTGGGGGTGCTGCACTTTCGACAGTTTGACAGAAGGCGCCATCTAGACCCCGATTTTGTAGAGGAGTATTTAGTTTGTTAGCTGTGTAACGGATATCTAATAATCGGGAAGCTCGACTATTGCGTTTCTTGTTTGCATATAGAATTGATCGTCTATACTAACTGCAAATAAAGAAACATGGCCTGGGGTTTCAAAAAGTGTCTGAGTTTATTCGGAAGAGTGTGTTACCTGCTTTGTGTTACGCAGCATTTACAGACGGTGTATTAAACTACGAAGCAGGTTACTGTTGAAAGTAGGTATACATTTCTAATTTCTGAGTACGGAATACTTTAAAAACCATAAAAGTTTAAAAAAATGTGATAAATTTGTATTTAATAATTTTCTCTATTAATTTATTTCCCAAATTGGTTATGTATAGCTGTCGGGCTGTCGGTATTTTGAAGGATTGTTAGTTTTTTTTCACTTTTTAAGGGAGGTTTTTTTTGAAGGCCTATAATAACTTTTTTGAGTTATTAGTTTTTGCAGGAGAGCTAAATTCAATTTGACGATTCTTTTTTTTGGTAAATACAATATTATTATTATTAAATTTAGATAATCGATTACATAAGAGGGCATTTCTTACTGTTGCACTAAAATATACTACATTGAAACATAAGTAACACCAACTATTTGTCTGAGGAACATTTTGTTAAATTTTCGTTTAAGTGGCTTCTGTGGATGCTTTTGGATCAAACAAAATATCACGTAACTAAGTTTTAGCCAAAGGCTTTCAGATAAAAATGTAAATAACTTAAATAATAATATATTTAATGCCCATTTTCAGCTTTACTTTTGTCTTTTTTAAACGTCGCGTCCGAAATCAAAAAAAACTTTTTTTTTGTTTTAGTGCCACAATAGTTACCGAGTACATTTGTGCTTTTATGCCTTAGTTAAAGCGTATTTAACATTTTTTTTACAAGAAAATGTATAAATGGTTTTCCTTTTTTATTTTAAAGTAATAGCATTTCATAATTTGTTCTTGTGTTATATTATATGTTTAAAAATTAAAAATAACTTAGAAAGAAATCGCGGAAATTGAAAACGATTTAGAGCTTAGTTAGCGTTAAATCCTGACCTGATCAAAAAATATAAAGACAATGAAATATAAATATTTTCAATACCGTACAAATTTGAAATAAACGTAAGCCTTAAAGCACTCTCAATAAAAATTAATTTAATACTATTTGTTATTAGCAACATAGTACAAAAACTGACTTATTTATTGAAGCGTGGTGTTCAAAATTTTAACGAGTACATTTAAATACAAGTAATTATTTACTCAACGACTTTTACCAACATCCAACCACGAACTCATATGGCTGCCGTAGAAAAGGTCAAATATAATCAGACTGTTAACTTAAAATAAAGTGAATAATTGTTGAAAAAATTACGCCAAATCTTCCAGAAGGAATTTCTGTATAACAAAATATATCTCTGCATCATTTCGGAAAGAAAAATTTTGTTTTTTATTTAGGAGCAATACACTGCGTCCTAAATATATATTCATGAAAAAACAAAACTTCTTAACATTTTTCCGTAAAAACTTGCTTAGATGAATGCTGACACCCTCAATGTATACTGAAACAAGGATGTGCAAAAACTTCCTCCAGATTCGCAGACTATGTGGTTTTATTATTTTTTGTAAAATGCTGTTCCATTTTTGACGGGTATAAAATTTATGTATTTTTGTTTAATTTCAAGAACATACTGGATATATTTAGGGTTAAATTTTTAAACGTTGAACAACTCTCATACAATCGGCAAGACGAAGCTATAGCGTAAATTTAATATTTTTAAAACATCTAAATCTAAGACATTTTTAACATGTTCGTACATGTTTAATAACATTAAAGCTATAATGATTTTCATCTTAATTATTTAAACATTCGTGTGGCAGCTATATGACAATGTTTTGCGATTTTATTATAATTAAATGTTTGAATCAAACTTTTATACCATTACAATGTCTACGAGCATTAAACAAAATATTAAAAATTAGTGAAGTTACAATTTTTTTTTATATTCCGATTGTTTTTATGGGAGCTATATGATATGGTCGTCCGATTTTGATCAAATTTTAACCGTAATTAAAAAATAACAAACCATCCCTAAATATCGAAGAACTTTAAAAAAACTATAAAAAGTCAAAGTTATAATTTTTATACCCTTGCAGAGGGTATTATAATTTCAGTCAGAAGTTTGCAACGCAGTGAAGGAGACATCTCCGACCCTATAAAGTATATATATTCTTGATCAGCATCACTAGGCGAGTCGATCTAGCCATGTCCGTCTGTCCGTCTGTCCGTCCGTTTATATGCAAACTAGTCTCTCAGTTTTAAAGCTATCTGCATGAAACTTTCCCAAAAGTTGTCTTTCTATTGCAGGTAGTATATAAGTCGGAACGAGCCGGATCGGACGACTATAGCATATAGCTCCCATAGGAACAATCGGAAAAATAAATGAAAAAAATTATAACTTTGCTGTTTTTTAATTTTTTGTTTAGTTCTTCGACATTTAGTAATGGTTAAATATTTCCGATTTACGGTTTAAATTTCATTAAAATCGGAAGACTATAGCATATAGCTCCCATAGGAACAATCGGAAAAATAAATGAAAAAAAATTATAATTTTGCTGTTTTTTAATTTTTTGTTTAGCTCTTCGAGATATAGTAATGGTTAAGTATTTCAGAATTATGTTTTAATTTTCATCAAAATCGGACGACTATAGCATATAGCTCCCATAGGAACAATCGGAAAAATAAATGAAAAAAAATTATAACTTTTCTGTTTTATAATTTTTTGTTTAGTTCTTCGACATATAGCAATGTTTAATTATTTCAGAATTATGGTTTAAATTTTATCAAAATCGGACGTCTATATCATATAGCTCCCATAGAAATAATAAAAATATATAAAATAACTATCTTATAATTGAGCTGCAAATCATCATAGTTTCAATGTTTTTCAGCATATACTCAAGTAAATTATAATTTAAATATTTTCTAAAGTATTTAATTCATGCAATAGCTGCAAGGGTATATGAACTTCGGCTTGCCGAAGTTTGCTTTCTTTCTTGTTTTTCATTATTTTTCCCGGTTGTTCCTATGGGAGCTATATGATGTAGCCGTCCAATCCGGCTGGCTCCGACTTATGTACTTCCTGCAACAGGAAGACAACTTTTGGAAGTGTCATCGGACGACTATAGTATATAACTCCCATAGGAACAATCGGAAAAATAAGTGAAAAAATGTCTTCGACATATAGTAATGGTTAAATATTTCACAATTACGCTATAAATTTCATCAAAATCGGACGCCTACAACATAAAGCTCCCATGGAAACAATAAAAATATTTTTAAAAAATGTTACTTTTTTGTTTTGTATTTTTATTTTTAATTCTTTTTGACTTATTAATAATTTGAAAGTTCATAATTACGCCTTTAATTTTATTAAAATCGGAAAACGATATTATACAGCTGCCATAGTGTTTTTAAACATATACGCAGGTAAATCATAATTTAAATGTTTTCAAGAATAATTATTTTTACCATAGCTGCAAGGATATATGAACTTCGGCTTGCCGAAGTATGCTTCCTTGCTTGTTAATATATATTATTTAACTACAAAATACAAATTATTTTATTTCAGAAAAAACATATCAACGATCTGGTTGATTGACATTTTTTGCGGCAGTCAACTTTCTGGCTAGGCTTCTTATCCCAAACGAAAAATGTAAATTTTTTATTAATCAGGAAAGTTTTATCATGCGCATAGTAGAGGGGTTTTGAGAATTTAGAAAAATTGGGGATGTAGAAGTGGATTTTGAAAAAAGTGTAATTTTTACCTGTGTTTTTCGATATCAAAATAGTTAGACAACTCACGCAATTGAGTAAATCGGTTAAATAATTCGCTCGCAATTTTGAAAACGATCTTTAAAGTTTTGGTACATACGAAGCCGCGGCATGAAGTGCGGTGGTTCTGGGTCCTTTTTCTTTGAAAATATTTGGAGTAAACCCATGAAACTTCGGGACTATATTTTTGAATAGTTTTCCAATTGGTTAAGGCGAAAAAAATGTTACCATTTTCAAGGAACGGTTTCCACATTAGGGAAAATTATAACAGTTTTGTTCAGATTTTCAGGACGTCGGGTATAAAAGGGAAACCATTATCTACTTCTTCCACAGTCTATTGAGCTATTTTTCTTACTTATCTTCACATAGTACCTCCTTTTCTCCACACAAGTCCTGAACTTAGTCGACAATTAAGTTGGAAAGACGTAACTCTCGTACATCGATGAAAAGTCGTGTTCGCAACATATGAATTGCCGCAAAACGTGGGCCTTTAAAGGATCTGTACCCTGAAGAACTTTTTTAAATAATTTTTTTAATAAATTAATCTCCGGATAACTGCACAAAAACCTTTTTCTTCCCAGAATTTTATGCACACCAAAACCTTTTATGAATAGTTTAAATAAATTTTATGATTTTATATTCACGGAATTGGTGGACTTTTCCGAATTAGTCGAACCAGACCGTTTATATTATTATAAAACGTAAGGTGAAAAAATAAATTATTTAGCTTGGTATCAAAATCAATTATTTAGCTTCGAGTTAAAAATATATAACTATATTTATTAAAAAATTTGCATTTGTAATCGAGACTGTTTGAAGTTGGATTAATACAGTTCACTTCTCTTTCAACCAAACAATTGAGAGTAGTGAAAATTTAATTTATTTCCCAAATTGGTTATGTATAGCTGTCGGGCTGTCGGTATTTTGAAGGATTGTTAGTTTTTTTTCACTTTTTAAGGGAGGTTTTTTTTGAAGGCCTATAATAACTTTTTTGAGTTATTAGTTTTTGCAGGTGAGCTAAATTCAATTTGACGATTCTTTTTTTTTGGTAAATACAATATTATTATTATTAAATTTAGATAATCGATTACATAAGAGGGCATTTCTTACTGTTGCACTAAAATATACTACATTGAAACATAAGTAACACCAACTATTTGTCTGAGGAACATTTTGTTAAATTTTCGTTTAAGTGGCTTCTGTGGATGCTTTTGGATCAAACAAAATATCACGTAACTAAGTTTTAGCCAAAGGCTTTCAGATAAAAATGTAAATAACTTAAATAATAATATATTTAATGCCCATTTTCAGCTTTACTTTTGTCATTTTTAAACGTCGCGTCCGAAATCAAAAAAAACTTTTTTTTTTGTTTTAGTGCCACAATAGTTACCGAGTACATTTGTGCTTTTATGCCTTAGTTAAAGCGTATTTAACATTTTTTTTACAAGAAAATGTATAAATGGTTTTCCTTTTTTATTTTAAAGTAATAGCATTTCATAATTTGTTCTTGTGTTATATTATATGTTTAAAAATTAAAAATAACTTAGAAAGAAATCGCGGAAATTGAAAACGATTTAGAGCTTAGTTAGCGTTAAATCCTGACCTGATCAAAAAATATAAAGACAATGAAATATAAATATTTTCAATACCGTACAAATTTGAAATAAACGTAAGCCTTAAAGCACTCTCAATAAAAATTAATTTAATACTATTTGTTATTAGCAACATAGTACAAAAACTGACCTATTTATTGAAGCGTGGTGTTCAAAATTTTAGCGAGTACATTTAAATACAAGTAATTATTTACTCAACGACTTTTACCAACATCCAACCACGAACTCATATGGCTGCCGTAGAAAAGGTCAAATATAATCAGACTGTTAACTTAAAATAAAGTGAATAATTGTTGAAAAAATTACGCCAAATCTTCCAGGAGGAATTTCTGTATAACAAAATATATCTCTGCATCATTTCGGAAAGAAAAATTTTGTTTTTTATTTAGGAGCAATACACTGCGTCCTAAATATATATTCATGAAAAAACAAAACTTCTTAACATTTTTCCGTAAAAACTTGCTTAGATGAATGCTGACACCCTCAATGTATACTGAAACAAGGATGTGCAAAAACTTCCTCCAGATTCGCAGACTATGTGGTTTTATTATTTTTTGTAAAATGCTGTTCCATTTTTGACGGGTATAAAATTTATGTATTTTTGTTTAATTTCAAGAACATACTGGATATATTTAGGGTTAAATTTTTAAACGTTGAACAACTCTCATACAATCGGCAAGACGAAGCTATAGCGTAAATTTAATATTTTTAAAACATCTAAATCTAAGACATTTTTAACATGTTCGTACATGTTTAATAACATTAAAGCTATAATGATTTTCATCTTAATTATTTAAACATTCGTGTGGCAGCTATATGACAATGTTTTGCGATTTTATTATAATTAAATGTTTGAATCAAACTTTTATACCATTACAATGTCTACGAGCATTAAACAAAATATTAAAAATTAGTGAAGTTACAATTTTTTTTTATATTCCGATTGTTTTTATGGGAGCTATATGATATGGTCGTCCGATTTTGATCAAATTTTAACCGTAATTAAAAAATAACAAACCATCCCTAAATATCGAAGAACTTTAAAAAAACTATAAAAAGTCAAAGTTATAATTTTTATACCCTTGCAGAGGGTATTATAATTTCAGTCAGAAGTTTGCAACGCAGTGAAGGAGACATCTCCGACCCTATAAAGTATATATATTCTTGATCAGCATCACTAGGCGAGTCGATCTAGCCATGTCCGTCTGTCCGTCTGTCCGTCCGTTTATATGCAAACTAGTCTCTCAGTTTTAAAGCTATCTGCATGAAACTTTCCCAAAAGTTGTCTTTCTATTGCAGGTAGTATATAAGTCGGAACGAGCCGGATCGGACGACTATAGCATATAGCTCCCATAGGAACAATCGGAAAAATAAATGAAAAAAAATTATAACTTTGCTGTTTTTTAATTTTTTGTTTAGTTCTTCGACATTTAGTAATGGTTAAATATTTCCGATTTACGGTTTAAATTTCATTAAAATCGGAAGACTATAGCATATAGCTCCCATAGGAACAATCGGAAAAATAAATGAAAAAAAATTATAATTTTGCTGTTTTTTAATTTTTTGTTTAGCTCTTCGAGATATAGTAATGGTTAAGTATTTCAGAATTATGTTTTAATTTTCATCAAAATCGGACGACTATAGCATATAGCTCCCATAGGAACAATCGGAAAAATAAATGAAAAAAAATTATAACTTTTCTGTTTTATAATTTTTTGTTTAGTTCTTCGACATATAGCAATGTTTAATTATTTCAGAATTATGGTTTAAATTTTATCAAAATCGGACGTCTATATCATATAGCTCCCATAGAAATAATAAAAATATATAAAATAACTATCTTATAATTGAGCTGCAAATCATCATAGTTTCAATGTTTTTCAGCATATACTCAAGTAAATTATAATTTAAATATTTTCTAAAGTATTTAATTCATGCAATAGCTGCAAGGGTATATGAACTTCGGCTTGCCGAAGTTTGCTTTCTTTCTTGTTTTTCATTATTTTTCCCGGTTGTTCCTATGGGAGCTATATGATGTAGCCGTCCAATCCGGCTGGCTCCGACTTATGTACTTCCTGCAACAGGAAGACAACTTTTGGAAGTGTCATCGGACGACTATAGTATATAACTCCCATAGGAACAATCGGAAAAATAAGTGAAAAAATGTCTTCGACATATAGTAATGGTTAAATATTTCACAATTACGCTATAAATTTCATCAAAATCGGACGCCTACAACATAAAACTCCCATGGAAACAATAAAAATATTTTTAAAAAATGTTACTTTTTTGTTTTGTATTTTTATTTTTAATTCTTTTTGACTTATTAATAATTTGAAAGTTCATAATTACGCCTTTAATTTTATTAAAATCGGAAAACGATATTATACAGCTGCCATAGTGTTTTTAAACATATACGCAGGTAAATCATAATTTAAATGTTTTCAAGAATAATTATTTTTACCATAGCTGCAAGGATATATGAACTTCGGCTTGCCGAAGTATGCTTCCTTGCTTGTTAATATATATTATTTAACTACAAAATACAAATTATTTTATTTCAGAAAAAACATATCAACGATCTGGTTGATTGACATTTTTTGCGGCAGTCAACTTTCTGGCTAGGCTTCTTATCCCAAACGAAAAATGTAAATTTTTTATTAATCAGGAAAGTTTTATCATGCGCATAGTAGAGGGGTTTTGAGAATTTAGAAAAATTGGGGATGTAGAAGTGGATTTTGAAAAAGTGTAATTTTTACCTGTGTTTTTCGATATCAAAATAGTTAGACAACTCACGCAATTGAGTAAATCGGTTAAATAATTCGCTCGCAATTTTGAACACGATCTTTAAAGTTTTGGTACATACGAAGCCGCGGCATGAAGTGCGGTGGTTCTGGGTCCTTTTTCTTTGAAAATATTTGGAGTAAACCCATGAAATTTCGGGACTATATTTTTGAATAGTTTTCCAATTGGTTAAGGCGAAAAAAAATGTTACCATTTTCAAGGAACGGTTTCCACATTAGGGAAAATTATAACAGTTTTGTTCAGATTTTCAGGACGTCGGGTATAAAAGGGAAACCATTATCTACTTCTTCCACAGTCTATTGAGCTATTTTTCTTACTTATCTTCACATAGTACCTCCTTTTCTCCACACAAGTCCTGAACTTAGTCGACAATTAAGTTGGAAAGACGTAACTCTCGTACATCGATGAAAAGTCGTGTTCGCAACATATGAATTGCCGCAAAACGTGGGCCTTTAAAGGATCTGTACCCTGAAGAACTTTTTTAAATAATTTTTTTAATAAATTAATCTCCGGATAACTGCACAAAAACCTTTTTCTTCCCAGAATTTTATGCACACCAAAACCTTTTATGAATAGTTTAAATAAATTTTATGATTTTATATTCACGGAATTGGTGGACTTTTCCGAATTAGTCGAACCAGACCGTTTATATTATTATAAAACGTAAGGTGAAAAAATAAATTATTTAGCTTGGTATCAAAATCAATTATTTAGCTTCGAGTTAAAAATATATAACTATATTTATTAAAAAATTTGCATTTGTAATCGAGACTGTTTGAAGTTGGATTAATACAGTTCACTTCTCTTTCAACCAAACAATTGAGAGTAGTGAAAATTTAATTTATTTCCCAAATTGGTTATGTATAGCTGTCGGGCTGTCGGTATTTTGAAGGATTGTTAGTTTTTTTTCACTTTTTAAGGGAGGTTTTTTTTGAAGGCCTATAATAACTTTTTTGAGTTATTAGTTTTTGCAGGAGAGCTAAAATCAATTTGACGATTCTTTTTTTTTGGTAAATACAATATTATTATTATTAAATTTAGATAATCGATTACATAAGAGGGCATTTCTTACTGTTGCACTAAAATATACTACATTGAAACATAAGTAACACCAACTATTTGTCTGAGGAACATTTTGTTAAATTTTCGTTTAAGTGACTTCTGTGGATGCTTTTGGATCAAACAAAATATCACGTAACTAAGTTTTAGCCAAAGGCTTTCAGATAAAAATGTAAATAACTTAAATAATAATATATTTAATGCCCATTTTCAGCTTTACTTTTGTCATTTTTAAACGTCGCGTCCGAAATCAAAAAAAACTTTTTTTTTGTTTTAGTGCCACAATAGTTACCGAGTACATTTGTGCTTTTATGCCTTAGTTAAAGCGTATTTAACATTTTTTTTACAAGAAAATGTATAAATGGTTTTCCTTTTTTATTTTAAAGTAATAGCATTTCATAATTTGTTCTTGTGTTATATTATATGTTTAAAAATTAAAAATAACTTAGAAAGAAATCGCGGAAATTGAAAACGATTTAGAGCTTAGTTAGCGTTAAATCCTGACCTGATCAAAAAATATAAAGACAATGAAATATAAATATTTTCAATACCGTACAAATTTGAAATAAACGTAAGCCTTAAAGCACTCTCAATAAAAATTAATTTAATACTATTTGTTATTAGCAACATAGTACAAAAACTGACTTATTTATTGAAGCGTGGTGTTCAAAATTTTAGCGAGTACATTTAAATACAAGTAATTATTTACTCAACGACTTTTACCAACATCCAACCACGAACTCATATGGCTGCCGTAGAAAAGGTCAAATATAATCAGACTGTTAACTTAAAATAAAGTGGATAATTGTTGAAAAAATTACGCCAAATCTTCCAGGAGGAATTTCTGTATAACAAAATATATCTCTGCATCATTTCGGAAAGAAAAATTTTGTTTTTTATTTAGGAGCAATACACTGCGTCCTAAATATATATTCATGAAAAAACAAAACTTCTTAACATTTTTCCGTAAAAACTTGCTTAGATGAATGCTGACACCCTCAATGTATACTGAAACAAGGATATGCAAAAACTTCCTCCAGATTCGCAGACTATGTGGTTTTATTATTTTTTGTAAAATGCTGTTCCATTTTTGACGGGTATAAAATTTATGTATTTTTGTTTAATTTCAAGAACATACTGGATATATTTAGGGTTAAATTTTTAAACGTTGAACAACTCTCATACAATCGGCAAGACGAAGCTATTGCGTAAATTTAATATTTTTAAAACATCTAAATCTAAGACATTTTTAACATGTTCGTACATGTTTAATAACATTAAAGCTATAATGATTTTCATCTTAATTATTTAAACATTCGTGTGGCAGCTATATGACAATGTTTTGCGATTTTATTATAATTAAATGTTTGAATCAAACTTTTATACCATTACAATGTCTACGAGCATTAAACAAAATATTAAAAATTAGTGAAGTTACAATTTTTTTTTATATTCCGATTGTTTTTATGGGAGCTATATGATATGGTCGTCCGATTTTGATCAAATTTTAACCGTAATTAAAAAATAACAAACCATCCCTAAATATCGAAGAACTTTAAAAAAAACTATAAAAAGTCAAAGTTATAATTTTTTTTCATTATTTTTCCCGGTTGTTCCTATGGGAGCTATATGATGTAGCCGTCCAATCCGGCTGGCTCCGACTTATGTACTTCCTGCAACAGGAAGACAACTTTTGGAAGTGTCATGCAGATAGCTTTAAAACTGAGAGACTAGTTTGTGTAGAAACGGACGGACGTACAGACGGACATGGCCAGATCGACTCTCCTTGTTTTTTGAGATTACATTTTTGATGAATAACTAACAAATCTTTGGCAGAGGGCATTATAATAACAGTCAGAAGTTTGCAACGCAGTGAAGGAGATTTTTCCGACCCTATAAAGTATTTATATTTTTGATCAGCCTCATTAATAGAGTCTATCTAGCCATGTCCGTCCGTTTCTACGCAAACTAGTCTCTCAGTTTTAAAGCTATCTGCATGAAACTTTCCCAAAAGTTGTCTTTCTATTAGTACATAAGTCGGAACGAGCCGGATCGGACGACTATAGTATATAACTCCCATAGGAACAATCGGAAAAATAAGTGAAAAAATGTCTTCGACATATAGTAATGGTTAAATATTTCACAATTACGCTATAAATTTCATCAAAATCGGACGCCTACAACATAAAACTCCCATGGAAACAATAAAAATATTTTTAAAAAATTTTACTTTTTTGTTTTGTATTTTTATTTTTAATTCTTTTTGACTTATTAATAATTTGAAAGTTCATAATTACGCTTTTAATTTTATTAAAATCGGAAAACGATATTATACAGCTGCCATAGTGTTTTTAAACATATACGCAGGTAAATCATAATTTAAATGTTTTCAAGAATAATTATTTTTACCATAGCTGCAAGGATATATGAACTTCGGCTTGCCGAAGTATGCTTCCTTGCTTGTTAATATATATTATTTAACTACAAAATACAAATTATTTTATTTCAGAAAAAACATATCAACGATCTGGTTGATTGACATTTTTTGCGGCAGTCAACTTTCTGGCTAGGCTTCTTATCCCAAACGAAAAATGTAAATTTTTTATTAATCAGGAAAGTTTTATCATGCGCATAGTAGAGGGGTTTTGAGAATTTAGAAAAATTGGGGATGTAGAAGTGGATTTTGAAAAAAGTGTAATTTTTACCTGTGTTTTTCGATATCAAAATAGTTAGACAACTCACGCAATTGAGTAAATCGGTTAAATAATTCGCTCGCAATTTTGAAAACGATCCTTAAAGTTTTGGTACATACGAAGCCGCGGCATGAAGTGCGGTGGTTCTGGGTCCTTTTTCTTTGAAAATATTTGGAGTAAACCCATGAAACTTCGGGACTATATTTTTGAATAGTTTTCCAATTGGTTAAGGCGAAAAAAAATGTTACCATTTTCAAGGAACGGTTTCCACATTAGGGAAAATTATAACAGTTTTGTTCAGATTTTCAGGACGTCGGGTATAAAAGGGAAACCATTATCTACTTCTTCCACAGTCTATTGAGCTATTTTTCTTACTTATCTTCACATAGTACCTCCTTTTCTCCACACAAGTCCTGAACTTAGTCGACAATTAAGTTGGAAAGACGTAACTCTCGTACATCGATGAAAAGTCGTGTTCGCAACATATGAATTGCCGCAAAACGTGGGCCTTTAAAGGATCTGTACCCTGAAGAACTTTTTTAAATAATTTTTTTAATAAATTAATCTCCGGATAACTGCACAAAAACCTTTTTCTTCCCAGAATTTTATGCACACCAAAACCTTTTATGAATAGTTTAAATAAATTTTATGATTTTATATTCACGGAATTGGTGGACTTTTCCGAATTAGTCGAACCAGACCGTTTATATTATTATAAAACGTAAGGTGAAAAAATAAATTATTTAGCTTGGTATCAAAATCAATTATTTAGCTTCGAGTTAAAAATATATAACTATATTTATTAAAAAATTTGCATTTGTAATCGAGACTGTTTGAAGTTGGATTAATACAGTTCACTTCTCTTTCAACCAAACAATTGAGAGTAGTGAAAATTTAATTTATTTCCCAAATTGGTTATGTATAGCTGTCGGGCTGTCGGTATTTTGAAGGATTGTTAGTTTTTTTTCACTTTTTAAGGGAGGTTTTTTTTGAAGGCCTATAATAACTTTTTTGAGTTATTAGTTTTTGCAGGAGAGCTAAAATCAATTTGACGATTCTTTTTTTTTGGTAAATACAATATTATTATTATTAAATTTAGATAATCGATTACATAAGAGGGCATTTCTTACTGTTGCACTAAAATATACTACATTGAAACATAAGTAACACCAACTATTTGTCTGAGGAACATTTTGTTAAATTTTCGTTTAAGTGACTTCTGTGGATGCTTTTGGATCAAACAAAATATCACGTAACTAAGTTTTAGCCAAAGGCTTTCAGATAAAAATGTAAATAACTTAAATAATAATATATTTAATGCCCATTTTCAGCTTTACTTTTGTCATTTTTAAACGTCGCGTCCGAAATCAAAAAAAACTTTTTTTTTGTTTTAGTGCCACAATAGTTACCGAGTACATTTGTGCTTTTATGCCTTAGTTAAAGCGTATTTAACATTTTTTTTACAAGAAAATGTATAAATGGTTTTCCTTTTTTATTTTAAAGTAATAGCATTTCATAATTTGTTCTTGTGTTATATTATATGTTTAAAAATTAAAAATAACTTAGAAAGAAATCGCGGAAATTGAAAACGATTTAGAGCTTAGTTAGCGTTAAATCCTGACCTGATCAAAAAATATAAAGACAATGAAATATAAATATTTTCAATACCGTACAAATTTGAAATAAACGTAAGCCTTAAAGCACTCTCAATAAAAATTAATTTAATACTATTTGTTATTAGCAACATAGTACAAAAACTGACTTATTTATTGAAGCGTGGTGTTCAAAATTTTAGCGAGTACATTTAAATACAAGTAATTATTTACTCAACGACTTTTACCAACATCCAACCACGAACTCATATGGCTGCCGTAGAAAAGGTCAAATATAATCAGACTGTTAACTTAAAATAAAGTGGATAATTGTTGAAAAAATTACGCCAAATCTTCCAGGAGGAATTTCTGTATAACAAAATATATCTCTGCATCATTTCGGAAAGAAAAATTTTGTTTTTTATTTAGGAGCAATACACTGCGTCCTAAATATATATTCATGAAAAAACAAAACTTCTTAACATTTTTCCGTAAAAACTTGCTTAGATGAATGCTGACACCCTCAATGTATACTGAAACAAGGATATGCAAAAACTTCCTCCAGATTCGCAGACTATGTGGTTTTATTATTTTTTGTAAAATGCTGTTCCATTTTTGACGGGTATAAAATTTATGTATTTTTGTTTAATTTCAAGAACATACTGGATATATTTAGGGTTAAATTTTTAAACGTTGAACAACTCTCATACAATCGGCAAGACGAAGCTATTGCGTAAATTTAATATTTTTAAAACATCTAAATCTAAGACATTTTTAACATGTTCGTACATGTTTAATAACATTAAAGCTATAATGATTTTCATCTTAATTATTTAAACATTCGTGTGGCAGCTATATGACAATGTTTTGCGATTTTATTATAATTAAATGTTTGAATCAAACTTTTATACCATTACAATGTCTACGAGCATTAAACAAAATATTAAAAATTAGTGAAGTTACAATTTTTTTTTTATATTCCGATTGTTTTTATGGGAGCTATATGATATGGTCGTCCGATTTTGATCAAATTTTAACCGTAATTAAAAAATAACAAACCATCCCTAAATATCGAAGAACTTTAAAAAAAACTATAAAAAGTCAAAGTTATAATTTTTTTTCATTATTTTTCCCGGTTGTTCCTATGGGAGCTATATGATGTAGCCGTCCAATCCGGCTGGCTCCGACTTATGTACTTCCTGCAACAGGAAGACAACTTTTGGAAGTGTCATGCAGATAGCTTTAAAACTGAGAGACTAGTTTGTGTAGAAACGGACGGACGTACAGACGGACATGGCCAGATCGACTCTCCTTGTTTTTTGAGATTACATTTTTGATGAATAACTAACAAATCTTTGGCAGAGGGCATTATAATAATAGTCAGAAGTTTGCAACGCAGTGAAGGAGATTTTTCCGACCCTATAAAGTATTTATATTTTTGATCAGCCTCATTAATAGAGTCTATCTAGCCATGTCCGTCCGTTTCTACGCAAACTAGTCTCTCAGTTTTAAAGCTATCTGCATGAAACTTTCCCAAAAGTTGTCTTTCTATTAGTACATAAGTCGGAACGAGCCGGATCGGACGACTATAGTATATAACTCCCATAGGAACAATCGGAAAAATAAGTGAAAAAATGTCTTCGACATATAGTAATGGTTAAATATTTCACAATTACGCTATAAATTTCATCAAAATCGGACGCCTACAACATAAAACTCCCATGGAAACAATAAAAATATTTTTAAAAAATTTTACTTTTTTGTTTTGTATTTTTATTTTTAATTCTTTTTGACTTATTAATAATTTGAAAGTTCATAATTACGCTTTTAATTTTATTAAAATCGGAAAACGATATTATACAGCTGCCATAGTGTTTTTAAACATATACGCAGGTAAATCATAATTTAAATGTTTTCAAGAATAATTATTTTTACCATAGCTGCAAGGATATATGAACTTCGGCTTGCCGAAGTATGCTTCCTTGCTTGTTAATATATATTATTTAACTACAAAATACAAATTATTTTATTTCAGAAAAAACATATCAACGATCTGGTTGATTGACATTTTTTGCGGCAGTCAACTTTCTGGCTAGGCTTCTTATCCCAAACGAAAAATGTAAATTTTTTATTAATCAGGAAAGTTTTATCATGCGCATAGTAGAGGGGTTTTGAGAATTTAGAAAAATTGGGGATGTAGAAGTGGATTTTGAAAAAAGTGTAATTTTTACCTGTGTTTTTCGATATCAAAATAGTTAGACAACTCACGCAATTGAGTAAATCGGTTAAATAATTCGCTCGCAATTTTGAAAACGATCCTTAAAGTTTTGGTACATACGAAGCCGCGGCATGAAGTGCGGTGGTTCTGGGTCCTTTTTCTTTGAAAATATTTGGAGTAAACCCATGAAACTTCGGGACTATATTTTTGAATAGTTTTCCAATTGGTTAAGGCGAAAAAAATGTTACCATTTTCAAGGAACGGTTTCCACATTAGGGAAAATTATAACAGTTTTGTTCAGATTTTCAGGACGTCGGGTATAAAAGGGAAACCATTATCTACTTCTTCCACAGTCTATTGAGCTATTTTTCTTACTTATCTTCACATAGTACCTCCTTTTCTCCACACAAGTCCTGAACTTAGTCGACAATTAAGTTGGAAAGACGTAACTCTCGTACATCGATGAAAAGTCGTGTTCGCAACATATGAATTGCCGCAAAACGTGGGCCTTTAAAGGATCTGTACCCTGAAGAACTTTTTTAAATAATTTTTTTAATAAATTAATCTCCGGATAACTGCACAAAAACCTTTTTCTTCCCAGAATTTTATGCACACCAAAACCTTTTATGAATAGTTTAAATAAATTTTATGATTTTATATTCACGGAATTGGTGGACTTTTCCGAATTAGTCGAACCAGACCGTTTATATTATTATAAAACGTAAGGTGAAAAAATAAATTATTTAGCTTGGTATCAAAATCAATTATTTAGCTTCGAGTTAAAAATATATAACTATAATTATTAAAAAATTTGCATTTGTAATCGAGACTGTTTGAAGTTGGATTAATACAGTTCACTTCTCTTTCAACCAAACAATTGAGAGTAGTGAAAATTTAATACTATTTTGTATTAATAAACGAAACGCGAAACTTGTGTGACTGCAGCTGGGACGGCGGTTTTAATTGCGAAGATAAATTGCGTAAAATTGAACGAAAATTGCGACGACGAAAGGGAGTGTTTTCGATGGAGTTCAAATGATCACTATCTCCCGGGACAATCGCTGCCAAAACCTGTGCCTGAGAGACGAGACACCTCGCCATCGTCGCAAGCAGGTCAGTCTGATCTGGTCCGGGAGCGCCGCTGATGGTGGGGTCAGAAGAGGGCCGCCGATGAGCAGATGACCAGGGGTCCGGCCTTGCCGTCGTTCGGGTCGCTGCGTAGAGCTCCGTGGGACCTGGAGTTGAGCACGGCCTCCACGCTGGTGATGAGAGTTCCGAGCTCCCCCGCGGCCAAGAGGAACAGGTGGTTTGCTGACTTCACACCTGCCTCTCATAGTCCGCCGAAGTGCGGTGATTTGGGCATGAACGCAAACTCGCATCCTTCACGCGACGACTCACGAACCTTTGAAATGCCAACAAATACGCATCAGTGGTTAGGTCAGACACTAATTCTAAGTGGGTCGCCTCAGACAAACAAGGCCACGTACGACTTGTACGGTGGCTTACCATGGTACGTTGTGCTGAAGGGACCACAAAAATCGACGCCACTGATATTGAACGGGCGGAGAGCTCGAAGTCTATCTGCAGGCAAGTTGCCCATAATTTTGTCATCAGTTGCGGCTTGCAGCGAAAGAAGCGCATGCACGACCGAACTATTCGTCGGCAGTCTTTTTGAGTATTAACTAGCCATATTTTCTCGCGCAGACGACTTACGAGAGCTCGTTCGTGGGCCAGCGTGACAATTCGTAACGTGCAAGTGTGACACATAGGATCTGACGAACTGTGACCTTTTAGAGAGTAACAACGGGCATTTGGCTTTGTACGGGATAGAAGCATTCAATAACCGACTGCCAACTTGTAGC
Source organism: Drosophila elegans (assembly GCF_018152505.1). NCBI lineage: Eukaryota > Metazoa > Arthropoda > Insecta > Diptera > Drosophilidae > Drosophila > Drosophila elegans. The sequence goes on along the minus strand of NW_024545907.1, from coordinate 1,046,755 downwards.
AATGTCGAGGAGCACCAATCTAATTTTTTTCCTGAATAAAAGGGTTTAGCTTTTGAATATTTGTCGTCCCTGAATTCATGAAATTGGATAGCTTCAACAATTTTCTCAAAAGCGAAATCCAGTTCTCTTGGCGAAATTCTTTTTTCAAAGGGCTTCGACACCTTTCTGCACCTTTGAATAAAACAGAAACCCCACACGAGCACTCTCAGAAGCTTCAGGTGCGACGAAAAGGACTCTATTTTCTGAAGCATATAATTTGGCTCTGGGCTGACTACGAGAGCAAATGCCGATTTGCGTAGCTTCATCAGCCGGCAGTTCGAAATGTCTATTTACAGGCCAATTATTTTTTGAGTCGAACAAGAACGAAGGCCCAACGAACCAAATGGACGTTGTATGCTCCTCTACGTCACATCCCCGGGACACTATGTCTGCTGGGTTGACTTTCGTGGGAACGTGTCTCCAAATTGCTTTCTCTGATTAATGAATCTCTGCAACACGGTTCAAAATAAAAACCGACAACGACGAGGGATGGGTTTTGATTTAGTGTAAAGTGATCTCGGAGTCTGCCCACAGGAATACATTCTCAATTGGACAATTTAGCAATGGCCTGACACGATTATAGAGATCTGCTAAAAGGTGAGCTGCACACAGCTCAAGGCGAGGCAAAGTTTTCCTCTTGAGGGAAGCCACTTTCGATTTGGCGGTCAATAAAGACACTTTCAAACCTTTAGCATTTTGAGTACGAACGTAGATGCACGCTCCATACGCTCGCATGGAAGCGTCAGCGAAACCATGTATTTAAATCGGGACTTGTGGATCTGTGTTGACGAATCGCGATACCTTAATTTTCGGCAGCTGCAGAAGCGTCGCTTTAAACGTCTCCCACGATGTAAGCAACTTCATCGGTAGCGACTCGTCCCAATCTAATTTTCGAAGCCACTGTTTCTGTAACAACATCTTTGCCTTTGTGATCAAAGGACACAAGAGGCCAAGTGGGTCGAAAAGTCGAGCAGCCACCGACAAAATATTTCGCTTTGTCGCGCGAAGATCCAGGAAAGAGTCATCCAACCGAAATTGGGTCTTAGATACGTCTGAGTCTGCCATAAGTGGCATTACAGTGCTATCAGATGCGGATAACTCTGGGCACTCTGGGAAAACAACTTTGCCAATTCAAAGACTGCCTCTTGCAAGACCTGAGAAACTTCGTCTCGAAAACTTTGCAGGTCCTCAACGCATCCGGCGCCAGTTAACAAAACAAAATTCATTCTGAATAACCTTTGCGGCTTTTGGATGAGTTGCTTGCGCCATCTCTCCTAGCCGCATTAAACACCGAATCGCCAAAAGGGTGCTGGCGAAGTTCCATATGTAACGGTGTTCAACTTAAAGATTTTCAGGGACTCAGAAGGATCTCGTCTCCATACTTTGAGCTGGAAGTTTCGGTCAGCTTCGTCCACCATCACTTGGCGATACATCTTTTCGACGTCAGCCGCAAGGGCAAACGTATGCATTATAAACCGAAGCAGAGTCGAGTACAGCTCCTCTTGGATAGTTGGGCCTACCATCCAGATGTCATTCAACGCACACTGCGTGGAAGTCCGGCACGATGCATCGTAGAATGCATTGGTGCGTAATGAAATAGTGCGGAGTATTATTCTGTTTCTGTTATTTTTTCATTTGTGGATAACAGAAACAGATTCCTCCATGAATTCAAGATACATATTCTTCAGCGACAAAAACCTACGTTTCGCAACTTCGTATGATGAACCAAGAGTATTTGGGTCAGGTTTGAACGGCAAACGAACTGAAAATGTACCGGACGACAATCTTTGAGTATTTTTCTCAATGTGTTGTTGACAGAGTTCTTGCTCAGGAGTATGGACTTTAGCCTTGGGCGGCAAGTCCTCCACAGACCAAAATTTCTGCAGGGTTGTGTCAATTGACTCCAACGCTTCCTCCTGGCAGCTGAGATGTACCATTTTTTCAGCGTTTTTATTATTTTCAGAGGCACATCTGCCTGACACTATCCAGCCGAGAACTGTCTTTTGTAGGATGGGGAATTCAGGCCCCTGCTTTATCTGGCCAATAGATAAAAGTTCAAAGAATGTTTCAGCGCCGATAAGCATATATATTTTTTGGGGCTTGAAGAAGAATGGATCTGCCAACTGAATATTTTCAGGCACCCTCCACCCGCTGGTGTTCACCGCTTGATCCGGATGATAACCAGAAATATTTTTCATAACCCAAAAATCGGACGACAATTGGCTGTTCCCTACTCGCACAATCGTGTGTATTTTTTTTGTGGCTTGGGCATTAGTTCCACCAATGCCTCGCAAGCTCATGCACACGTCCTCTCTTGTAATTTTGAGCCTCTGAGCGAGCTCATCGGTTACAAAGTTTAATTGTGAACCAGAGTCGAGCAACGCTCGAGCTAATACAAACTCGCCGCTTTTTGTTTGGACGCTCACAACAGCAGTTGCAAGAATGACTCGATCCGATGCATTCGCATGCAAAACATGCGAAGTGGATGGAGACTCCTGCATGAGCGTGGGCTGAGAAGGAGGTGGCAACGCGAGATTTGTGTTTGGGGCATATATGTGTAGCAAAGTGTGATGTTGGAACATCGAAAACACTCCCTTTCGTCGTCGCAATTTTCGCTAAAATTTAAAACAAGTTATTTTCGCAATTAAACAACAAAAAATGTGAAACTCCGATTTCCACAGAGCACATCCACCTTCCGATTTCAGCTGATCTGAACAGCTGTGGAAACGGACGGACAGACGGACATAGCTAGATCGATTCTAGTGATGCTGATTAACGTCGTTTTTCGAATTTGTTAGCATTATTTTTTTTAGTAAAATGAGACCTCGATGGTCAAAATCGGTAAAAATCGAGTAAAACTATTTAAGGGGGTCTTCTACTCTCGAGCCGAGAAACTAAGTGGTTACTTAGGGAATTAATTACAAAAGTTATACTTCATAGATTTGAAATATTTTTTTTTATTATCTAATGACACATGTTTTGAATCGTAAATTTTGCTTTTGACTTGAAAATAAATTTGTCCAGAACCTTGGATTGTCCTGTTCATAATACTTGTAAAATCGGCAAGGGTCCCGTTTAAGTCAAGTTTTGGCGAGCGGGTTGATATGAAATTAGAAGATTGATATTTAGACTCGTAGTTACGTCGACTATTTCTTCAGAGGCATTTTTTTTATTTTACAAATTGCAATAATTATGCAAAAAAAAAATTATCTTTATTGTTGTTTCGTCTTGTAAAATATTGCAAATTTTGTCGAGTAAAGAGTAGAGGAGAATACAATTGTTAGACATTAGACGCAATAAACAACATTTAAGAAGCAATGCAAACATTTTTAATTGCCAGATCGCCAGATCAATCGATTTAAAATTACTTTAATAACTGAAAACTTTGCAGATTTGTTCAATCTTACAAAAAGTTATTTTTTCTAATCGAGAAAGTAAGACCCGACCCAGGACATCTTTGGATTGCTCATGTAACCCAGCTTGCAACAGTTCTTTCGTTTTCTAGCAACCCCTACCAACTGGCGGTGGCAACGGATCACGATGTGAATATAGGAAGAATCACATATACCAAAATACTACACAAAGTGGTGGGATCATTGGAAAACCAATGCTCCGAGAACATTTCCTGCGAACAAAAATCAGAGCAGATAACTCAATCTAGGGAATACTTTCCCAACTTGCGATCTTATGTGGCACGCATTTTTAAATAAAAAATCCGGTTATATTTGAATCGAAAAGGCTATTTTTGCATTTACGTTTGTTTTACTTACTTTTTTATTTTAAATGTTTTGCGCGGATCAGCTGTTTAGGTACCGTACCAGTATTGTGATATTTTCAAAGAAGTGTTGAGGATCAGAGTTGCCAAAGGCAATTAAAAATGTCTAAACACAACATACTTCGCACAATTATTACATGTAATTAAGCTGCACTATAAACAAAAACACTTTAAAATTTAACTTCAAAGAAATACGTTTCCTTCCATATTTAAACGAATGCAAAAGTAAAATAAGTCCCAAGTATCATGACCCTTGCATTATACCTACCAAATTCGTTCGGAAACTAGAACTGGGGCGGCGGATTTTTAGCACTGATGTAGGCTAGAACCGAAACGATTTCAAGGCGCAATCACAAAATAATTTAAAAAAACAAACAAATATGTTATTATCAGAGTTGGGGTGTACCTAGCTACTTGTGCCTAGGTACGTACTTAGGTAAAAATTTATGATACCTTATACCTTTCCTTTAAAAGAATGTGAGAATACCTTTTACCTTACCTAGGTACATTTTTTATTTGTCTTAAAAATTTGCTATGTTAGGTATTAATATACTGAAACATAATTTGTTTTTTTTTTGTTTTGTTTTCAAATTAGTTTGATTCCACATAATGTAATTTTGCATTATTTTCGCCAATACGTTAATAAAAATAGCATCATTTTACTGCAACTTCAAGATATGCAAGATTTCTTTTTATTGTTTCTACAATCAAACTTAATTGCCAGAGGGTATACACAATATTATAATTAATTTACAACTTCGTGAAAATTAAAAAAATTACTACAAAATGTTTTTGACTTTTATTGAACATTTTTCACTACCTAAATACTTCTCAAATTGTGTACCTTTTACCTTACCTATTTCATTGTTTTCTCAAATACATTGTACCTTACCTAGATCTAAAACACTTTTACCTTTCCCAAAACTGGTTATTATTAACCAAACTTGTAAAGCAATAATGATATTAAAATATCATAGAACAAGGTAAAAATATCATCTGCGCTTTAACTTATCGCAAAGTATTATAAAACAATTAAAATCTGTCCTTGCGGGAATAAATCCGCCAGACAATTGCTTGGCGGAAAGTTTCCGTGAGTTTTTTCGGAAGTTAACAGAGATCTAACAGAGGAAAATTCGATTCCGTGGGGATTTTTCGGACGTCGAAACTAGAAAAATTCTGGGAAATTCGAATCCGTGTAAATCTTTCGGTAGTGAAAACTAGAACAGGGTTGATATATTTATTTCCTTTAATTTTCAGATTGTTTCTATGGAGGTTATATGATGAATTGTTTTAAAATGGTACATTTAATGAAATTACATTTTTGTATTTTTTCCGATTGCTTCTTTGAAAGCTAAATGATATCGTCGTCATCTTTTGTTCTTTTCTTTGTTTTTTTTTTAAAACCCGAGACAAATGGGGCTTTGCAAACTTTTTTGACTTTAATTAATTATTTTTAAAACGCAGATTACATACAGTACCCTTCATTATCGAAATTCCCTTCCCTTCTTTCCCTGTTTGAAACCAAAACAAATTTAAAGGGCTTCGTCCAGCGAAGTTCGAAACAAAGAAGGCAAAATAAATTCTGCGTTCCCTGCGTTCAAACGCTGTGCGTATTTCAGCTGTAATGCGATTTACCTGTTTGGAAGTTCCGTGCTTTTCCCTGAAGCCGAACTGATGCAGGGGGATCGCTCTGTCGTTTCTGAGGTGGCACAAAAGCAGTTTTTCAAATAGCTTTGATAGGCTTTGATTGCCTGAATTTGGTATCATTGAATTTGGTATCATTGTAATATGGTAAAGTGAATTGGTTTGTCGGCGGATGAGGTTGGAAGACATTTGTTAAGTAAGAGGCGACTACGGGCCCACCCACCTGTTGGTGATCGAATTGGAAAATCAGGTTCTATTGGTCGTTGAATGTTTGGGTGCGCTCTCCATAGTAGAAATTTGTTGCTGGTGGGCGAAAGTTGCGCTTTATAGGCACGTTGAGTCTGATTCTTTTCGGTTGGTAAAGCTGTAGACAACTTCCGACAAGCTTCTTTAAACCATTGTTTAGTGGATGGGGAGCGGTGTGCCTCCCAGTCTCGGCGAATGAGCGTCTGGATCTGTGTGGTTGTTCGTGTAGTTTTTGGGGGGGATGAGGCTGAAAGTTCGGGTGTAGAGTGTTTGGCAGCAGAGGACATTACATCCGTTATATGTTTAAGTGAGTCTTCAATATCAGCTTCACAGGATATTTTAGGTTCGATTTCAAAGTGTGAGCTTATATATTTTTTATACTTTAGCCATTTTGTTGTATTGGTTCTCAGAAATAGACAAAGTAAAACAGACGAGTGGTCAGATGACAGTTCCGCCAGGGTTTCAACATGTATCAGCCTGGACGGCACTCTCCTAGTTACAGCAAAATCGATGTCTGGATTTTTGTTCGGATCTGCTGGCCCGTATGTGGGAGTACCTGGTGAAACAAAATCTAGCTTATTACCGGGTTTGATAATAGAGTTGCATAAATGACGTCCTTTGGGGTTAATGTGGCCTGTATGTGGTTGTAAGCAAACGCCTCCAGAGGCTGATGCCTAATGCGCTGTTTGATAAGGATTCCGGTGCCTCCGTGAGCTTTGTCGACTGGGTGGTTGCTCGCATGGAAGATGTAGCCAGTGAGATAGAAATGGTTTTCATTGGTTAGGTGCGTTTCTGAGAGGAGCATGATATCGATGTCCTGGGTGTTTAAGAACTGTAGAAGTTCAAGTCTGTGCTGCGAAGCACCGTTAGCGTTCCAAAAGCATATTCTTAAGGGATCCATTTAAGTTGAATTTTGTTTGATTAGAAGTTCCATAATGTTGTTCTGGTTTCGCACTAGTTCCTGGAGGGTACCTTGCATTGAAAGCATGATGTTAGTGAGTGTAGCTTAAGTAGCTTCGATACTGTTTTGTATTTGTGGAGTCTGGTTTTGTTAGTTATAAGGTTGAGTTGGTCTTTGAGCGTTTTGCTCTGGAATCAGAGTATATTTTGGTTTTGGTATATGCGGGTGGGGCTGTAATGCCTCGGGCTGAACGGTTCTTGTAGGCAATAATCCAGGGTATTGAAGTGCAGACGCAAAAGTAACTTCCAAACTCCTGGCAGTTTGTACACTGTACTAGGCCGTTTCGTTTATGCTGCTCCTCTACCGTTATTCTTCGATGGAGTAGGCATTGCAGTTTGTATATGGGGTGCACTGCGTTTTTCTTCAGAGTAGTCGCGTCTGGTTTAAGTTCAATCCTGAAGAGTGACTGAGGAATTTTTTCCTGTTGGTTATGTTCATTACGTTTTTGACGTCAAAACCATTTTCTTGAAGTCCTTCAGCTATATACGGTTGACTCGCTACCCTTTTTTATAACTTTAAGTCCTTTGCTACTTTGTGAGTTGGTAGGTGTAATAATTAACACGCTCACTGTCCAGGAAGTTTGTTACAGAGCGGTAGTTGGCTTCATTGGTTATCTGGAGCTTGGTTTCAGATATATTACCTCTTTTTAAAATAGTAATATAAAAGTTGTTTTGCCCAATTATTTGCTTGAGTATATTAATTAGATCTGAACAATTTTGATCTCTAATCTACATAGGTGGCTTTACAATATTATTGGCTGAGTGCTTGAGCTATAATAAAAATTGAATTTATTGAGTGTTCACGCCATGTAGGCGTTTGTATAGTCTGGCATGGTAGATTTACAAGTCTCCATCCGCTGTCCCTACACTCTCCCGCTCAAACTCTCCTTCTTAGTCTCCGCTCCGCTTTGGAGCGCTCTAGATAAGTTAAGCTTACGTTAGTTCTAATAAAGACCCGCACGTAGCGCAAAAACCTCAAAGTTCTCGAGACTTTTATTTTCGCATTCCTACGCGGGAATCGGTTTCATCATTCTATATAGACCTAATGAAGCCGCCACCCTCACCCCAATATTTGATCCAACCGAGCCAGATTTACTGCAGCAGTTTTGGTGGATTAAATCGCTTCAGATAAGTTGTATCCAATATATTAGTCAGAAATACAGTCAGATTTTTGGAAGTTCTTTTCGTTCGGCTTTCTGTATGATTTTGTCAAAATCCAAGTCCCATATTTTCGTTCATTCGGAAATATAGCCCAGCCACAATAAAAAATAACGAACTCAATTTTTCCTCCAAAATTGTTTACTGTGATCCCGCTGCGTGCGAATGTATATAATTCCATACGTATTCCAAAACTGTCCACTTCTGAAAAAACTACTCCAATAAAATTAAAGACCTGCCAGCTAAAACAATTGTTAATTAATTGTTCATTTCAATAACAAACGCCTCCGCCACTTCACATACATCTCGAAACCAACTCCGTACGGTGCTCCTCCGCATATCCCGTTATTCGCAATCCCTTTTACATACGTTTATACATACAATTTATACTAAATATATTCGATATTTCTGAAAAATTTTAACTAACAAGTATAGTTAGATAGCTGTCAAAAATCCATCCTTGTGTCAGTGTGCGATTCAAAACAATTATTGAAAACAAAATGCCAGAGTGCAGACCCCCACCCCACCACAATTTTTTCGATCTATCTCTCTACTGCAGCGATTACCGGCAGAACACCGACAGTGGCAGTGGGGGACTTCATAACCTTCAATATTCCTAAAATAAACAGCTCGATTTTAAAAATTTAACGCTGGCACTTGTGTAATTTTCTTCGTCGCTCTCACAACTGCTAGCAGGGGCAGATCGGCCGATCGGTGGCCGAGCAGCTACAGAATGCCGAATGGTCGCAAATTAGAATTTTTCGTCGTCAGCACAAAAGTTTTTCAAAACTTATTAAACATTACTCACCTTGTAACCATTCCCAAATATCAATTCACATATATACGTTAAATGTGGTCAGCCAGACCAGAGTCGTTGACCATAATCAACTTGACAACAACGCTCTGCTGGCCTAGCATTGGGCCGGATGCTCATGCACAGACGGCAGACACTGCATATTTGCGTTGTCGCTGTGAGCTTTCTTAGCTATAAGTTTATTCCTTAACTTCAGTCTTGTTTTGAATTCCTATGAACAGAGCTATGCTCAAGAACACTACTCAGGCTATCGCCTTTTTATTACTTTGAAATACGCCTGCTGAGCTTAAGGGCAGAGGCACAGGAGGGCAGTTACTCTCTCACCGTAATTCCAGTTGTCACCCCCCTCACCACGCCAGCCACCCGGATAGAAGGAAGACAACTAATTAATTCGACAGCCAACCGGCTACGGATGTGAATATAACTAATTTATATACTACTGTGAGCAAAAAGTAAGGTGAATTTTCAATTTAAGCTTCGCGGGCCAACATTTGGAGCTAGATCTTTATTCTTGAGTTGGCATGACTGTTAAACACAGGGACAAATTTCATGCCAATGTCATTCTGTTTACCAAACGACCAAGAGTGCATTTTTTGTTTTTAACAACGTCTAAATTGTTTAAGCAGAGAAATGCCATAAAATTTTCTTAGCGGAATGAAATGTCGGCTGCGGAAACGTTGAGGATGTTGCGGAAGGATTTTGGTGATTCTACCATGTCGCAGAAAAGTGTTCATAAGTGTAACAAAGACTTGAAAGAGAGAACGTGTTAATGACTTGCAGTGCTCCGGACGACCATCGACGTCAACAAATGACCAACACGTCAATGAAGTGAAGGAATTAGTGCACAAAAATTGATCGTTCACTGTTTGAGACCTTACTAATATGATAAGAATATCAGAAGGATCTGTGAAAACCATTTTGAAAGACTATTTGGACTATTCTGACAAGCTCAAATGCATGATTATTCCAAAAACTGAGTGATTTTTTTGAAGGGAATGAAATTGATTAAGAATAAATAAAAACAGTTTCATTTTACAAACAAATCAACCTTTCTTTTGGCCCACAGTAGTAAAAACTATACTATTTTAGTAAATACTGACTTAAGGGAGTGTTCTGGTCTAGAAATTTGAAAATATCGATCTTTTTGCATTATTTGAATTTTTACTTTTTAAAATATTTAAAAAAAAAAAAATTTTTTTTAATTCGAACTATTTTATGCAGCCGGTTTTGTGATGCGGCGTCCGAGCCATTACAAATGTTTCCTAAACTTTAAACGCGTTGGTATATAACTTGTTTTATACTACTCTATCGAGTCTGCCATGGCCTTAAACAAAAGTTGATTGTAAGTATTTATTAAATATTCGAAAAATCGAAAAAAATTATTAAAAAACATGTTTTGTTTTCAAGTCGACGCCATGTTGTTATTTTTATATTTTTTTTAAGGTGGTCAGCCCGATGGCGGCATCTTTACCAATTAAGAATTTATTTGTTTTTTTTTCTGGTCTCTACAAGGGGTGAAATCATGTCAACCAGGACACAGCGATTTTTTGAATACCCTACTCCATAGGCCTGTACCTCGGCCAATATAGGTTTTTTTTTTTTAATTTTTTTTATTCTTAAAATGTGAATAAAAACCATATAAAAAATGTATACTAAAAATGTTTTTCATTTCTCTTTTACCTAACTTGAAAAAAATGGTTCAAATTCTGGCTTCTAGAGCAGAATACCCCCCTTGAGTCAGTAAATACTGTCAAAGTAACAAAATACTGTCCTATACTGAGTTAAAATTTTATTTATGTAATATGTTCCTCCAACGAACTTGCTACTTTGCTAGACTGGTCATTTCATACGACGCATTTCGACACAAAAAAACGGACCCCGAAAGGTCCACCGTGCTCACAGCAGCAGGTCCATGCACTTCGTGTGCGTTCGGGTTTTTTGCTCTCTCATTCTTATTCTCATTTTTATGCTCGCGCACTCATTGCACGAGTTCAGTCGTTCAGTCGCAGAGAGGCGCTTTTTGAAGAAGGCTGCCCTGCGCTTGAATTCGTCCTTGTATGTATGCGTGATCATGCATTCTCGTACACGGGAGCATGTGTGCGTTTATTTCATTTCGGCGCATCCAGAATATTTTGTCTTTTGCCACTTGGTACCCTAAGAATATGGGCGTATTTACTATTGGGTTATGATATATATATTAATATTATATGTTATAATATATTTTTTTTAATATTTCAGCATACATTTTATTTTTGTTTACAAATTCAAATCAGTGGTAGCAGTAAAATGTTTTACATATATGTATGTATTCGAATTTATAGACATCAGTCCACTGAGATGGGAACAGGGCATATCGCAGTCGTGTCACTTGAAACACCGACTGCTCTTTAGTGGTTGAGAAAACTTCAAACTAAATCAGCTCTTGTCGATGTTTTGCGAGCGGTTGGTGCCTGCATACCCTACCGACGAATGCTTTTAAGTGGAGCGGTCTTTTAGGACACTTGTTTTAAATATTATGTTTAGTGATCTTTGGTTGATTTTTAAACAATTCATTATAATCCAAGATATTGGTACCGATAGATACAAACAACACACGATTACAACAGCTAAGGTCTAACATGTTTCAGAGTGACGTGGCGTGGCTCTGTTTTAATAGCGCTGCGTAAAAAATACTAGTATCTGCATTTCAAATCCCAAATCCATAGCTTGCATAATTTTCGAGATATCGACGTACGGACGGACAGACAGACGGACATGTCTAGACCGATTCAGCTAATGCTCCTAATCAAGAATATATATACTTTATAGGGTGGAAAACGTTTCTTATACCTGATACATACTTTTCAACTATAAAAAATATACCCTTTTTATCTACGAGTAATGGGTAAAAAAATTTATTTTAAAGCATCAATTAAATATTAAACATTATGAAGATCATATAAAAGTTCAAAATACTAAATTTTTTGGTAGATCGTTATTTTTTTAATTTTTTTTCGCAACGAGACCCACGGTCCACGCCCGGTTGGGCGAGGGGCGTAGCAGTGTGTCGCACGGCACGATTCGTGAGTTATAATTTGACCTAAAATGATTTAGTATTGGGGGACTATTATTTCCACTTGCACATTTATGTTAAGACGAATTGCCAAATCGGGGCTATCAATCTTACAACGTATAAGATTATAAAATAAGACAGTATTAAGCAACGTTCTACGATTAGTTAGGAATGGTAAATAAGAAAATAGTAGCAGAACATCTTACTAAACTTGAACTTTTCCAAAAATTTTTAACCGGGAATTTGCCGTTATTTATCCGAAAATTATTCGTGAAAGAAACAAATTTGCCGCTCCTGTTTTAAGGATTTTCTTTTTAAAACATAGTTGTTCTGCTAACTTGATATCAACTTGATATCAAGTTAGCAGAACATCTTACTAAACTTGAACTTTTCCAAAAAATTTTTAACTGGCAATTTGCCGTTTTTTGTCCGTAAATTATTCGTGAAAGAAAAAAATTTGCAGCTCCTGTTTTAAGGATTTTTTTTTTAAATTTACTTAAAACTTACTAAACTTGAACTTTTCCAAAAAATTTTTAACTGGCAATTTGCCGTTTATCCGTAAATTATTCGTGAAAGAAAAAAATTTGCGGCTCCTATTTTAAGGTTTTTTTTTAAAACATAGTTGTTCTGCTAACTTGATAACAATTTAGCAGAACATCCTTCTAAATTTGAACTTTTCCAAACATTTTTTAACTGGCAATTGCCGTTATTTATCCGTAAATTATTCGTGAAAGAAAAAAATTTGCAGCTCGTGTTTTAAGGATAAATAACGGCAAATTGTCGATAAGAAAAAAGTTCAAATTTCAAAAGTTGTTCTGCTAACTTTATGCACATTTTTTATTGTGTAGCCCCATGTTATTGAAATTATACAATTTTTTTTCCACTTTTAATAAATCTCCGCATTAAAAAAAGTGCCCTGCGTGCCAATTGTCCAGTCTTTGGAATATGCCGCCAATGTTGATTTTACTCCTTTTCTCCAATATTTAATGAATATAAAAAATATTAAATTGAAGCAATTTTAATATCTTTTGGAATTTAGTTTCCTGTTTGTTTAAATTTCGATTAAATGAAATAATAAGAATATTTAATGGAATTTCTTACAACATAAAAAGCTATTTTTTTCAATCTTAAAAGTCTGTAATAAATAATGTTAAACAAGAAAGCAAGCAAACTTCGGCAAGCCGAAGTTCATATACCCTTGCAGCTATTTCAAAAACTAAATACTCTTGAAAACGTTAAAATTATGATTTTACTTGCGTGTATGTTTAAAAACATTGCAGCTATAATGATTTGCAGCCTAATTATTCGATAGTTCCTATGGCAGCTATACGATTGTTCCTATGGGAGCTATATGCTATAGTCGTCCGATCCGGCTCGTTCCGACTTATATACTACCTGCAATAGAAAGACAACTTTTGGGAAAGTTTCATGCAGATAGCTTTAAAAATGAGAGACTAGTTTGCGTAGAGACGGACGTACAGACGGATGGACAGACGGGCAGACGGACATGGCTAGATCGATGGCTAGTGATGCTGATCAAGAATATATATACTTTATAGGGTCGGAGATGTCTCCTTCACTGCGTTGCAAACTTCTGACTGAAATTATAATACCTTCTGCAAGGGTATAAAAATGGCCAAAAAAGAACCTCTGATTAGGTTGAAGCAAAGACTCTTTAATAGACTAAGATGCGTAAGGGTCATACAACCGAAAGGTAACCAAAATTTTGAGAGTGGATTTTCGATGTGGACCCACTATTTTTATAGTGTAAGTGTAAGTCTTTTTTAAAAAGACTCCTGCAAATCAGTCTTAATATCATGTCTTGTCGGCTGCTTCGTAGTGGAATCGTAGTGAAGTGGTGAAAGTACACGTCTATAAGGCAGGACGGCGCGGGTTCTAGCTCCACAAAAGTTTTTCAAAACTATTTTGTTTGTATTAACTTTTTATAAGTTTATATAGTTGGTTTTGGCGACCTTTCCAAAGTATATTAATTGTTAGCCGGTTCGAGGTCAGGACGTTGAAAAAAAAAAAACAAAATTATTTCAATTTTGGTAATTCGTCAATACATTTCGGTTGCTCTTCGGCAACCGTCTTCAGGACAACTATAAAATAATTACAACGATTTTAATATTTTTAACAAACAGAAATACAAAACAATTTACATTTGACCTACATTTAATTTACACGTCTGCGTCCGGTGACGTGGAGTTGTTAATTAATTTTTCTTTCCCTAGTAAGTGTCTATATAAATGAGCGCAATTGTCAGTGTCCGTTTTGTAGTTCATCCGTATGTCTGTAGGTGTTTTTATGATATGTAGCATTTCTATGGTGAATCGTTTGGCATAGTGTTGATCTTGTGATAAAATACTCGCCTCTTCGAAGTTCGGTGAGTGATTACTCTTGGCACAGTGGGACATGAGTGCTGTTTTTTGCGTGTTCGTATGATGTCTAGCTTTGAAGTCCGATTTATGTTGTGCTAGTCTAGTTTTAAGTTTAGATTTTGTTGTTCCTATATATATCATGTTGCATGTTTCGTTGTTGTTGCCGTTGCACGGTATTTTATATATTACGTCTTTTTTGTCAATTTCATTTATCTTTGATTTTGTTTTGTTGTATATAGATTTTAATGTGTGATCCGGTTTATGTGCGATACTTATGTTTTCTTTGTCGTAGCATTCCGATTTCGCTACTTGTTCGGATAATGCCGGGACGTATGTAATTTACATATATTTTTTGTTTTTATTGTTTTTAACGCTGTTTTGTTTTCTTGTTTTGTGTTCCGATAATAATGTTTTTATTATGTGTTTTGGGAAATCATTGTCTGTCAACATTGATTTTATCTCCTGGGTCGTCTCTTCGTGGTAATCCGTGTCTGAAATTTTGAGCATTCTATGTATACAGCTCCTAGCTGTATTTATTATCATTTGTTTTGGGTGTTTGGAGTTGAAATTGATGATTCGTCCGGACGTAATTGGTTTCTTGTACCATTTTAATTTTAATCGATTTCCACGTCTAATTATCACTGAGTCCAAATAAGGTAATTGGTCGTTTTCTTCTAGTTCCATTGTAAATTTTATATTTTTGGTGAAAGAGTTGAGCATGGTCAGTGTAGTTTTAATGTCATCCTCTTGAATGATTGCGAACAGGTCATCTTCGTATTTTTTCAGTAATCTTGGAGGTCTTATTAGTTTTTCTAACTCTCTGAACTTCGAAGAGGCGAGTATCTTATCACAAGAACAACACTTTGCCAAACAATTCACCATAGAAATGCTACATATCAAAAAAACACCTACAGACATACGGACAAACTACAAAACGGACACTGAAAATTGCGCTCATTTATATAGACACTTACTAGGGAAAGAAAAATTAATTAACAACTCCACGTCACCGGACGCAGACGTGTAAATTAAATGTAGGTCAAATGTAAATTGTTTTGTATTTCTGTTTGTTAAAAATATTAAAATCGTTGTAATTATTTTATAGTTGTCCTGAAGACGGTTGCCGAAGAGCCACCGAAATATATTGACGAATTACCAAAATTGAAATAATTTTGTGTTTTTTTTTCAACGTCCTGACCTCGAGCCGGCTAACAATTAATATTTTTATAAGTTTTTTTCTTTTCATTTTTTTGCCTTTGCAATTTTTTGATTCTATAAAATATTTTGTTAGTTTTATATATATGTATTTGATCAGCTAGCATAGTAAAATGTAAAAAATATAATAAAACGTGTATGCCAACCAATTTTCTTAGTAAAAAATTACTAATATATTATAAAATTACCATACAGTCAGTTTGAAAAAAAACAAGAGCAACTATAATATTTTATGCCTACTCCAAAAAATAAATAGACTAAATAAAGCATTCAAGCAGAAATCGAACTCGGGCCGTTCTAGCTCATGACCTAACAATCTTAGACATTTTCTTGCTCTTTTTCATTACACATCTTATTGTTATAGTCTTCGGTTGGGGACAGGGTTTAATATATTTATTGTACCCATTGTACCTATGTAGGTATGTACAAAGCTCAAAAACTAGCTGTTAGTCATATTATTCTTGCAACTGAAGGCAGCTTACTCAAACGTTTTACACATTACTTACAGTTATAATGTCAACTTATTTACTTTATTTTGGTGTTTTCTTTGTAGCAAAAAAGTCTACAGAAGATATCCGACAGCCACAAATAAGTTATTTTAAAATATATTTTTATGTATTTAATAAACAGAAGGATCTTACTGTATAAATAATCATCTACGTCCATATTGTTGCAGCTTTTCGTATATAAGAGTCCAAACTTATTGTTCACTCTTCGAAGGATTGAATTCTGCAATGGACAAATTATATTAATTTTATAGCATCGATGTCGACGAAAGCAAAAAACAATAGCGATGGAAGAGTTATGAGCAACATTTTACTACTAAAATATCGATAGATGATCTTTATGATAGCATTTTCATATTAAATATCCGATTTCCACAGAGTTCCTTCCACCATTCGTTGAAGGTATGGTCCATAAGTCTTTTCCTTTCCAAAAACTTCCCAGTTATGCTCTCTTCCACATAGTCAATCCTTTGAAAACGGTCACTTTCAACAAAGTGAAACTCCGTTTTCCACAGAGCACATCCACCTACTAAAGATGGTTGACCTCTTGACTTTGTTGACGTTTTGACGAGCGACAGCTGTTCAGATCAGCTAAAATCGGAAGGTGGATGTGCTCTGTGGAAACCAAAGTTTCACTTTTTTTAAAAAGCCACCATCTTTTTCACGGAAACCATTTCAATTCAAATTCTTTAGCGCCAAGACTTTAGAATTGCACCGAAAAAACATCGGCTAAATATCGGCTAGAAAAGTGCGGTTAGGAACGTAAATTCCACCGTCAAGGAATATCCGAAATACCGGAGAAGTAGACCCAGTCTTCCCGACCTTATTTACTATTTACTATTTACTATTTACTATTTACTATTTACTATTTACTATTTACTATTTACTATTTACTATTTACTATTTACTATTTACTATTTACTATTTACTATTTACTATTTACTATTTACTATTTACTATTTACTATTTACTATTTACTATTTACTATTTACTATTTACTATTTACTATTTACTATTTACTATTTACTATTTACTATTTACTATTTACTATTTACTATTTACTATTTACTATTTACTATTTACTATTTACTATTTACTATTTACTATTTACTATTTACTATTTACTATTTACTATTTACTATTTACTATTTACTATTTACTATTTACTATTTACTATTTACTATTTACTATTTACTATTTACTATTTACTATTTACTATTTACTATTTACTATTTACTATTTACTATTTACTATTTACTATTTACTATTTACTATTTACTATTTACTATTTACTATTTACTATTTACTATTTACTATTTACTATTTACTATTTACTATTTACTATTTACTATTTACTATTTACTATTTACTATTTACTATTTACTATTTACTATTTACTATTTACTATTTACTATTTACTATTTACTATTTACTATTTACTATTTACTATTTACTATTTACTATTTACTATTTACTATTTACTATTTACTATTTACTATTTACTATTTACTATTTACTATTTACTATTTACTATTTACTATTTACTATTTACTATTTACTATTTACTATTTACTATTTACTATTTACTATTTACTATTTACTATTTACTATTTACTATTTACTATTTACTATTTACTATTTACTATTTACTATTTACTATTTACTATTTACTATTTACTATTTACTATTTACTATTTACTATTTACTATTTACTATTTACTATTTACTATTTACTATTTACTATTTACTATTTACTATTTACTATTTACTATTTACTATTTACTATTTACTATTTACTATTTACTATTTACTATTTACTATTTACTATTTACTATTTACTATTTACTATTTACTATTTACTATTTACTATTTACTATTTACTATTTACTATTTACTATTTACTATTTACTATTTACTATTTACTATTTACTATTTACTATTTACTATTTACTATTTACTATTTACTATTTACTATTTACTATTTACTATTTACTATTTACTATTTACTATTTACTATTTACTATTTACTATTTACTATTTACTATTTACTATTTACTATTTACTATTTACTATTTACTATTTACTATTTACTATTTACTATTTACTATTTACTATTTACTATTTACTATTTACTATTTACTATTTACTATTTACTATTTACTATTTACTATTTACTATTTACTATTTACTATTTACTATTTACTATTTACTATTTACTATTTACTATTTACTATTTACTATTTACTATTTACTATTTACTATTTACTATTTACTATTTACTATTTACTATTTACTATTTACTATTTACTATTTACTATTTACTATTTACTATTTACTATTTACTATTTACTATTTACTATTTACTATTTACTATTTACTATTTACTATTTACTATTTACTATTTACTATTTACTATTTATTAGTTCAGATCAGCTGAAATTGGAAGGTTGATGTGCTCTGTGGAAATTGGAGTTTCACATTTGTTGAAAATTCCAACCGTTTCCAACGGATGGACTGTGTGGAAAGAAGGCATTAGTGTGAAAAATGTGTCGATAAGTCATTTTCAAATTGTCGCGATCCATGTGCTTTAGGGTCTTTATTAATAGGATGATTCCATTGGCGCATTACAACGCATTTAGCGTAATGCGCATTTATTTACACAGGGGATCCCATACGGCTAAATGCCGCATTTAAAATAAATGCGATTATTAAATGCGATTAAAAACCATTCGACCCGAACGTTTTTAGGAAATATACCGGAAATAACCGATGCTTAACGATATTTGGTTCGTGCCACCACTACAACAGATGTTTTCGATATTCAAGATTGGCACAATTTTTGATGTCTTTTGAATATATAATGTATTTTGTATAAAAATGACTGAAACCTAGAGGGCATGCTGCAATTTCTGCTCGCAGTACCACAATGCATTTCTCCCACATATAAGGGGATCCTTGCCCTTTTTAGAAACTGTGGTGGTCTCCACTGCAAACCCGTCATAACGACACAATCAGCTTCTCTTTCTTGTCGTCCAAGCTGGAAAATACCTCGGACAGCATAATGGATGTCCTGCTGAGCATTAGCAGTAGCATTATCTGAATGCTAATGCGCCAATGTAAACAGGCACATTTAAAAAGTCCACTAACGTGGCAATGGAATTAGGCTATAAGACAAATTTCTTGAAAAAACGGTAAAAACCGTTATCTATGTTTTTTTTTACATTTATTAAAAACACATGAAAACAAGAGTAGATGATCTACCATTTTATGTTAGGTGACATTTTTGCGTAAAGCTTATTTTAAACGAGATATCGTCCAAAATAGGTTTTTTTTTACCCGTAATTTTAAACGAGGGACGAAGTAATTGTTCCGATACGGCATTGAGATGAGCAAACTTGCTTAACGTTCATCGAAACATTATCATTTTCGTTAATGCTATTGAAGTATTATCGGTTTGATGAATGCCATCGACAAGCACATTCTTTAAACAAAAATCGCGCGATATTTGCCTGCGGCGCTTTCTCTCCCATCGTCCATTCGTTCTCCAATTCCCTCCTAAATTTTCTCACCATATCTGAAAAAAACCCATAACAAACAGAAAAAGAATCCAAAAATTCTACTGAATATAGATAACATACTACAAAATAAAAAACACTAATAAAACCAAAATATTAAATTTCAAAAATCTTTACGGTATTTCAATAAAAAAGAAGTATTATGTTGTTCGAGTGTGAACTGATTGTTTGTCCGAGAAAAATAAAAATGTATCAAGAGATGAGAAATTAAGCGATAGTTTTTATAATATCGATAAAAGTTTGGTGATGCCAAGCCGGTCCAAATAACTGATCGCTCGTTCTTTTTTTAAATGACGGTTTGAAGTTTTCTGGATTTTTCTCGTCAGCTACCAGCTTTACGAAGAAAGTCACAAAACATGCAAGGCGTATTTCAACTAGATCTTGTTTTGCTTGTTGCATTTTTAGTTGAAGCCGTCGGGAAAATACCAAAACAACCGATACGTCAGCAGGTCCCGCTATCGATAAGATTCGGTGGTGACACCGACTGTTGATAGCGGGAGAGGATTTAGCTATTTAAATTTGGCCCGGTCCGCTCGTTAACTGGGTTAAATAGCCTTGGATACGTTCACTGACCCATTTTGGGAGAGCGGGAGAGAAATGGCGAGCGACTTTGGTGTAGGTCAGGGTTTTGCTTTAGTTACTGCAAGAAGTCGTAGGAGAACGGTCGGGAAATAAATTGAGACGAAAATTCGTAATAAGTGTTTAGATAACTCAAAGTGAGTAGTTATTTATTAGTCCTAAACTTGTAAATGTCAGTGTTTTTTTTTTTAAATATTGAAGCCGCCGGGGACCCTATCTAAAGGGCCCCGGAAATTTAAAAGATTCGGGAAGGAAATCCTTACCAGGTGGACCTAACCTGGTCGTGAAGACCACGTCGTCCACCAGCAGCACAGCTTCGACAATGACCGACGTTGAACTCTGAAATAAATTAGTTTTAGTTATTAATTTGTGAAATCAGGCAGTCAAAGAATTGTTTCAAGGCACTCACTGTGAAATCTAATCTGGAAGTAGAGGCATTTATTCCGCACCCCAGCCGCGCGTCAAACTACGTTAAAATTGGGTTGCGAAATTTAATGAATTAAGGGATTTATTTAGCGTACTTATCCTTTTAGCACGTCCTTTCTTTTCCTTTGGAGCTCCTCAGGATTAGGTGACCCGGTTGGCAAACGCCTCCAATTTGGTGTCATGTAATTCACATCCGTGGCGTTTTTGCCCAAACACTTGTAATTTTAAGCGTTTAAAAATGTACCTTCCATTATCGGTTTGACCACTTCTTATTTAGGCGACGGTCTGAGTTCAGCCTTAAGTGTTGCTAATAAAAAAGAGTAGATCATGAGTAGGAATTAAATTTGAATGTATTCTATAATTAATCTTACCCAAAATTAAATGTAAAGAAGCTACCGAGATGGTTGTGTGAGTAACTTTGGGCGGTGAGATGAGCCGATCCTAATCCACCAGGAATAGACTCCGGTCTGCCGGAAATGGGGTGTGCCTCCAATATCATTCTTGGGGCACCGAGGACACCGAAGCCACCAATTTCGTCCAATTGTCTTAGTTTTTGATGTAAAAAAATACCTTGTTTGTTTTGATTTGTGATAGGGATGGTAATCGTCAAGTCAGTGACGTGAGACGTCCTATGAGCCGGTATCGATTGTTTGGACTGCAGGGCATAGGGGGTACTCCGCCTTGGGACTCCGTGGCTAGCCGACGCTGCCCTCCGGGAAAAATGCAGTTCCATAACAATATGGCGCCCAAATTAACAAACAAAATATGTGATAACCGAGTCGACGGCGTCTCGCATATTTATATCTCCAGCCAGCCCACGAACGGTGGCTTGCATGACCCACATGTAATTGCACCGTGGATGCGGACTGGGGGAGAAAATTTAAATTTTGTAGGGAGAAAGGAAGGCGTGTCCACTAGAGATAGGACAATTGCTCCCGAGGCACAGTTTTCAGGGTTTAGCTGTGATTTGGCGGTGACATCCATTTCGAAGGAAATCGAAGGATTCGCATCCCAGGTCGTCCGTGCAATAAGCACGAAAGGTTAAACCAAAAACTGTGATATAACTGTGATATAGGTATTAGGGACATATTTTTATACCCTTGCAGAGGGTATTATTATTTCAGTCAGAAGATTGCAACGCGGTGAAGGAGACATGTCCGACCGAATAAAGTATATATATTCTTGATCCGCATCACTAGGCGAGTCGATCTAGCCATGTCCGTCTGTCCGTCTCTCCGTCCGTCTGTCCGTCCGTTTCTACGCAAACTAGTCTCTCAGTTTTAAAGCTATCATCATGAGACTTTCCCAAAAGTTGTCTTTCTATGGCAGGTAGTATAAAAGTCGGAACGAGCAGGATCCGACGACTATAGCATATAGCTCCCATAGGAACAATCGAAAAAAATATAAAAAAATATAATAACTTTGCTGTTTTTTAATTTTTTTTTATTTCTTCGACATATAGAAATGGTTAAATATTTCAGAATTATGGTTTAAATTTCATCAAAATCGGACGACTGTATCATATAGCTCCCATAGGAACAATCGGAAAAGAAATACAAAAAAAATCATAACTTTGCTGTTTTTTAATTTTTCTATTAGTTCTTGGACATATAGTAATGGTTAAATATTTCAGAATTAAATTTGTATTAAAAAAATACAAAAAAAATTATAACTTTGCTGTTTTCAAATTTTTCTATTAGTTATTCGACATATAGTAATGGTTTAATATTTTAGAATTACGGTTTAAATTTCATCAAAATCGGACGACTATATCATATAGCTCCCAAAGAAATAATAAAAATATATAAAATAACTATCTAATAATTGAGCTGCAAATTATCATAGCTTCAATGTTTTTGAACATATACGCAAGTAAATCATAATTTTAATATTTTCAAAAATGTTTAATTCTTGCAATAGCTGCAAGGGTATATGAACTTCGGCTTGCCGAAGTTTGCTTTCTTTCTTGTTTTTGTTAACGTAATTTTAATGAATGTTTTGTTTTGGGGTTACAGTGTAGTTGTTTGTTTTGTGCAGATCCTTGGGTTTTCTTGGTATTTGCGTTTTCATATCATATCGGTTTCAAACTTAAATGTGTGGTCGTGACCCGTGACGTCCTCACGCGCTGCTCGGCCACCGCGACTTCAATGAAAAGCGCAACTCCAAAAGGAAATCCTATGAGATCCTGTAAACAGTCGAATTCCTTAACTGGCGACTTTCAGCACGGCTGAAAGTTAGTCCAGTTGAAGAGCGGCTTGTTTAGAGAGAATTTGGACGGAATTGTAGGCGCAAGACGACTGGCGCGGAGTCTACCGGCTGGTGATCGGCTCCATCTCCCCTTATTGTGGCTGGAAAACAATAGAAAAAGAAATTTAGACTTAAGGGACTTGTTTTTTGTTAGGAGTTAATTATTAGTGTGAATTTGTTTAGCCTTAGGTATTTGTTGGTCGTTAATATATTTTCTTATTGATTTGTTATTATTATTTATTGGCCTTGTAATATAAGTATTCGTATTATTTAGGTGCATATTATTTAGTGGTATTTATTTATTATTATTATTAATATCGGGGTGTCCAGTGTACCGCGACCTATAAGATCTATTGTACCCCCATTCAGAGCCTACAGCTCAGATATCAACCCACTTCCTCGAATAAAGTCGAGGAGTTTTAGTGGGTTGATTCTTACTAGGAGCTCAGGTGTAAGAGTTCTGGTTCCTAAGATTTTACATCTTATGCTTGCTAACGCCGGACAGTCTGCAATGATGTGTCTAGAGGTTTCGTCCTCTATGTCGCAGAATCTGCAAGTTCTACTGCTGGTTATTCCCATCTTACCTAGGTGACTTTTCAGTCTACAGTGCCCAGTTAGTAATCCGGTAACGATCCTAAGTGAGTTTTTCCCCAGTTGAATAAGTTCCTTGAACCTCTTCTTGTTATAGTTATTTATTTGAGTTTTGGCTTGCCTAAGACCTGGGGTATTTCTCCAGTGTTCTTGTCTCATGGCGCCTTCCGCTTTCCTAAGGTATTCTTTTATAGTGTGCCTCCCTATGCCACAGTAGGGCTCTGGGCCTACCAGGGGCTGTTCGGCTCCTAGTTTTGCCATTTTATCGGCAAGTTCATTTCCGGATATGTCCTTATGTCCCGGAATCCATCTGAGGGCCAGCCTGTTTCGACTGCCCAGTATATTTAGCTTACTCTTCACCTCTAGGACTAGCTTCGAGGTGATTTTGTTGCTATGTAGAGCAGTAATTGCTGCTCGGCTGTCCGAAAGGATCGATATGTCCTTTTCCTTGTATCCACGCTGTATGTTGAGCTCTGCACAACGTCCAATGGCACATACCTCAGCCTGGAATATGCTGGTGTATTGGCCAAGGGATTCGTGGTATTTTATGCAAGGCCCGTGCCTTGTGTCAGGGATCCATCTGTGTACCATGCAATGGTGTGTTTAGCCATCGGATGCACTTCAGACAGTGTGGTCCAATCTTTCTTATTGCCTAGGTGTGCTGTGAAGTTCTGCTCGAAGATTAGTTCGGCTGTCATTTCATCCCTAGGGTGGAGTATTAGGGGCACCTCACCTAACAAATTAGTCGCATCCCTGTTATTTAGAATGCAACCACTACCTGTGCCCTCAGTGCTTATTCTCAGGAGTGTAGCTTTGCGTTGGATATCAATCACATAGTGGAGTGGTGTTAGCTCCATCAAAACTTCTAAGGCAGCTGTAAGACAGGTTCTCATTGCCCCTGTCATGCATACGCAGGCAAGTCTTTGTAGTTTTCCTAGCTGGTTTTGCATGCTGATGAGCTTAGCTCGTTTGCCCCATGCAAGTGCTCCGTAAGTGAGGATTGGTCTCACGATCATTAAGTATAGCCATCGTATTATCTGAGGCCTGGTTCCCCAGGATTTCCCAGCAATTTTCCGACAGGTATAGAGTGCTCTATAACACTTTTCCAATGTCTTTTGGACATGGGAAGCGAAAGTCAGTTTACTATCTAAAGTGATTCCTAGATATTTAACCTCTCGGCTAGTTTCTATAGGAGTTCCTAGCAGTGAGATTTGTCTCATTCTCTGTAGTTTGTACTTCCTTGTGAAAGGAACGATGACTGTCTTAGCAGGATTTAAGTTGAGTCCAACCTCCCTGCACCAGTCTAGCGTTGTCCTTAGTCCGAGTTGGACGATGTCGCAGAGTGTCGCTTCAAATTTGCCTCTGGCGATTATCACGATGTCATCGGCGTATCCTTGACATTGAATTCCTTTTCCAGCAAGTTTGCTGAGAAGGTCATCTACTAGCAGGCTCCATAGCAGAGGGGACAGTACTCCTCCTTGCGGGCAGCCTTTGCTGGTAGCGATTGTTACTCTTTCCGAACCCAGTGTACATGTTGCTTGCCTGGATTCAAGTAGGTTGCCAATCCATTTGCTCGTAGTAGTGTCTATGTTCCTTCTGGACAGGGCAGCTCGAACTGCATCATGTGATGTGTTGTCGAAGGCTCCCTCTATGTCTAGAAAGGCACAGATAGCTATTTCTTTGCTGTCAATTGCCCCTTCTAGGGTGCGACATAGTTGATAAAGTGCAGTGTCTGTTGAACGGCCTGCTCTATATGCATGCTGTGTGTTTTGCAGCGGACAGTCTCTGAGAGCTGTTCTTCTGATGTTGTAGTCTACCAGTTTTTCCAGCGTTTTGAGACAAAACGAAGTTAAGCTGATAGGTCTGAAGGACTTTGGGCTGGTGATGTCTTTCTTCCCGATCTTGGGGATGAAGACCACCCT
Source organism: Drosophila elegans (assembly GCF_018152505.1). Classification (NCBI taxonomy): domain Eukaryota; kingdom Metazoa; phylum Arthropoda; class Insecta; order Diptera; family Drosophilidae; genus Drosophila; species Drosophila elegans. Next base: position 1,021,625 of record NW_024545907.1, on the reverse strand, counting down.
AGCGCTGCACCATGCACTTGGGATATACCCAAGGGCTAGGCTGCTCACCAATAGTCTTCTTAGGCGGGTTAGGAGTAGTTCCTGCCCCTGCTGTAAGAAAGCTGGAGAGATCATGTCTAATCCCGGTGATTTAAATGGTTGGAAGGTTCCAATAGCCCATTTGAGTTTCTCGGGCGTAACTATAGATTTGGCTGTTGCCCAGTCACTGGCTACTGTCCTAGAGGTTCTATGTTGATCACGCCTTGCGTTTCCCATAGTGGGAGTATTCCCCGGGAAATGCGTGTCAAATAGCAATTCTAATTTCTCCCGATCCGTGGAGGTGACGGTGTTATTCCCTTTCCTCAGGGCTAAATTACTATCCGCTGCACTTTTAGCCATTGCTTTTTGCAGTCTCGCGCCCTCGTTGACGTTACTTATTGCCTCACAGAAGTTCCTATAGTTTTTCCGTTTGGCCTTCCTGATCTCTTTGTTGTAGAGGGTCAGGCTTTGCCTGTATAGTTCCCAGTTTCTATCAGTTTTTGGTTTGTTGAAAAGCTTCCGAGTGGTTACTCGTAGTCGTTCAAGACTAGCATTCCACCATGGTGCGTCTGTTTCCCGCCTTTGTCTACCTAGAGGACAACTGTCTTCAAAGGCATTTACTATCTTGTGACCCAGGTTGTCTACCGCTCTGTCTAATTCCAAGGGATGTCTAGGGTATCCTGACGGTTCGTTGGAAAGATTGAGCTCTAGAGTTGACCTGAATTTGTCCCAGTTTGTTTTTCTGGGGTTTCTTTTAGGGCTACATGTTTTTGTTTTGAAGGCTACTTCAAACAAAATTGTCCTGTGGTCTGACATTGATTCTTCTGGTGACACATGCCAGTTCTTAATGTGGGGTTTAAAAGAATTGGTTACTAGAGTTATGTCTAGCACCTCTTCTCGTACCCTAGTAACAAATGTCGGCCTGGCGCCGACATTACAGATCTCTAGGTTATTGTTTAAAATAAATTCTAGTAATTGCTCACCTCTGTTGTTGACATCCGTGCTACCCCAGATCACGTGATGTGCGTTGGCATCACATCCTATGATGAGGGGGGATCTTGTTCGTCCGGCAGTGGTCTACTAGCCCGGGTATTCCTGGCGGTGGACAGGCCTTCTCCCCGGCAAAGTAGGCGGAGGCCACTGCTAGTTTCGGTGCAGCTTCTGTGCCGTTGATGGTTACGGCGACGCAGTCTCTGCTCATGAACTCTGAAAAGATACTATAGTTGATATCTTTCCTTATAACGATGCATGATCTGGGAGGTGATCCTCCTGGATCGCATATTACCTTAGTGTCCTTCGTGTACAGGCCTTTTATGCCATGGTGCCACCATGGCTCCTGTACAAGGGCTAGCCCGAGGTGTTGGGAGGTGAACATCCTCGCCAAGACAGCAGATGCTGCTTTGGCCCGATGGATGTTTACCTGGGCTAGCCGAGTGCTGCTTGTTGCAGCCATCACTCCGAGGTTTGATGCTCCGTGAGGTCTGGTGAAGAGAGAGAGCAAGTCTCTCCACCACCGGCTATCACGGTAACCTCGGCTTCTTCGCAGCTTTCGTCCAGGAGGAGCACCTGGGCCAGCTCTTGGGATGACATAGGGTGTCCATCCCCTTGGTCGTCCCCAATGTCCATGCTGGTGATGGATTGTTCATCCTGTTCACCACTCTGTGACTTCGGCTCCGCATTCGGTTGTTCGAGGGTATCCTCGATAGCCTTGCATGTGCCGTCATTGGGCGTCTCTTCCGGAGCTCTCTTGGTCTTTTTCAGACCGCTCACGGTGACGTGGCCAAACCGGAAGTTGAGTTTGTGGTCACGCTCCACTATCTCATCCCTTCCGGTCTGGTCCATCCCTACGACCAGGAGTGCACCAGCTCCGTCGTTCTTCCTGGAGATGACCTTCCAGGCGTCCGTCTCGACCCGGTTTTGGAAACCAATGAAGGCCAATATTTCTTCATTGGTCCGGTCGGAGCTCCTCGGGCAGAACAACGTGGCGTTGTATGCTGCCGGGATGTCTGCTCCCGTGCGGGTCTCTAGGGGTACTCCCTTCCACGTCCGCAGCTGAGGTACGGCAATCTTGAGCCACTCAACTGAGCCTTCATCCAGGCAGTCGATAATCAGGTAACCCACCCTGAAGTGGATTCCCCTGAACACGACGGGACCGCTCCACGCTGACGTGAGCATCTCGTCCATGACCGACTCCTGAAGCCCGGATAGTTCCTCTGCGGTCAGGCTGGCCGCCGGGAAACCCTCCGGGAGTATAGCCACCCTGTTGAGGGTGGCTTTCTTGGCAGCCTCCGCGTAAGTCGGACGGGGTCCGATGACCGGCGGTGCCGAGCTAGAGGGTCTTCCTCCAGCGGTTGTCGGCTTCTGGTTTTGATGGGGCTGGGAAGGTATCTTCCTGGCCCGCACTTTTGCCTTTTCTGCCGCTGCTGCTGATGTGCTAGGCCCCTCTTGCTCAGGGACCCGTGAGGACGTCTCACTAGCCCCCGGGCCGTGCCTAGGCCTTTTGGGGGTGTCCGTCGGTGGTGTGCGGCTGGTGTTCAGCCGTTTACCAACCGGTGCTGTCCCCAATGCCGGCTGCTCCCTCGGCTCCTTTGCCTTCTTCAAGGCCTCCTCTGGTGTCATGCCCTGCATGAGGTACCTCAGGTACCACTTTACCTTTGACCCTGGCAGGCCACGCCTGTTGGGGTCGTCCAGTCCTCCGGGCTGTCCCAGGGCTGGAAGAGCGTCCTGCTTCTTCAGCTGCCTGATAGAGGTTGGCCTATCAGATGCGAGAGGTGGGCGTGCTGGCAGGGTAGCTCCTGCTGGCACCCCACGCTCCCTGGCTGGGAATGTCTGGGCTGCTGGTGTAGTCCTAGGCGGGTGCGCTGCCGCCTGGGGTCTGTCGCCTTCGAGGGATCTTTCCTCAAAGTGTCTTGCGACACCGGTTGCAGGGATATCCTGCGGGATTTTTATTTCTTTACTTCTTTTCATGTGGTCCCACGAGCTGCGGAGAAGTATGAGGTCCGCCCGGGCAGAGATCCGCTGTACCCGGGTAAGGCGTACTTAGGACAGGCGGTCGCCACTTGCCTGAACCCTCCGTTTGCGACTGGGCTATTTGTTAACTCGGGCCCCCAGCCAGGCTGACTATCGGCACGGGTCGAATGACACCTTAGTCCGGCACCGAGGTGAGATGTGGGGAGATAGGATGGAGGTGGGTAGTCGTGAGGGAGGGGGTGTGTAAGGCTACGGTGTTAAGACGGCCAAACAAGCGTCTTGTCGGTATACCTCCATCGGTATACCCGCTGTTTGTCCGGGGTTGCTTATTTGCTTACGCTTATTCGCAACTAACCTTCCCAGAAGGTCGTTCGCTATCCGCAACCTGCGACCCGCCTGGTGGCCCCAGCTAAGCCTCCCTTCGAACCATCCCACTAGTTCTTGAGGACCAAGAGTGGTATTTATTTATTATTTATTATTATTTACTAGCATTCAGCATAATTTAATTATTTATATATAATTTGGGTTTTTAGTGGTCCCATTGAATTCGGGGTAATTAGGGTTTTTTAGAAGTCGTGTTATGGGTTACCAAAATTCAGGATGTCAAAGCGACAAGGCAGCAAGCATGATCACCTGCTTCGGTCGAAGGGTTTTCCAGGCGAGGACGACGAAAAGATGTGGTCCACGGATGTGGAGGGCGCTTTGCCGCGCATATCGGAAGGGTTGCCCAGGACTCCGCTTGCGCCAGGGACTGCAACGAGAGCAACAAGGACCACAGGACACCGAGCTGCAGCAGGACCTAAGGCAGCTGCAGATCCTGAAGGGAATTGGTTCCGCGGCGGATGAGTTGTTGCAGCTGGACGATAAGGACCCAAGACTCCACGATCGTTTTGTGGATTCAACTGCAAGGTCGGCCGTTAATGTGGCTTTGGCACAGGCGACGGAGACCCATCGGAAGGCCCAAGAAAGCGGGATCAATCAGGCGTTGAGGGACGAGATCCGAAGTGGCTTTCTGGAAATGATGAAGCTGATGAACGAGGTGTTAAGGCCTGCTGCTCAGCGGCCTCAGCTTCCCCTGGAGGCCGGATGAGCGAAGGCGTCCGGATTCAAGGATCACCGCAGGAATCCCTGGCCAAGCCCCGCAAGGTGCCGTGCCGAAGCGCACACAGGTCGCCGGCATGGACGGTTCCAGGCCACCTCCGCCGAGGGTGCCAACCAAACCGCCGAGGAGGCCGCTAGATTTCCAGGAGTTGGAGAGTAGCAGTCCCGGATATCCTCCGGACCATGGAAGATCGCGCCGGGACAATGGCCCGGCCCGAAGCTGGTGCGTTGAGGACCGGAGGGCCTCAGAGTTCCGCGAGGAGCCGCGCCTGTATGCAAATGTTAGGCCGGCAGCCGCCAACCAGCAATGGCGAATCGACGGGGAGGATGAGCGAAACTCGGTGGAGGATTTTCTCTTCCGGTTGGAGTTCCTGCAGCGGAGTTCAACGTGCTGCTTACTGGGCGGGCTCGGGAGTGGTATTGGGTGCACGTGCGTCACTGCAGGGTGGACAGGTGGTCCCAGCTTCGAGCCTCGGTGATGGATAGGTTCCGATGCCATCAGACGGAGCACGACCGGATGCACCAACTTCTGCAGAGGAAGCAGCAGTTCGGAGAAGGAGTTGGCGATTACGTCCTCGCGATGCAGCAGTTAGCGGCCCGTCTGAAAAGGCCAATGTCAGAGCGACAGTTGGTTAGGATAATTAAAAAGGGCTTGAGGGAGAGCATCGCAAGGTTTGTCTACGCGATGGATGTACTTACGGTGGATGAACTCTGGCAAGAGTGCTGCGAGGTGGAACGCAGTTTTGGACGACGTGGACGGGCCACGTACACGCAGCCGATGCGCTATTCTCCGGCAGAGAAGGCCAAGGTTAGCGAAGCTATTGGCCCAGATCCTGGTGAGGATTCTCTATGGCACGAGGTGAACGAAGTCCGGGCGATGCTTAAGAATCCGTTCCGAGCCGGCTGCTGGAATTGTGGAGCCGGGGATCACGGGTTTCGTGACTGCGCAGCAACAGAACGCCAGACACCGTGTCTCCCAAATGTCCGGATTGTGCGGAAAACGGTCGACGTCCAGACAGGAGTCCCGCCGAGAAGAAAATTTGGTAGAGTTAAATAAATGTTTACTTCTAAGAATACTAATAAGACTAATTTACGATACTTACCTTATGCGGAGAGGATGCGTCGGTACCTAGATATCAGGAATAGGATCTTCTCAGAGCATCAGCTAGACGGGATGCGAATGGTGTCTCGCAAGGTGCAGAAGGCCAGGGATCGATTTCGCAAACGTCGGGTCTGCCGACGCGAAGCAGTGGCCGCCGTGAAGCGGAGTTTATCGCGTGATCCCAGACCATTCGCCGCAGTCCGAGTCCTGACCAAGCAACTGACGAGGTTGTTGGACACTGGAGCGAGTGTTTGTCTGCTTGGTAAAGGTGGCAGAGAGCTGGTTGAGGCATTGGATGTGCCCGTCCAGAATTACTTATCCGCAGTCTGGAGAGGATTGGTCAATTATAGGACGGGTCAAGCTACCAATGGAATACCGAGGACGGACGGAGCACATTCTCTTCTATTTATGTCCTTACCTGGAGCAGCCAGCCTATTTTGGAGTGGATTTTTGACAAGCATTTGGACTGGCACCAGCAATTATAGGCCACATCGATCCCGAAGGCGTGAAGAAGGCCGAAGAATTACACATGAGGGAGATGGAGCACTACGCGGAGGTCGAGGATGCCGATGAGGAGAAAGCCGATCCCGAGTCCTGGGCGCTTTCCAAAGCCGAGGAGCAAGAGCTGGAGGAGATCAAGCATCAGTTCTTGACTTTCGAGAGGGATGGCTTAGGTACCACCAGTCTGGAGAAGCACACTATTGAGCTAATGGACGGAGCCAACGTGTTCAAGGATCGACCCTATCCGATGTCTCCAGCGAAGCAGGAAGTGGTCGAGGACGAGGTCGACAAGTTGCTAGCGCTCGGAGTCATCGAGGAAAGCAAAAGCCCCTGGAGCAACTGCACCACCGTGATGTCAAGGGTCTTGTAAACACCGGTTCTGCTTAGACGCACGCAAGCTTAATGAGGTGACCATCAAAGATGCTTACCCGCTGCCCAGCATAGACAGCATCCTCTCCAGAATCGACCAAACGTACTATATTTCCAGCGTGGATTTGAAGTTCGCTTTTTGGCAGATTGAGTTGGACACGAGCAGCAAAGAATACACAGCCTTAACGGTTTCTGGTCGGCCTCTTTACCAGTTCCGGGTAATGCCTTTCGGACTCTGTAACGCATCACAGAGGCTGGTGAGACTCATGGACCGAGTAATTCCAGCTAATTCCGCTCGAATGTGTTTGTCTACTTGGATGACCTGCTAATACTAGCGTCAGACATGAGAACGCACATGAAGTATCTTCGCCGAGTCGCTGAATGCCTGAAAGAAGCAGGGTTAACCATAGGTCTGAGCAAGTCAAAGTTTTGCTTCAAGTCTTTGACCTACCTCAGCTTCATAGTGGGAGGAGGACGTCTGCGGATGGATCCAGGGCGTGTAGCCGCCATTAGGCGGATGCCTGAGCCAAGGACCATGAAGGAAGTGAGAGCCTTTCTTGGTACCGCGGGTTGGTACCGTCGGTTTATAAAGAACTTCGCGACGTTGGCAGCCCCGCTCACGGAATCTTTGAAGAATACGGGAAATAAGAAGTTTTCCTTGAGTCCAGAAGCGCAGCTGGCAGTAGAGTCCTTGAAGATGGCCCTAACTACTGCGCCAGTGCTGGTACATGCGGAATTCAAGCGGCGCTTTTTCATCCAGTGCGATGCATCCCAGATCGGAGTCGGTGCAGTGTTGTTCCCGCGGGATGAAGACGGCCAGGAGCAACCAATAGCATTCTTCTCGGCCAAAATGAATTGTCACCAAGTCCACTACACCGTCACCGAAAAAGAATGCCTCGCAGCCCTGCTGCCCATTCGAAAGTTCCGGCCGTATGTGAAAGGAATGACGTCTACGTGCATCACGGATCATGCCAGCTTGAAGTGGCTTATGTCCATGAAAGATCTTTCGGGTCGGCTGGCTCGGTGGTCATTGCAACTCCAGGGATATAACTTCAACATCGAACACAGGAAAGGAAGCCAGAACGTCGAGGCAGATACCCTTTCACGTTGTGTTGAAGAGCTTACACTGGACCCGTCAGAGTTACACGGAGTTGTTACAAGAAGTGGAAAGAAACTTGGCCAACCTACCTGACTTGAGGATAGTGGATGGTCTCATCTTCAAGAGAGTCTCTTCTTCAAATCTGGATGACGAGGTGGAAGGCTTCGAATGGAAGTTGTGGATTTCCCAGAGTCTGACCCACAGCATAATTGAGCGTGCACATTCGGATCCAACAGCAGCTCATGGCGGAATGGGAAAAACTCTGGAAATCCTACGGCGGCAGTTTTACTGGCCTGGCATGGCACTGCTAGTTCGGGAGTCCATAGGCAGGTATGAAGTCTGTAAGGAGACGAAATCTCCGAATTTCCGGATGCAAGTTGGTATCGGTGAGAGAGTCCAGACTGAGTAGCCATTTCAGAAGCTGTATATCGATTTCCTGGGGAAATATCCGAGGTCGAAGAAGGGACAGGCCTACATCTTCATTGTGGTGGATCACTTCTCCAAATACACTTTTCTGAAAGCCATGCAAGAGGCATCGGCCTCAAATGTAGTGGAGTTCCTCATTCACGAGGTTTTCTACAAGTTTGGGGTTCCAGAAATAGTGCATTCGGACAACGGCCGCCAGTTTACGTTCAAGATTTTCGAGGAGGCGATGGAAAGCTTTGGCATTACGCATATCAAGACGCCAGTCCACTCTCCGCAAAGCAACGCAGCGGAAAGGGTAAACCAAAGCATGTTGGCGGCGATCCGAAGCTACTTAGAAGAAGACCATCGAGAATGGGACGCGTATCTTCCGGAGATTGAGGTGGCCATCCGCAACGCGGTTCATTCAGCATCTGGAGAAGCTCCGTTCTTCACCTTGTTCGGACGACACATGTTCCTGAACGGAGCCAGCTACAAGTTGGCAAGGAAGTTGAAGTCGCTGTGGGATCATGAAATGGCGGGGATGGGAACGGCTGGTAAACTCCAAGTGATCCATGACAAGGTGCAGAAGAACCTCGAAAATGCATATGATCGGAATCGGCTGCGGTACGACAAAAGGGCTCGTACTTTCTTTGCGAAGCCAGGTCAGGAAGTGTATCGCCGCAACTTTGCCCCCAGCGATTTTAAAAAGGCCTTTAATGCCAAGTTCGCTCGGAAGTTCCTGAAAGCTCGGGTGGACAAGACAGTCGGCAATAATGCGTACGAGCTCGAAGATCTTCAAAGACGATTGATCGGAGTGTACCATGCCAAGGACATTAGTTTGTGATCTGGAAAGAGGAACCACAAAGTACACGAGCTCAGAGTCGGAATGAGTCTACTTCCCGTAAAGCGTGGGCCCCGCGTTGGACACCGTTGGAACTGCATCTTGGTATCGAGGTCGGCTGAATCCGGTTGGTCCAAATCCAAATGCTCCCAAGTATTCCTGTGCTTGGCTAAAACTCTGTGTTAGCGTCTCTCGGAATAAGGGTGGTGTTGCATTTTTAGTTGAAGCCGTCGGGAAAATACCAAAACAACCGATACGTCAGCAGGTCCCGCTATCGATAAGATTCGGTGGTGATACCGACTGTTGATAGCGGCAGAGGATCTAGCTATTTAAATTATTCCCGGTTCGCTCGTTAACTGGGTTAAATAGTCTTGGATACGTTCACTGACTCATTTTGGGAGAGCGGGAGGAAAATGGCGAGCGACTTTGGTGTAGGTCAGGGTTTTGCTTTGGTTGCTGCTAGAAGTCGTAGGAGGGCGGTCGGGAAATAAATTGAGACGAAAATTCGTAATTAGTGTTTAGATAACTCAAAGTGAGTAGTTATTTATTAGTCCTAAACTTGAAAATTACAGTTTTTTTTTTTAAATATTGAAGCCGCCGGGGACCATATTGTAACGAACTGATTTTCTTTATTATCTGCTCGCTACGAATGTCGTGCGGCTAGCTCAGAAGATATAAGTGTTCGTCCCACCAAATTTATATATACGTGACCGCCCTTTTGACCAGTGAAAACACACAGAAAGATTGGGAGTATGCAGTGATCTTTTATTCGCCGACTTGACCCTCGGCCGGGGTGGTGTAATGAACATGTAGAATTACGTCCTGCCGTCGTCTCCTTCCCACGTTGAACGCCTCGCTGGATCGTGCCGGCTGCGAAGTGGTGTCTTCCTCGCCGGTTTCGCTTGCGATGTCTTCTGCCACCCTTGGCTCGGCGGGTTTACAGGGACTAGGGATGCGTCACCGTTGCCAGACTAGGGTGAACAGGCACTGTGCTCTCAAGGCGTACGCCTTTCGCAGCCGCAGCCTCCTGTCCCTTGCTCTGTCCCGGCCGGTCGCACCGGACGTCGGCTCAGTTTCTACCTGACGGTTCAGGCGTACGCCGGAAGCCGCCAACGCAGTACCTGGGTCAAACGCCAGGTTCTAGACGAACGCTTCCACCCTACCCTCTCTGCCGTAGGCTTAAGAATTGGAAGTATAGGCTGCTCACTCGGCGCTCGTTTTCGTCGTCCTGGGGTCCTCGTTGTCCTTGTTCCGCCTCCAGCTATCTCGACCAGCTCCGCTCCTTGTTGGCGACTCGGTAAGCTGCCGTTCTGGGACTCTAGCGGTAGACCGCTGTGCTCTCAACGCATACGCCTTTCGAGACACCAGCTGAACAAACGCGCGTCCTTCCGGGCTATTCGCAGCAGGACCTTGTACAGTTCCTGCAGGACGGTCAGGCATACGCCGGAGTTCGCCAATGCAGTCCTAGTAGGCAGGTAGCTAGTTCTAGACACTTTGCTTCTGAGCCCACGGTTCTTCGTCGAAGGACTCTATTTGTTCACTTCGTCGGACACGCCGGGTGGGATGCCAAGCTCAAATCGCGACAGAAGTTGTAACAAAGCGGCTGGACTTAGCCGTGTAATGCCGTAAGGACCTCAGCTACCTGTGTCTCAATTCGGAGACTTTAGCTTTAAGTCCCGAACGTCTCGACGTAGCGATCTTGTTTCCTTGATGACTCCGCACGGCTTTACTTGCTCCTTCACGATGTTTCACTGGTTACTTGTTCACTTGATGACTGTTACTTGTTGACTTGATAGAAATCGACTGATCCAGCTTCCTGCGCTCGGCCGGTTTATATAGGCCTCCATTTACCGCTAGTTATCGGAGTCTTCTTGCCTCCTGGTCCAAAGTCCACGGTTTTACCGTTCGACCTTTCGCCTTCTGCGCACGGCACCAATATCAGAGTCCAAAGTCCGGTGCCGTGCCGTTACTTCCTTCTGCCCACGGCCCTTCACCGCTCTCTTGTATTGCTGTCCCTCTCGGACTCTCCTTGGTTTTGTCTGGTGCTCTCTCTCTCCGCACTACCGTTACTACGGGCGAATTCGCCGCGTAACTGTAAACTGGTAACCCACTGCTTGCATGCGCTTACTCTGCTTGCTTCTTAACTTGTGGGGAGTTATTCAACTCCTCACATTCTCCCCTTTCTTCGGGAATGAAAAAGAGACTCGCTGTTCTCTCTGCCTTGGTATACTCCACATTCTGACATCCTTCCCTCGACGTGTCTTCTCGTACTTGTCCTCGTTCGCCTGTAGTCTTCTAGTCGACTTGCTCCTCCAGACGGTTCCCACGACGCTCACAGCTCCTTCTTGAGTTCCACAGCGCCGATCCTCCTTGCAGATTTTGAATTTCCCGCCCCAGACGTTTCCCCCGTAGACTTTAAATTCCCGCCCAGACGTTTCCCCCGTAGACTTTTGAATTCCCGCCCAGACGTTTCCCCCGAAGACTTTTGAATTCCCGCCCAGACGTTTCCCCCGATGATTTTCTCGATCTCCGTGATTTTCCTTCTCCGTCGGATGGTCACTCTACGTCGTGCCGATCGGTCTCCAGTTGTTATCGGTAATATCGATATTCTCCCGTGTGACTCTCCGCTGTATGGTCACTCTCCGCCCAACCGATCGGTCTCCAATTGTTATCGATTCCGTGACCCAACGTGGCATTGCCACTCGATGTATCGATTTTCCACAGCATGACTCCTTGTGCCGATATTTCCAGTATTTTGTGCCCACTGATCGACACTATCGTGTAGGGCCAATCGGCCACCATGAATCGAAACGCCCCCATCCCTTGTTTATAGTGACTCCGCACAATGCTATGGTAAGCGCAATTTCCTTTCTATTGTATGTTTACTTATTTTCCTTTTCCCCAAAGCTTGGCTCAGGATTGCAGAGTTGACCTTTCCTGCCCTTGGGGCCGGTGTCAATGACCCTGCTCGGCTCATCGCTTTCTTGCGTCGTTCTTTATTTAGTTGGCAAGTGGTTTGTTTCCCTGCAACCCCGGTTTTCAAGTATATTTCTCATTACAGATTGCCGGATCGTACGTAGTGCCTTTCATGTGTGTGTATTTTCCTTTTTTTTTTTTTTGTGTTGTTCCGGCTTGGTATGCTAACTAATTAACTGTGGCCGTTTATGTGTGTGCGCGTTATTTGAGTGTTTTTCCGGCTTGGCATGCTACGGTAAAGCTCTCGAGCTGTACCGTCTCCCCTCTTTCGGGAAACAAAGATCTGGTCGTGGTCTTCCTCGATTCGTACAGAGTCTGCCGACGCTACGGATTGTTGTTGGCCTGCGGTCTTTTCGGTTTCCTGTCCTGTGCATCACCTTATTCTTCGCGGCGTATTAATGGATGACTCTGGCTTCATGCCCGACACAGAATCTGTTTTCCTCGTTGTCTGGGTCACTGTGCCTCCTTTTTATCTGCGTTCTATATAGACTCTGGCTTATGCCCGACGATATAGTCCATACGTTTTGTCGTTGCATGCTCGTGTTATCCTGCGGTCTATATAGACTCTGGCTTATACCCGACGATATAGTCTGTAGTTTTTGTCGTTGCATGCTAGTGTTATCCTGCGGTCTATATAGACTCTGGCTTATGCCCGACGCTATAGTCCGCACTACCTGATGTTGTTGCCTGCTTGTGTTGTCCTTGCTTGTCTGTACCGAGTTCTTCTGTTTGTTGTTTAAGCTCACTGACGTGGACTGTTCGTTCTTTTTGTGTATCCTTGTGGCGGATTCTACAAATGACTGGTGAGACGAAGTCTATTACCGTGTACGGTCCGTCATATTTCGGCGCTAGCTTTGCCGCGAAACCCTCGGCTGCCTTTGACAGATGGTGCTCCTTCGCCCAGACTGTGTCCCCTATCGTTGGATTCCATTGCCTCCTTCGTAGATTGTAATGCCTGGCTTGGTCCTGAGCAGCTTTCTCCATGTTCCGGCGCACAATTTCGAAGATCTCCTTCATCTTATTGGCCTTATCTTCAGGCGTTTCCGTCTGCTTTCCTGTGCCGATGGTTTCCCTGTCGTACAGGGCGCTGGGCAGACGAGGCTCTCGAGCCTGCGTGAGGAAACACGGGGAGTACCCTGTTGACTCCGGCGTACTTGAATTTACTGCTAGCATAATCTCCGGCCACTTCTCGTCCCAATTCCTCTGGTTCTGTCCCGCAAACTGCGCTATCATGGTTTTAACTGTCCGGTTTGCTCTTTCCGTCGGATTCGCCTGCTTAATCGGATTGTTGCTTAATTCCCATTTCGCTGAGGAATTTTTTGAATGCGCGGCTGGCAAACTGAACTCCATTGTCCGTTATTACAACCTTCGGGACTCCGAACCTAGCGATGACTCTTTCTCGGAACGCCTTTTGAAGTGTTTCTGCCGTTGCTGCTCGCATTGGCACCAATTCTGTCCACTTTGAGAACCTATCTATCAGCACTAGCAGCATCTGATTGCCATGCTTCGACCTGGGCAATGGTCCGACAAAGTCTGCACATACCGTTGCCCATGGTTCTTCGGGTATTTGCGTCAGCATTTTCCCGGCTGCCTGCATCTGGTTGGGCTTGTACTTGAGGCATGTCTCGCATTTCCGTACGTATGCTCGGGCGTCCCTATGCATTCCTGGCCAGTTATATCGAGCCGCCAGCCTTGCAATCGTTTTCCGACTTCCCACGTGTCCAGCAGCTGGTGAGTCGTGATTCTCCTTCAGGACTGTTTCCCTCAGCCCCCGTGGGACACAGAGCTTCCATGCTGCCACGTCTTCGCTGCCTGCTCTGTGCGGGATATGCCTGTACAACGCGCCTCCCTCCATGATGTAGTCCGGAAACTTCTGTGGCTGTTTGTTAATCTTCTCATACATATCCTTGATCCAGCTGCATGTTCCCTGCGTGTCCTCCGGAGTTTCTTTAGCTAGCCTAAAGCCTTCTGGTAGAGGCTGTCTTGACAGTGCATCAGCGACCACGTTAAGCTGCCCCTTCCTGTATGATATTTCAAAATCATACTGCTGCAGCTCCAGGGCCCACCTCGCTATTCTTCCTGAGGGACTTTCGATGCTGTTCAACCATTTAAGCGCCATATGGTCCGTCACCACTTTGAAGTGGTATCCTTCCAAGTATGGTTTGAGCTTCCGGATTGCCCACACGATTGCCAGGCATTCCTTTTCGCTGGTTGAATAGTTCTTTGAAATGACCTTTTCGCCGCTTTCAGTTTCCTGCGTCAGGACTGCCCCTATACCATGATCGCTTGCGTCCGTCTGCAGTACGAATGGTTTATCGAAATCTGGGCATGCCAGCACAGGGTCGGCCACTAGCCTTGCCTTCACCTCCTCGAATGCCTGCTGGTGCTCTGGAGTCCATGTCCATTTCGTGCCTTTCCGCAATAGATCATTTAGTGGTTTTACTATTCGCGCAAAGTCGGTCAAGAATCGCCTGTACCACGATGCTACGCCCAAGTATTGGCGCAACGTCCGGATGGTTGTGGGTGGTTCCAGCTCGGCTATGGCTGCTACTTTTTCGGGATCGGTGCCGATTCCTTGGTCCGTAACGCGGTGTCCCAGGTAAAGCAGTTCGCTTTTGAAGAAATTACATTTTTCGGGATTTATCCTCAGGTTAGCCTGTTTAAGGCGTCGGAAAACTTCCCTCAGGTTCCTACTGTGTTCTTCCAGTGTCCGTCCGATCACGATGATGTCGTCTTGGTATGCAAACGCGTGTGGTGACATCTCCGGTCCAATAACCTGGTCCAGTGCTCTCTGGAAAGTCGCCGAGGCGGAGTGTAAACCAAATGGCATTACTTTCCACTGGAAAAGCCCCTTTCCTGGCACTGTGAACGCCGTGAATTGCCTGCTATTTTCTTCCAGAGGAATTTGCCAGTATCCGTCTTTCAAATCCAGGCTGCTTATGTATCTCGCCTTCCTCAACTGGTCCAATATGTAATTTATCCTTGGCATCGGATAAGCATCTTTGATGGATTTGGCATTGATCTGTCTAAAGTCGACACAAAGCCTCCACTGACCTGTCTTTTTCTTCACCATGACTATCGGGGAGCTGTACGGGCTTCTCGAGTGTTCTATGCACTCCTTCTCCAGCAACTCGTCGACTTTCGCATTGATTTCCCCTTGAACCTTTGGATTTTTCGGGTAGTATCTCTGTTTGATTGGTTTGTCGTCCTTCATGGTGATTCGGTGCTCGGCTATGTTGGATGTTCCACTCATTGTTCGAAACTCCGCGAGCTCCTGCTCTAGGAATTTTTCGACGTCGCATTCCTCAGAGTTGGTTTGCACCACTGCCACGGACAATTTTTCCTTTAAACCACCCGTTGTGCCTTCTACTTTATGGGATCACCACTGTATGTCCGGCACACCTTATTTCGGCGCCGACTCCTGTGAGGAAATTCCATCCTAGCACCAGCGAGTCTACCACTCCTGGTAAGATCAACAGGCTCATGGGCAATCGCTTATTGCCGAATTCGATTTCCACCTCGAGCTGCGTGTTTATCCCGCTGCACCTGCCATCTGCCAACCTAACTTGCCTTCCCCTCCTTTTAATCTTTCCATAAGCAGCCAGTATATCCTCCTCGCTTATAAAGCTCGCTGTTGCTCCGGTGTCGATTGTGGCTTTGTATGAGGTTCTGCCAATCTGTACCGCAGCGGATAACTGCTGCTCTTCGTCGATTAAATCGCCAGTTAGTTTGAAGAGACAACACCTTGCGACCCCTGCTCGCCTCTCTGCGGCTGGGATCGCGGGCCATTTCCCGATCTCTGGCAGCACTCTACACTCCTAACCCCCACCTTGCCGCAAGTCCAGCAGAAAAGCAGCCGCTGGTTTTGGCATCCTCTTGCCCAATGTCCGTGACCGCCACACCGTCAACAAGCTTCGTGTGGGTTCACGATGTGTGTCTGTGACCTGTGGGCTCTTGGAGCTGCGCTGGGTGGTCTCTGATTGGTATTGGGTGGCCTCCATAACGTGCTCTGGTGGTTGTAGGTGTTTGGAGTCCATTGTCTTGGACCGTCAATAGGTGCTTGGTGTCCGCCTTCTTGTTCGCACCATCTACACGTGACTTGTGGTGCTGTTGTTTTGCTTCGCGAGAATTTGTTTTCTTGAATAAATGCTTCTCGCTCTTTCTCGAGTTCTTCTTACTCGTCAGCCAGCACCATTAGAGACTCTAGATCGTCTATCTTATACGTCCTCAGGGAAATCCTCAGGTCAGGCGTGCAGTTTTCCTTTATCTGCTCGAGTGTTTCCTTTGGGGAGTAGCCAAGTGGTCTCATCATGGTCTGCATGTCAACCATATAGTCCTTGAACGACTCTCTAAAGCCCTGTTTCCTTTGTTTGACCTGATCTGCGAGCTTTGTGAAGAAACCCCTTGGCAGGAAATACGTTTGAAAACTGTCGCTGAACTCTCCCCATGTCCTCCAGTGTTTATTGTTTGATATGAACCATTTTAGGGCCTTGCCTTGCAGCAATTCAGGCATGGCTCGGGGAATGAGGTTCAGGTTCAAACCGTATGTGTTTGCTGACCATTCCACTTGTTCCAGAAACTCCAGTGGTTTCTCCGTGCCGTCAAACTTGAACGACCATTCCCTGACTTGCTTCGCGACTTTTGCATAGTCTGGTGCGCTGGGCCTTTGCTGTTCTGTTCGTCTTTCTTGGCTTGGGCCCCTGGATCTTCCTGCCTCCTTCATGCTCTCAACGCCCAGGTTGGCTATGAGCCGTTCGGCGTCTGGGACTTGTAACTTGCCGCTCGAGCTTGGTTTGTCGTACAATTTCTCCAGCTCAGCCCAAATTTCCGCCATTCCTGGGTCGTTTTGTGTCTTCGTAACATACTCTGAAAGGGCCTTTCGCATGTCGTCCGACTTGCCCTCCAGGATAATGCCAAGCTTGGCTGCCACCTTTGGGAAATCCTCTTTCTTGAGGAGATAGATCCAATTTTTCCCCATTTCTGTTTATTGCTGTATTTTCACTGTCAGGACAATCACGTTGGGCGCCAGATGTATCGAACTGATTTTCTTTATTATCTGCTCGCTACGAATGTCGTGCGGCTAGCTCAGAAGATATCAGTGTTCGTCCCACCAAATTTATATATACGTGACCGCCCTTTTGACCAGTGAAAACACACAGAAAGATTGGGAGTATGCAGTGATCTTTTATTCGCCGACTTGACCCTCGGCCGGGCTGGTGTAATGGTTATGTAGAATTACGTCCTGCCGTTGTCTCCTTCCCACGTTGAACGCCTCGCTGGATCGTGCCGGCTGCGAAGTGGTGTCTTCCTCGCCGGTTTCGCTTGCGATGTCTTCTGGCACCCTTGGCTCGGCGGGTTTACAGGGACTAGGGATGCGTCACCGTTCCCAGACTAGGGTGAACAGGCACTGTGCTCTCAAGGCGTACGCCTTTCGCAGCCGCAGCCTCCTGTCCCTTGCTCTGTCCCGGCCGGTCGCACCGGACTTCGGCTCAGTTTCTACATGACGGTTCAGGCGTACGCCGGAAGCCGCCAACGCAGTCCCTGGGTCAAACGCCAGGTTCTAGACGAACACTTTCACCCTACCCTCTCTGCCGTAGGCTTAAGAATTCGAAGTATAGGCTGCTCACTCGACGCTCGTTTTCGTCGTCCTGGGGTCCTCGTTGTCCTTGTTCCGCCTCCAGCTATCTCGACCAGCTCCGCTCCTTGTTGGCGACTCGGTAAGCTGCCGTTCTGGGACTCTAGCGGTGGACCGCTGTGCTGTCAACGCATACGCCTTTCGAGACACCAGCTGAACAAACGCGCGTCCTTCCGGGCTATTCGCAGCAGGACCTTGTACAGTTCCTGCAGGACGGTCAGGCATACGCCAGAGTTCGCCAATGCAGTCCTTGTAGGCAGGCTCCCCTCCTTGTTGGCGACTCGGTAAGCTGCCGTTCTGGGACTCTAGCGGTGGACCGCTGTGCTCTCAACGCATACGCCTTTCGAAACACCAGCTGAACAAACGCGCGTCCTTCCGGGCTAGTCGAACCAGGACCTTGTACAGCTCCTGCAGGACGATCAGGCATACGCCGGAGTTCGCCAATGCAGTCCTTGTAGGCAGGTAGCTAGTTCTAGACACTTTGCTTCTGAGCCCACGGTTCTTCGTCGAAGGACTCTATTTGTTCACTTTGTCGGACACGCCGGGTGGGATGCCAAGCTCAAATCGCGACAGAAGTTGTAACAAAGCGGCTGGACTTAGCCGTGTAATGCCGTGAGGACCTCAGCTACCTGTGTCTCAATTCGGAGACTTTAGCTTTAAGTCCCGAACGTCTCGACGTAGCGATCTTGTTTCCTTGATGACTCCGCACGGCTTTACTTGCTCCTTCACGATGTTTCACTGGTTACTTGTTCACTTGATGACTGTTACTTGTTGACTTGATAGAAATCGACTGATCCAGCTTCCTGCGCTCGGCCGGTTTATATTGGCCTCCATTTTCCGCTAGTTATCGGCGTCTCCTTGCCTCCTGGTCCAAAGTCCACGGTTTTACCGTTCGACCTTTCGCCCTCTGCGCACGGCACCAATATCAGGGTCCAAAGTCCGGTGCCGTCCCGTTACTTCCTTCTGCCCACGGTCCTTCGCCGCTCTCTTGTATTGCTGTCCCTCTCGGACTCTCCTTGGCTTTGGTGCTCAGTTCACCACTCTCTCTCTCCGCACTACCGTTACTACGGGCGAATTCGCCGCGTAACTGGTAACTGGTAGGCCACTGCTTGCATGCGCTTACTCTGCTTGCTTCTTAACTTGTGGGGAGTTATTCAACTTTTTACACTATCTAAAGGGCCCCGGAAAATTAAAAGATTCGGGAAGGTGAACACTTACCAGGCAGACCTTACCTGGTCGTGAAGACCACGTCGTCCACCAGCCACCAGCAGCAGCCCCAGCCGCAGGAGCATCAGAGATCAGGAGCATCAGAGATCAGCAGCATCCAAAACCTTCCGCGTCAGCCACCTACGGAGATTCCCTCGGTGAGTCCGTTCCGGGAACGAATACCCGCGCTGACCACCTGGTCATCTCTGGGACCACCGACGCACTGCCTCCGGGCCCTCTGGCGCAGACGCTGTGTAAGTCCTCCGGATCATTTGGCTCCGTGCAGACTCGGGTTTTGCAGCTAGCGGTCTCTTATTCTGGTTGCAGCTTCGACAATGACCGACGTTGAACTCTGAAATAAATTAGTTTTAGTTATTAATTTGTGAAATCAGGCAGTCAAAGAATTGTTTCAAGGCACTCACTGTGAAATCTAATCTGGAAGTAGAGACATTAATTCCGCACCCCAGCCGCGCGTCAAACTACGTTTAAATTGGGTTGCGAAATTTAATGAATTAAGGAATTTATTTAGCGTACTTACCCTTTTAGCACGTCCTTTCTTTTCCCTCCTCCTCAGGATTAGGTGACCCGCTTGGCAAACGCCTCCAATTTGGTGCCGTTTAATTCACATCCGTGGCGTTTTTGCCCAAACACTTGTAATTTTAAGCGTTCAAAAATTTCCCTTCCATTATCGCTTTAACCACTTCTTATTTAGGCGACGGTCTGAGTTCGACCTTAAGTGTTGCTAATGATAAGAGTAGATCATGAGTAGGAATTAAATTTGAATGTATTCTATAATTAATCTTACCCAAAATAAAATGTAAGCAAGCTACCGAGATGGTTGTGTGAGTAACTTTGGGCGGGGAGATGAGCCGATCCTAATCCACCAGGAATAGACTCCGGTCTGCCGGAGATGGGGTGTGCATCCAATATCATTCTTGGGGCACCCAAGGAAGGGTGGGTGCGTCGTGGCGAGGACACCGAAGCCACCAATTTCGTCCAATTGTCTTAGTTTTTGATGTAAAAAAAATACCTTGTTTGTTTTGATTTGTGATAGGGATGTTAATCGTCAAGTTAGTGACGTGAAACGTCCGATGAGTCGGTATCGATTGTTTGGACTGCAGGGCATAGGGGGTACTCCGCCCTGGGACTCCGTGGCTAGCCGGCGCTGCCCACCGGGAAAAATGCAGTTCCATAACATGCTTATAGGTTATAGGTTGATAAAGTTAATATTATAGGATTTAATTAATTTTATTTAATTTTATTGAACATTTTAGCCCAGCACTTCAAGCATATGCTTATTCTTAAGGCACTGGTCATTATACTATGAAAAATTAAATATAAACATTATTGACTTAAGCCTAACACCTATCTTTTTTTAAAGAATTTTATAATATTTTAATGTAAATGTTAATCTTTCAAATAATTCTAATTGTTTTAAGTTCAAGTGGTAGACTGTTCCATAATCGAATTGCATTGACGTAGAACTGCCTCTCCTTAGATACATTGGTTCGTGGCTGGTCAAAATTTTATAAAAGTAATATATTGTTTTATATTTAATCCATGGGTTCAAATTAAGGTCAAGAATTTTATTAGTCAGGTGTGATACATGGTCAACTCTATTTAAATTAAACACATAACGAACAATTGAGTTAAATGCTAATGTTTTCTTGCTCATATCTCGCGAGTCGCAATGACCAAATATTTCAACACCGTAGAATGATGTAGGAACGAGGATGGCTTTGGCGATTAGCAGTTTTGTTTGTTAGCACGCCATATGTTCGCCCGGCGGCTGTTCCTATGTGCTTGCTCCAAGGCAATGTAATACTGAATGTAATTTCCAAGTATACTGCGTGTTCTACGTATTCAAAAGGGGTATTTTTTATAAATAAATTATGTAGAGTTGAAGTAACAACAGGTCTCTTACCAATGACAATACATTTAGATTTTTTTACGTTTCTCCTCAAGCCATTTTCTTTTTCCCATTTCTCAATTACAGATAACATTCTATTGCTTCTACTGACACACACACTTGTTTCTTTAACTGGACTACTAACATAGATTTGTACGTCATCAGCGTATCACATTCGGACAGGACACTGGGTAAAACGTTTACATAGGTAGCGAACAACAGAGGGCCTAGTACGGCTCCCTGTGGAATTCCTCTTGACACATGCTTAATATTGGAAATATTATGTCCCGCGGATACGGCTTGAAGTCTGTTGGACAAATAAGAACTAATCAACCTGACTGCATTGCTTGAAAAATTGAAAAGATTTCTTAGTTTAGTACTAAGAATGTTGTGACTCACAGAATCGAAGGCCTTGCTTTGATCAAGACGAGTCAGGAGAGTAACGTAATTTTGGTCGATTTGCTGGCGAATATCCTCTAGAATGTCAGTTATGGCTGTGATACAACTTCTTCTTTTACGAAACCCTGACTGTTGTTGCTTTCTAGGAAACATTGAATCTGTACAGACATAAGGTTTTCAATAACTTTGGAAAGAAAAGGTAAGATGGAAATTGGTCTATAGTCATTGTTGGCCTTTTGTATCGGAACTAGTAATAGCAGCAGTGATCGCCCCCTTTACCAGTGCATCGAACATGCACAAGACGGCGACGTGTAAAAACAGCAGAGAACAGTCGACGCATCTTTATTTGCATTGCCTCTTTAAATATTTTGCAATTCGTTTTGGAGAGCTGCTAGCTCATCCTCAGGGCGGAGTACCCCCATGTCCCAGCAGTGTCCCAACACAGATATCGATAGAAGACGACCTCTCACACAAATATTTTTAACATCACTAACAAGATGGTAAACAAAATAAAATGTTGTAAATAAAATAAAATTGACAAAAATGTCGCCTTTTGGTGGGTTGTGCACTGCTCACCAACCCATCCAATGGTGCCCCAGTGGATTTCGGGGGGTACCACCTATGGTCGATGGACGGAGCCACTTCCAGGCTGATTTATGAGCAGTTCATCCCTCCCAAGGTTTTCAGCGGTTTGTTAACATTTAATTTGGGTAAGTTATATTCCGAATATGTATCCACATTTAATTCCAAAATCACAATAACTCGAGAGAAATATTTATATAAAGAAGAAGGAAAGCAAACTTCGGCAAGCCGAAGTTCATATACCCTTGCAGCTATTGCAAGAATTAAACATTTTTGAAAATATTAAAATTGTGATTTACTTGCGTATATGTTCAAAAACATTGAAGCTATGATGATTTGCAGCTCAATTATTAGATAGTTATTTTATATATTTCTATTATTTCTTTGGGAGCTATATGATATAGTCGTCCGATTTTAATGAAATTTAAACCGTAATTCTAAAATATTAAACCATTACTATATGTCGAAGAACTAATAGAAAAATTAAAAAACAGCAAAGTTATAATTTTTTTTGTATTTTTTTTTCCGATTGTTCCTATGGGAGCTTTATGATAAAGCCGTCCGATTTTGATGAAATTTAAAACGTAATTCTGAAATATTTAACCATTACTATATGTCCAAGAACTAATGGAAAAATTAAAAAACAGCAAAGTTATAATTTTTTTTGTATTTTTTTCCGATTATTCCTATGGGAGCTATATGATATAGGCGTCCGATTTTGATGAAATTTAAACCGTAATTCTGAAATATTTAACCATTAGTATATGTCGAAGAACTAAAAAAAAATTAAAAAACAGCAAAGTTATAATTTCTTTTTATTTTTTTTTTCGATTGTTCCTATGGGAGCTATATGCTATAGTCGTCCGATCCGGCTCGTTCCGACTTTTATACTACCTGCAATAGAAAGACAACTTTTGGGAAAGTTTCATGCAGATAGCTTTAAAACTAGAAACGGACGGACAGACGGACATGGCTAGATCGACTCGCCTAGTGATGCTGATCAAGAATATATATACTTTATAGGGTCGGAGATGTCTCCTTCACTGCGTTGCAAACTTCTGACTGAAATTATAATATCCTCTGCAAGGGTATAAAAACGAATTAAAAGTTTGGCAAAATGGCCAATCGTAAACTACGGCAACAAATTTGGGGGCTTTGGCCAACTGGGTCACCTATTCCTGAAGAGCTCCAGGGAAGGACGTGCTGAGAAGGTATGTACGATTAAAGAAATCCCATTCTTTGCTTAATTTCGCGATCCAATTTATGTATAGCTGGACGCGCGGCTAATGTGCGGATTTAGGATTCTAATTTCAGATTAGTTTCACCGTTAGTTCTCACAAAAAGAGTACTGGATGGCTTTATGAACACAATTTCACAATATATTTGTTGTAGTGTAAAAGCTTGGTTATTGTCGGCGCAGCAGCTAGATGGAAGACAACACGGAACCAATGGGTCCGGATAAAGTGCAGCTTTTGGCCAGTCAGACCCGGTATAGTGCGTCGGTGGCCCCAGGGACGACCCGAAACGGCCTCACCAAGGGGATCACCGTCGTGGCTGCTGATTTTTGGGCTGCCGCTTTTCGTGGTCGTCACTGACTGCTGATGCAAAAGCTGGTGATGCCGATGCTGCTGCTGCTGCCGAAGGTTGCAGAGACTGCTGCTTGTTGCTGACTTGGACGACTGTGTCGTCTGCTAGCGACTTGGTCTTCTCGACCAGGTTAGGTCCGCCGGGTAAGTTTCTTGTGGACACGAGTCTTCTAAACTTTCGGGGACCTCCAGACAGGGTCCCCGGGGGCCTTTCATTTTTGAAAGCCACTGTCAATTTATGTAAGTTTAAGACTAATAAATACTACTCACTTTAACTTATCTAAGCACGAAAATTACAAAAAAAAGACTTTGTTTTTTAACTTCTTCTTTTTTAACGACTTCTTGCAGCTACTGAAGTAAAACCCTGACCTACACCGAAATTCCGAGCGAATCGGGCTAAATTTATGTAGCTAGATCGCTCAGTGTTTCTACAGAAGGGGACGACACCGAATCTTATCGATAATGCAACCAGCTGACATATCGATTTATTCTGGAATTTTTCAGACGGCTTCAGCTTGAAATGCAACATTCTCGAAGGATTTGGAGAGACGCCACCGAACCACGAACCTCGACGAAATCATTGGCAGTATTTTTCAAGGAGTGTCGAGAAACCATCATGCGCAGTTCCAAACGCGGGGCCAACACCTTGCCGGGAAGTACTGATGTTGTTAACTAGAATCTCTGTTGCTCCTTTCAGATTACATCCGGATATTCTTTGTGTGGTACACTCCTATTGGACGTTTTTGGAGATCCGCCAGGCCGTACGCCTTGTTGCCGACTACTTTGACAACTCGAGATTAAAAGAATTTTGGCGCAATCTTAGCATTGAAGGCTTTTTTGAAATCGCTGGAGACGAATTACACTTCCTGACCCGGCTTCGCATGGAACGTACGAGCTCTTTAATCGTACTCGGTTTCGAGGTTCTTTTGCACGTTGTCTTGGACTACACGGAGTTTATCGGCCGTTCTCATCAACTTCCTTGCCAACTTGTAGCTTACCCCATTGAAGAAAGGAGTTTATCCAGTTTCTGCGTGAATTGCATTCCTTATGGCCACCTCAATCTCCGGAAGATATGCGACCAATTCCCGATGGGAAGACCAAGTATCTTCGATTTGATGCCAACACGCTTTGATTGACTTTTACGGCGGGGTTGTTTTGCGGAATGTAAACATAAGTAGACTATGCGTAATACCAAAGCTTTCCATCGCCTCCACGAAGATTTTAGAGGTAAACTTTCGGCCGAATGCACTACTTCCGGACTTGTAAAATACCTAATGGATGAAGAAATCTATTTCGTTCGAGGCCGCCGCATCCTTTATGGCTTTCAAATCGTCGATCTCGGATATTTCCCTAGGAAATCAATGTACAGCTTCTAAAATTGCTGCTCGACTTACTCAGACCTATGGTTAAACCTGCTGCTTTAAAGCATTTGGCGACTCTGCGAAGGTACTTCAGGTGCGTTCTCAGCCTCTGTGATGCGTTGCAGAGTCCGAAAGGCATCACTCGGAACTGGTGAGGAGGACGACCAGAAACCGTAAATGCTTGGTATTCCTGCATTGCAATGCGTTTGGCCGATTTTGGACAGGATGCCGTCTATACTGGGCAAAGGAAAAGCATCTTTTATGATCACATCGTTAAGCGTTTAAGCAGGCCTTAACACCACGGTGCTCGTGTTCGAAAGAGATGTTGATAGAAACAACAGAGACTGCTTACGAGAGTTCCGATAAATCAATTACATTGCTGAAATGTTTCTTATCTGGATTTCGCCGTAATTTTTTATTTGCTAGGACTTCCCCACAAAAGAGCGACCTGACGATATATATTTATTGAAACTTGAAACGAGGTTCCTTATTAGCCGAAACAGATTTTAATGAGGAAAACGAAGAAGACGAAAGCGAAGATGATGATTCTGAAGCCGAAGGCGAAATAGAAGAGAACCAACGAGATGCCATAAGTGTTCCAAGCAGTAACAGTGCAAAGACGGAGTGCGAAAGTGCAATCAGTGCATCGATATCACAAAGTTTGCTTTAAACTTTCGTGACATCGAGGAGTCAGTTCGGCCATTCAATGGCGAAGACATTTTGTTCATCGAAGTATGGGTGAAAGAGTTCGAAGACATGGCAACCATTATGTATTGGAACGAGCTGAAAAAATTAATTTTTGCCAAGCGATCACTACAAGGCCTTGCGAATATATTTGTCAACAGTGAGCACGAGTTGTCGAGTTGGGTAAAATTAAAAAACCCCCTATTAGCCGGGCTTAAATCCACGAAAAACAGTGCTCACCCAGTCGGAAATAACATGATTTCACGATGTGTTCTTATACGCTTCCTTTGCATGCGAAAAACGCATTCCAGATCCCTGAAAGCTCCCTTTCATTTTTGTTCGAGACGAGACAAAAAGCAAGCCTTCTTTAAGAACCGATCTAAGAGCGAGTCTTAATGCGTTCCATTGGAAGGTAGTTTCGACTTCGGAAACGCTCGGCTTTCCCCTCCATTTGTACTTTACGAAGGAAGCATTCTACAGCGCACTGTTAGAATGAACTTAGAAACGTTCCTCGGGAACCTTCCTGGAAAGCTTCGAAAGCAAGCATTGCGTAACACATCTAAAGAAAAAATATTGAGCCCTTCCACAAGAACACATTTAGTATGATTCCAAAACATGCCTTCTAATAGTCGTACCCAAGAATGCAAATTTAATCGTTCCCAAGAAAGCTATTGGGAACCGTTTCTTTTTTCAATTCCAATTTTTATTTATTTAATTTTTTTTTTATAAACGTTTGATCTAAAATTTATTGTAATTAATTATAATTACTATAATTACTCCGGGTCGTTTTTTTCTTTTCTCATCCTTTCTGCTATACTTTTAGCCTTGAAAGTTTTGTTCTTAGCCCTAGTCAAGGCCAGTCAAAGGACTTTTATGTGGTCGGTGAAGCGGTAGCCGTCTTTGTGACTCTAAAAATATAATAATGATAAAATATAATATAAAATATAATAATGAGAAGGAAATATGTAATTTTTTCAAAATTTGATTGTAAGTTTGTAAAACACTTACTGTAAGAGCGATCTAATGAAAGACGTCTATATTTGTTGAGTTATCATTTCAAACTGTTTTTATTTCAATACGTTTCTTATCAAGTAACATTGGTGTGTTTCGTATTCTATTCTTATCTATGGCCTACTCAGAGACCGCATCTGTTTTGCCCTGAGCGGGAGAGCTATATTTTGACCCCCGCCCAAGTCCTTTGTGTAGTGTGGGAAACATTTCAAGTGATAATATTTAGAGGCCCAAGTGGCCTGCACGTACAGATTACAAGTGCAAACAAATGTTCCCTTGGATTTTAAGGAACAGATTGTAATTTATGGCTCTGGCTCCATTGTCAAGTGACATGCATAGAACTCATAAAATCTTATATTTGAAGTCATTATCATATTTCTAATAACCCACGGAGTGACTTGTTTATCCCTAAACTGTGAAAACAATCTAAAATGCGATAAGGGAGATCACAACTACCCTGATAGCACTTGTAGCTAAAACATTCTTTGACCGCTCACAGGAGGTCAAGTGGCTGCTCCGTTCAGCTTATATGTTAGACGTGTTCATGTTTGAACATTCTGCCAAGGGCCAGGAAGAACTATGGTTTGCATGCATACATTAATTCTTCTTATTATATATAGGATTAAAACTGACATAATTATTAGTCTTATGATTAAGGCAGCGTGGCCTGAAATATGATGAAAATTCAGTCCTTTTATTTCGTAATGATTTTCTTTTATTTCTTTTAATTCGTTCTTTAATTTGTTTATTTCCTCATTATAATTGATGGCCGGTAATGTTAACGGATTTCAAACAATACTTTGGAATCTTACTTATGTTATATACATAAGAAATTGCTTTAGGCTCATAATTTTCTGACTTAATACTATGATGAGCTATTAATATTTTGTCATCAGTTCTTATAGTGCAGCCAAATACTCTAGGTAGAATTCCTTGCTCCGGCAGATCAATTAACACTTGTGGAAAATTATTACATTGTATCCTAGCCTTTGTTGGTTCTGAAACCTTGAATATCCAACTATCTTTCTTTTGTAACTCAACCCAGTAAGAACTTTCCTGAGTCAGTTTTTTTTATAAACACACTATTTGACTATTTGGTTTAAGGGGAGTTATATTGCACGTATTGTCACTTACGCTACTCCAAGTTTACGGATTCTAGGGCTATTTCGAGTCCCCCTTGTCTGTTTCAAAAGATTCACTTTGATTCACTTTCTTCGGTCTGAATTCCAGTTAAAGGGCAAACTTTTGTAATCGGTCTTAAAATTGAACCGTCAAGAAGTTTTTCTACAATACAATTTGACCTTTGTTACTATTTTGCAATACTATTTTCCATTTATTTCTCTGTTGAAGAGTGTTAAAATAGTCATTCTTCCATTTATTCCAAAATTCCCGTTTCATTTTTTGGATCAACTTCCAGCTATCCAAATTTCCAAGTTTTTCTTCGGAAATGGTTTCAATAGGTCCTATAGTGGACCTTCCTATCAGAAAATGACCTGGTGTTAAAACTTCTAAATCGTCAATGTCAGTATTGGCTGTATACAGGGGTCTAGAATTTAATACAGCTTCAATTTGGCATAAGAGAGTTCCATCTCTTCATAAGTAAGATTATTATCCCCTATTATTCTTTTAAGGTGATATTTAACCGATTTCACTCCGGCTTCCCATATACCTCCAAAATGAGGTCCTGCCGGGGGTATAAAATGCCATTCAATTTGTTCGTTCTCTAACACGGGAATAATTTTAGTATTTTCTTTAAGAACTTTCTGTAAGTCTTCATTCAATTTCCTAGAGGCACCTACAAAATTTATTCCATTATCAGAAAATATTTTTGCATATTTTCCTCTTCTGGAAAAGAATCTCCTCAGCGCAGCTAAAAAGGCATCTGAAGTCAAATCACTAACAACTTCTAAATGGATAGCCTTCGTTGCCATGCAAACAAACACAGCAATATAACCTTTATAGGATTTTTGGTCTCGATTCTTTGAGCATCTTATCTGATATGGGCCAGCATAGTCTACCACAGTATTTAAAAACGGGTGGGCCATAGTAACTCTATGCTTTGGTAAATTTCCCATAATTTGTTCTGCTGTAATTTGTCTATATCTTGCACATTTGACACACTGCCCAAAGTATTGCTTTAAGCTTAATCCGAATATCAAAAATTTTCTTTGAATATAATTTCGCATCAAATTAATTCCGCCGTGTAATGTTTCTCTATGTGAATCTTTGATAATTAATGAAGTTAAATGACACTTATCTAGAATTATCGGAAGTTTTGTATGAAATTCGGCGCTGGAGTTCTGTAATCTACCTCCTATTCTTAATAGTCCGTCTTTATCCAAAAATGGATTCAATCCTAATATTTTGCTTTTAATTTCAATATCTTTTCTAAGTTTTAAGCAAATTATCTCCGATCTAAACTGAATTTCTTGTTGTGTTTTTATTATAAATACCCTTGCTAACTCTATTTCATTTACTGTCAGATATGCTGGAAATGATTTATTTTTTTAATTTCATATCAATAAATCTTAGAATATATGCAATAACCCTTTCCAGTTTACGCATACAGGAGTACCTTTCTATTAGTGATAGTATAAAGTGTCTTGGTTTCTCTATTAAGGTAGTACTGACAATAATACGATCTGCTTCATCTTCTATTGGCCAGTATTTTTCCGACTTGGCTAACCATTGTGGTCCGTTCCACCAAATTTTACATTCTAATAATTTTTCCGGTGTTACACCCCTTGATGCTACGTCTGCTGGGTTTTCTTCTGATCGAACATGTCTCCACTCGATCTCCTTAATTTTCCTTATTTCGTCAGTTCGTCGTCAAATAAATTTGTCTTTATTATTCCCATTTTTAATCCTTGCAAGTGTGATTGTTGAATCACTCCAACCATATGCCTTCGTCTGACTTCCAAT
The DNA here is from genome assembly GCF_018152505.1 of Drosophila elegans. Lineage (NCBI taxonomy): Eukaryota > Metazoa > Arthropoda > Insecta > Diptera > Drosophilidae > Drosophila > Drosophila elegans. Next base: position 992,948 of record NW_024545907.1, on the reverse strand, counting down.
TGCTGTCCTAACTCTATCTCTTAATTTTGAGAGGAGATGTGCAGCACAAAGTTCTAGTTTAGGAATGGTTTTCGATTTTTCTTCGGATTAACTTTGCTTTTACTAGCTATAATCATCGAAGAGGTTCCCACCTTAGCATATACTACATCTTCGCGTGCTTTATCGGACGCATCAGAAAATCCATGAATTTGAACTGGCATTTTATCTTGGGATTTCACCCACCTTGGAATTCTTATACTTTCAAGAAATGTTAAATTTTCTTTAAAGCTTTTCCATTTGACAAGTTCTGATCCCATTTTTGCTCTGTTAACCAAAGCTGTTACATAAATAATTTTCCAATTATTCTCACTGGAGATAACCATCCTAAGGGGTCATAAATTTTTGCAAGTGTTGATAACACTACTCGCTTATTAATTTTAGTACAGGGCTCACTGTTAAAATTGAATTTAAATTCATCTTTAACAGGTTCCCATTGAAGACCCAGTGTTTTTATGGATTCAATTTCTTGAATCTCTAAAATTTTATTTTCTTCTTTGCTTTCCAGAGCCTCAACTATCTGAGACATTGGAAATCCATTTTCTTAGATTAAAGCCTACTTTTTCTAATTCAATGGTTATATTTTCTATGTGGTGTTTGGCTTCCTGTATGGAACTAGCACCTGTCATAAGGTCATCCATATAAAATTAATTATATCTTTTTTTTATATCTTTTATTGACATATTTTCGCATTTATTTGAAATTTCAGCAGCACTCATGTAGCTAAATAGGGTGCTTATGCTGTACCGCAAGTAACCGTTGTTAGTTTGTAATTTTTTATTTTTTTATTTGGAGAGTCTCTCCAAATAATGTGCAAATAATCTTGATCTTCTTCATCCATATTTATTTGGCGGTACATTTTTTCAATGTCCGCCGATAATATAAATGACGATTTGTATTTGACGATGATATCAAAGATATCTTTTTGGACTCTTGGTCCAACCCACATAATGTCCTTAAGATTTTTGTTGTTTGTCGTTTTCGCTGAGGCATCGAAAACTATCCTTAATTTTGTTGTAAGGCTAGATTCCCTTACAACACCTTGATGGGGTAAATAATTTTATCCTTCTTTCTTGGTCTCTATCATGTGTCCCAAGTCAATATATTCATGCATGAATTTTATATAACTTTCTTTAAGTTTAATATTTTTATATAGTTTCCTTTCTAAATTATAAAATCGCGCTATTGCTTGCGCTTTGGAGTCTCCTAATTCTTTTTCATTTTTAAATGGAATTTTGACCACATATCTTTATCTTTATATCATTTTTATCTATTTCAGTGGTCTCTAAGAAATGTCTTTCACAAATTTCTTCCTCAATGTCCTAATAATCATTTTCCATTTCCCAAAACCTCTCTAAATCTCCTACTTCTATAGTAGTAGCCACAATTAATTCTGTACCTTTAGATTTTGTACAACCGGATATAATCCATCCGAATTCAGTATTCTGCCCTAGTAGTCCGTCTATTTTAACTACTCCATCTTTTACAAAATATGGATATAAATCCACTCCTATAATAATATCTACCCTACTTGGTTTATTAAAGTGAGGGTCCGCCAACGTATATTTTGTCCACTTTGACTTATCAACATCTAAAGTTTTGATCGGTAAAGCCTTCATTAGTTTCGGAAGAATGATAGCTTTAATATTCAGGGGGTTTTTTGTATCGTCGCACATTTTTATAGTTAAATTAACTTTGTTCTTTGAAGTACAAGTGTCTGAACAGGACACTCCACTAACCTCGGTGATAGTTTGTTTACGAGATAAATTTAATATTTGTGCAGCTTCTTCTGAAATAATCGTGCATTGCGATCCACTATCAATTAATGCCCTTAGGTTTTCATAGCCACCTTTATTTGATTTTACTTTAATCAATGCGGTAGCTAGAAATGCTTGTTCCTTAGTAACACAAGTGTTTACTTTTTCTCTTTTTACAGTTGAAACATGGAGCATGGTGTGATGTGGTTTTTTGTAAATTGAGCATAAATATTACACTTCTTGAAAACAGAATGTTTAAAACATCTGTTGCACAAGCGCTGTTTTCTAATAAACTCCCCTCTTTCTATCGGACTCATTCCCCTAAACTTATAACAATTTGTTACAAAGTGTCCAACCATTTTACAAAGTAGACAACTTTCCTTAACAGTGGTATTTACCACTTTTTAAAAAACTTTCTTTTCATCATTTAGTGCTGAGCTAAGAGAACTCACACTTTGCTCTAAAAATTCCAATACATCGCTTAGTAATTGAATTTCCTTGGTTTTTTTTATATGCGCTTCGTATAATTGAAGCGCCTCTCTGTGTGCGAAAATCACATCAACATCCTCATTTTAATTTGCGTTTGTTCTGATTAAATGAATTGATTCATTTATTGAATCAATAAACCATTTAATCTGGTTTGCTGAATCGTTGTCTAGAATGGGCAACTCGTTCAATCGATTGAGCTGATCTGAGAATATTTTTCTCTTATTTTCATACCGCTTGGTTAATAGTTCCGAAGCGGCAGTATAATTTTCAGCAGAACCTGTTAGCAAGTGAGCAACCATACTCCTTGCTTCGCCCTTAAGAGCGGTTTTCAAATAATTAAACTTTAGAGATGAGCTCAGATCATTTCTATTATGAATTATTTCTTTAAATAATTCAGAAAATAGGTCCCACTCTTTTCTTTCTCCAGAAAAGGTGGGAACTTGTATATTGGTAATAGGGGAAGGTCATCAACTCTATCCCTTACCAACACCCCATTATTACTTCCTGTTGTCACATCGGAAGATTTTATCCTTTCGTTTAGGATTTCTAACACGTTTTTAACGTCAAATTCTAGTTCTTCGACTGTTTCGTCGAAATATATGTTGTTTTCATATCTTTTAAGAACTCCTTTATTTTATTGTTTGTTCTATTCCACAAAAATTCTATTATATTAGCTCTTAGTAGGCAGTCTTCACGGCTGGCCCTATTGAGCTCCTTAATGGATTCCTTTAAATACTTGTTTAGTTGTTCGACATTTTGGTCGAACACCTCCACCAAAATGTTTGGGTCACTTCCTGCTGGTTGGTTGTTACTTGTTGTTGGTTAGCGAAATTTAGCTGTTGCTTCGATGTCTTAGTTTGACTGGGTTGTTGTTGGTTGTTTAATTTATTTATTTTTATTCTAAACACTTAAGGTTCGAGCTATTGAGTTCGTCCTTTTCTGTTTCCGTATAACCGAACACCTTTAACCAATGTTCTGGCCTTGGTAACGCCCACGTCGCGGAACACACCCGTGTAATTTTTCAGAATTTTGGCTTATTAACTTTTAGTTTTTTAACAAGATTTAAACTTGTGAATTTTTATATTTCTATTTTATTTATTTTTATTTTTATTTTTGCAACCTTTAGCTGATCGTGCAACAAATCAGACTCTAAGGTGCTGGTTTAAAAACTCTGAGTCACTTACCACTGGTGGGGGAAAACTACAGAGTGCCTCGAAGCATTATTATGCCGCCTTTAGCTGATCGTGCGCTCGCAACAAATCAGACTTTAAGGTGCTGGTTTAAAAACTCTGAGTCTCTTACCACTGGTGGGGGAAAACTACAGAGAGCCTCGAAGGACCAAAATGCCGCCTTAAGCTGATCGTGCGCTCGCAACAAATCGGACCTTAAGGTGCTGGTTTAAAAACTCTGAGTCTCTTACCACTGGTGGGGGAAAACTACAGAGTGCCTCGAAGGACCAAAATGTTAGAGCGATCTAATGAAAGACATCTAAATATGTTGAGTTATCATTTCAAACTGTTTTTATTTCAATACGTTTCTTATCAAGTAACATTGGTGTGTTTCGTATTCTATTCTTATCTATGGCCTACTCAGAGACCGCATCTGTTTTGCCCTGAGCGGGAGAGCTATATTTTGACCCCCGCCCAAGTCCTTTGTGTAGTGTGGGAAACATTTCAAGTGATAATATTTAGAGGCCCAAGTGGCTTGCACGTACAGATTACAAGTGCAAACAAATGTTCCCTTGGATTTTAAGGAACAGATTGTAATTTATGGCTCTGGCTCCATTGACAAGTGACATGCATAGAACTCATAAAATCTTATATTTGAAGTCATTATCATATTTCTAATAACCCACGGAGTGACTTGTTTATCCCTAAACTGTGAAAACATTTTAAAGTGCGATAAGGGAGATCACAACTACCCTGATAGCACTTGTATCTAAAACATTCTGTGACCGCTCACAGGAGGTCAAGTGGCTGCTCCGTTCAGCTTATATGTTCATACTTATATTTAGACGTGTTCATGTTTGAACACTTACCGAATAATGATTCATTTAAATAAATGAAGGACGCAAAACCTTCCCTGTCCCTGGTACCGCCATAATTCAGCTCCATTATCAAACTTGTACTTAATATCCTACAGAAGATCTAGATTTTCCGAATTAAAAAATTTTTAAAAGTGCATCAAGTTGAACTCTATTAACATTATTAGTATGGTACCATTCTAATAATTTTGCACGGAGATTCATAGGTATCATACTAAAAGAATAGTTTGATGCACTTTTATCCGATTCAGGTTCACATAAATTTGTTGTCTAATTTATTTTTCCACTTCTTGCACTAACTCCATGTACTCTTCCCGAAGGTAAGAATGTGAGTGTTCAGTGTAGTGAACTTTGTGATTCATCTTAGCCTAAAACAAAGCTATTGGTTGCTCCTGTCCGTTTTCATTCCGCTGGAACAGCACTGCACCGACTCCGATCTGTGAAAAAGTGCCGCTTGAAGTCAGCATGTACTAAAACTGGCGCAGTAGGTAGGGCCATCTACTGCCAGCTGTGCTTCTGGACTCTTATTTTCAGTCTTTCTCAAGGATTCCGTAAGCGGAGCTGCTAACGTCGCGAAGTTCTTTAAACAACGACGGTACCAACCAGCGGTTCCAAGAAAGACTCTCACTTTCCTCTTGGTCTTTGGCTCCGGCATCCGCCTGATAGCTGCTACACCTGGTTCCATCGGTAGACGACCTCTACCCACTATGATGCCGAGGTAGGTCAAAGACTTGAAGCAAAACTTCGACTTACTCAACCTTATGGTTAAACCTGCTGCTTTAAGGCATTTTGCGACTCGGCGGTACTTCAGGTGCGTTCTCAGCCTCTGTGATGCGTTGTAGAGTCCGAAAGGCATAACTCAGAACTGGTAAGGAGGCCGACCAGAAACCGTAAATGCTTGGTATTCCTGGCTATTCGTGTCCAACTTAATCTGCCAGAATGCGAACTTCAAATATACGCTGGAAATGCAATGCGTTTGGCCGATTTTGGACAGGATGCCGTCTATACTGGGCAAAGGAAAAGCATCTTTTATGATCACATCGTTAAGCGTCTAAGCAGAACCTGTGCTTTCCAGACCTAAATACCAAGGTGGTCCGGTTGCTCAAAGGGTTTTGCTTTCCTGGACCTCAGCGTGGATTTCTTTGGCCTTTTTCGCGCTTTCGGGTTTGATGTGGCCTATTATCGCTGGAACCAATCCAAATGCTTGCCAAAAGTCCACTCCAAAATAAGCTGGCTGCTCCAGGTAAAGACTTAAGTAAAAGAGCATGTGCTCTGTCCGTCTCCGGTATTCCACAGGTAGCTTGACTCGTCATATGATCAACCGATCCTCTCCAGATGCCGTTCGGACTGCGGACAGGTACTTCTGGACGGGCACATCCAATGCGTCTACTAGCACTCTGCGCCTTTACCAAGCAGGGTCACACTTGCTCCAGTGTCCAACAGTCCAGTGTGCTTCTTAGTCGGGATTTGCACTGCGACGAATGGTCTGGGGTCTCACGTCGCGACACCGGCTTCTGCGTGGATTCCGGTACCACTTGGTATTCTCGACGCAACTCACCGCGCAGGTTTAGTGGAGTCCTTGGCAAACCCACTGATATTCCAAAGTAACCACAAATATCCCCAGATCTTAACAAAAATTAACCTATATCCCTTAAACGAACCCGAATTACTCTATATCATCCATTTGTTATCCATTAATATTCATTGTAATTCATTTAAAAACTATACTTATAATATAACAAATACATTGTGTTAATCTCTTAGACGTAATCACAACCCAATCCCACATAATTTAAGGGCGCAACCAAAAAAAAATCTAAGAATAAACGTGATCCACAGAGAAAGTGAAAGAAAAAATAGATCTAATAAATAAATAGCTAAAAAATCGAAAACAAAAGCCAAAAGTTAATTTCACAAGAGTTTGCCAATTTCATTATACGGATAAAAGCCGTAGCATACAAGCACTCGTTTGACAATGCATATATAATTTTGGATATCCAATCGTGTACATGAGAGTGCAAAAGTTACGAAATTAAATGACTTTGAATGGATTAGTTCGATGCTTCGAAAAGGAAATCGGCGGAATATTTTACTTCTACATAAGCTCGTGTTCGAAAGAGATGTTGATAGAAACAACAGAGTCTGCTTACGAGAGTTCCGATAAATCAATTACATTGCTGAAATGTTTCTTATCTGGATTTCGTCGTAATTTTTAATTTGCTAGGACTTCCCCACAAAAGAGTGACCTGACGATATATATTTATTGCAACTTGAAACGAGGTTCCTTATTAGCCGAAACAGATTTTAATGAGGAAAACGAAGAAGACGAAAGCGAAGATGATGATTCTGAAGCCGAAGGCGAAATAGAAGAGAACCAACGAGATGCCATAAGTGTTCCAAGCAGTAACAGTGCAAAGACGGAGTGCGAAAGTGCAATCAGTGCATCTGATATTACAAAGTTTGCTTTAAACTTTCGTGACATCGAGGAGTCAGTTCGGCCATTCAATGGCGAAGACATTTTGTTCATCGAAGTATGGGTGAAAGAGTTCGAAGACATGGCAACCATTATGTATTGGAACGAGCTGCAAGGCCTTGCGATATGTTTGTCAACAGTGAGCACGAGTTGTCGAGTTGGGTAAAATTAAAAAACCCCCTATTAGCCGAGTTTAAATCCACGAAAAACAGTGCTCACCCAGTCGGAAAAAACATGATTTCAGGATGTGTTCTTTTACGCTTCCTTTGCATGCGAAAAACGCATTCCAGATCCCTGAAAGCTCCCTTTCATTTTTGTTCGAGACGGGACAAAAGCAAGCCCTCTTTAAGAACCGATCTAAGAGCGAGTCTTAATGCGTTCCATTGGAAGATAGTTTCGATTTCGGAATCGCTCGGCTTTCCCTTCCATTTATATTTTACGAAGGAAGCATTCTACAGCGCACTATTAGAATGAACTTAGAAACGTTCCTCGGGAACCTTCCTGGAAAGCTTCCAAAGCAAGCATTGCGTAACACATCTAAAGAATGAATATTGATCCCTTCCACAAGAACACATTTAGTTTGATTCCAAAACATGCCTTCTAATAGTCTTACCCAAGAATGCAAATATTATCGTTCCCAAAAGAGCTATAGGGAACCGTTTCTTTTTTCAATTCCAATTTTTATTTATTTAATTTTTTTTTTTTATAAACGTTTGATTTAAAATTTATTGTAATTAATTATTATTACTATAATTACTCAGGGTCGTTTTTTTCTTTTCTCATCCTTTCTGCTATACTTTTAGCCTTGTAAGTTTTGTTCTTAGCCTTGTGAAGGCCTGTCAAAGGACTTTTATGTGGTCGGTGAAGCGGTAGCCGTTCCTCCTTTGTAACTCTAAAAATATAATTTTCTCATCCTTTCTGCTATACTTTTAGCCTTGTAAGTTTTGTTCTTAGACCTAGTGAAGGCCTGTCAAAGGACTTTTATGTGGTCGGTGAAGCGGTAGCCGTTCCTCCTTTGTGACTCTAAAAATATAATAATGATAAAATATAATATAAAATATAATAATGAGAAGGAAATATGTAATTTTTTAAAAATATGATTGTAAGTTTGTAAAACACTTACCGAATAATGTTTAATTTAAATAAATGTAGGACGAAAAATTATTTAAATTTATGTTTATTTTTCTTAGATGTAAGTCCACCCTGTGTAGGAGTAAAAGGAAAAGAAGTAAACAAAACGAGTTCACAAAACAAAAAATTAAAATTTATGAAATATATATTTGTCTTGAAATAGTTTTTCTGGAATTAAACGACAATAATATTTAAGACGCATTAATTAAATTAAAACTCAAGTCTTATTGCAGTGTACGCTCAATAAATAATTCTTTTTATTTGTTTGATTAAGAGCCACTCACAGTTTTAGGAACAATTTGTTTACATTTGTTTTGACCGTACACTGTTTTTAAGACTGTTAATAAGTGTTTATAAATTTAATATTTTTTGGCACAGGTACAGAAAACTTATTGTTTTAATTAATCCAGTGTTTGGTTCATGTTATTTTATTAGCAGTATTGGAACTCCTATTTAGTTTATTTATATCAACACTATACTTACTCATAAATTAAAACCACAAAGAATATACTAATTTCACAAATCACAGAGGCACCAGCTATTCCAATTGAAAATCAAAATGCAAGTGGCGAGAAATGCAAAAGAAACGAAAAAAACCTCGTGCTTTCTTGCATTTTCTCTTTTGTTCTTGTCGTTTGCTTTTTAGAGTACCGTTTTGTTCGATTACTCCTTGTGAATAGAGTGGCGGAGGAAACTATAGCGCCGGCAAATGTAAAATAATAATTCAAAACAAAATCAAGCTTTGAAAAGAAATCATGTAATCGTGTATATATTATTACATAAAATTAAAATATATAAAAAACTGATTCAAATGAATAATTTTCTAATACAATATACAATAAATATTATTATTAATAAAATTAAATATTAATATTTTTTACAGAATTAATTTTAGGAAAAGTTTAACAAGTCATATACCACCAACATAACAAAGCGTTTAGATATTGTTTTTAAAGATAAAAAGTGAGTATATTTACGCCGCTGCTGTTCATTAAGAAAAATAGATTAAATTGGTTTCCCATTTTTTTGTACATTCCGAAACAAGACTTCGTTTCGTGTGTTTTCGTAAGCGAGGTTTTCGGTAAAACACGATCTCAAAAATATCGGACGATCTGCAGCGTTCGGGTTTCAGCTTTTTGTTTACATTGCTTTTTTATGCTTTATAGTAGAAGGGACGATTTCACAAAAACTCTTTAGAATACATAAACAATACTTCTTTATAGCTTCTTACATTCTTTTTCGCTTGCAAAGCATACATGAAAGAAGCTTTTTTTTGGAACGCGTTCTCTAACTTCCGACTGGGCAGTTACACACGCTAATGTCTAAGAGGAAAATTGGTAAAAGGTGAAAGTTTACAGGAATACTTGTTGCAAATGAAAGAGCTAATATTGGGAAGAGATAATATTGAAAACAGTGAGTCAATTCAATACATAATCAACGGAATTCATGATTCGTGTACAAATAAGCTTGTGCTCTATAATTCTAAAAATTTGATCGATTTTAAAGACAAATTTATGTGTTATGAAGTAATCCGCGGAAAATCCAAAAGTGAGAGTAAAACCCAAGTCATGTTCTCAAATGTAAACAGAGACGTTAAGTGTGGCGGCAAAAGGCATACATCGGCGAATTGTGAGAGCAGAAGTTAGGGAAGAAAATGTTTTCAGTGTAACAATTTCAGATACATTGCCAAAGAATGCCCAGCAAAAGATATGTGCGAAAAAATAAAAAGCAACTAACATGTGTAAAATGTCATCTGCTCACTATTTAATTTGTATCACAGTACAAGCTAAGAACACAAAATTTACTGCGCTAATCGATACCGGAGCAAGTACAATTTAGTTACAGAAACCACTTATAGAAGTTTAAGCAAGCCTATGCTGAGTGTAACATTTATCTCGTCGGATTCTGTAAAGCAGGCAAGAACAAAACAGGTTCGTTTGAACACAAAATTACAATTGACGGTGAAGAAATCGCAACCAAATTTATTGGGGCTGAGTCGCAGTGACTGGACAAAGAAATGGTTCTTGGTGAAGAGTTTTGCAAACCAGCTCAAGTATCAATTAGCAGTGAAGGTGTAAAAGTAACAAAGGCACCCTATGCCGAGGCAGAATTGAAACATCAGAGTCAGTAGTAGCTTGTTGTTCTAGATAGTTAAGTTTAGTTTTCATTTTCTGAAAACTAAAACCGAGTATTTGTGACACATTGTCGAAAATCAATAAATAAGCTCGTCTCCATTAAAAAAACACATTCTGTGACATCATTTCCAGTTCCGACCAACCTGAAAACGCTACAGAGTTTCCTTTGCTTAGTGTGATATTGTCGTAAGTTTATCGCCAGTTGCTCGTAAGTAGCCAAACCTTTGTTTGACATAACCACACAAGATGCGAAAATTCATTTCGGATTTCAACAGATAGCGGCATTCAACAAAATTTTTAATCAGCGACACGGTACTAAACTGCTTACGGACGCTCGCTGGATTCTACAGCTGCAAGAATTCGAATACATCTTCGAACACCAAGCTGGTACCCGCATTCGCACGCCCATGCTCTAAGCCGTGCACACATGATGATGATCACTGAAAATAGCATTCAAAGCAGAATTAAGTACATCCAGGCTCAGGACAACCAGCTCAAAGCAATCATAGACATTCTGGCAGGGAAAAGGACACATAATAATTTCTTCTTGAAATCGGTAGTTTTGCACAAATTAGTCGACGACTGCGAACTCATAGTTGCGCCTGTGGGTATGCAACAAGGAATAATTAAGCAAGCCAACGAGCACGGTCACTTTTCGGTAAAAAAGTATAAAGAACTCATTGGCAAGGGGTTCTATGTTCCGAAATTGGAGGAGAAGGGCAGAATTGAATAAGCTGCTATATATCTTGTCTGGTGAGCAATAGAACGCGAGGAAAACAGAAAGACGAACTTAATCCTCTCAGCAAAGACGAAAGACCGCTGCACACGTATCACTCCGATTATCAAGGGCCTTTAGAGTCTACGCATAAACAGTACAAGCACATATTTGCAGTAATCGACAGCTTCACAAAATTTTGTTGGCTCTATCCGATAAAAACTACGTCTACAAAAGATGCAGTATCAAGCCTTCAAGAGCAAAGCAAAATCTTTGGCAATCCTAGTCAGATCATTTCTGACAAAGGATCTGCGCGCACATTTCTTATGAATTTCATCTCCCGCCAACGGTCAAGTCGAGAGGTTAAATTCTACCATAACTGCTGTCCTATCGAAGCTTTAAATTGAGAATCCACGCAAATGGTATAAATTTGTCTGCAGTGTGCAGCAAGTCATCAACTCAACTCTTTGCAGAAGCACGAGAATTACACCTTTAGAATGATTAACGGGCACCAAGATGCGATTAAGATCCGATATCCAGATTCAACAGATGTTAGAAGAAGAAATGATTCAACTCTTTAACGGCGATCGCAATGAAAATGCAAGCAGAAAACAAAAGATACAACCTGAGACGACGACCAGCTTCCAAGTATAAAGTAGGCGACTTAGTTGCCATCAAGAGAACCCAGCTTGGTCCAGGGATAATACTAAAACCGAAGTATCTTGACCCATACCGGATCACCAGGGTGAAATCAAATGATATCTATGATGTAGCGAAAGACTCCGTTTTCAGCAAAGGCCCAAAGCAGATGAGCACTTGCGCTGAGTATATGAAACCGTGGATGACCTATGAAGAAGACAAAGACGACGCATTCGAGGTGAATGCTATTAAGGAAGTCCCATTTATGGGAATGGTCTGGCAACGCGGATCAGCTGGTTTCCTTCCAGAAGATAAAAATGAACGACGTGGCAAGAGTGACGACCCACCGTCACAAATATATATATAATTCAACTTTCTTATTAAAACTTAAAAAGAACATTCCAAACACTAGCCTTTTATTATTCAAACGCGCGCCCAAAGCCAACAGCACCCGGTCACATTTATTCGACGAAGTTATCGATTGCCGATAATCATCGCCAAATAAAACCGATCACCCAAAGCGGGATTATCATCATCGTCCGATCTGGTCACACTAAGCAGCGCATATAAGCGGAGACACAGCCCCACACCAGTCACTTGCGTTCCGACGACTCTCGATGAAACAACCACTAGGAGGAATACCCGGGTAAGTGTTCTGGTAGTTAGTTTTGGTAGTGGCGGTGGATCCGTAAAAGTTCGGTTTGAAATTCGGCTCTACGACCTGGTTAGGATCACCGACGCCCGGTGTGGTTTAGGAATACGTACCTAGGCCCGGTCGAGATCGCTGAGCCCGGCACGGTTCGCGTAACTCCGGCCCATCTCAGTGAGTTCCTGCCAGAAGTCACGTTTCCGGCTTCCGACCCGAAAACGATACGGAATAAAACGGCAGCTCGAAGCTAACGATGCCCGGCAGCTCGAAACTAACGATGCCCTACATCGTTCCTCTAAAAAACGACCCAGAACACTACGAACCCGACGTATTCGGACGACGAAACGCCGACACCAAGCAGTACACCTGGCCACAGCGCATCATCGACACCAAGTAGTGTACCCAGCGACCGCACGACGTCGACAACCCACGGTACACTCAGCCACCATACATCGGCAACGCCAAGCAGTTGTCTTTTGTCGTATCGCTGGCAACTCCGATCGTAATCACTTTCGAAGTCCTTCTGCACCTTGTCATGGACTACCCGGAGTTACCCTGCCAATTCGTGGTCAACTTCATCGCTGACTTTTAGCTTGCCCATTGAAGAAAGGAGTTTCTCCAGTTGCTGAGTGAATTGCATTCCGTATGGCCACCTCAATCTCCGGAATATATGCGTCTCATCCGGATGGTGGCTTTGATTGACTCTTTCCGCAGCGTTGCTTTGTGGAGAGTAGACAGGAGTCTTACTATGCGTAAGATTTCCGAACTTGTAAAATACCTCATGGATGAGGAAATTATTACGTTCGAGGCCGACGCATCTTTCATGGCTTTCAAAAATGTGTATTTCGAAAATGATCTACAACGATGAAGATATAGGCCTGCCCCTTATTCGACCGATATATTCTTCGTTAAATTTCCTTCCGAGTCAATCCTTGTTCTTCCTTAACTACAATACGCTCTAAAATATGCTCGTTTTACCTATATTCACAACTTAATAATTGAACGAGGTTTAAGTCACGTGCTTGATGACTTCACCTCTGACGACACTGATGTGGGGGCTGATTTACGATCGCCTGCGATTTTGAGTGCTAGTGAGAGCTGTCTGCGTGTTAATAAAGGAGTCTGGCGGTCGGGTAATGAGTACGCTGGGCTGCGCTGGGCAGGGTCAGAAAGCCTTATTATAGCGCATCATGTTTGTTTGCCGCGAATGTAGCGGCCACTTTTTTAGAGGGCGGCGCCAGCCAGTCCCTGTTGCACACGACATAAGTACTCCACTTGCACAGTTTTTCACTGTTCACACACGTTTTTGTCCCACTCTGCTGCTGATCGTTTCTCTCAATTAATTTCGCCTTTGAGATGTAAGTCTAATTAGTATTACTCTGTATCGCTTGCCTGGGTGTAAACAATCAAATAGGCCGAACGCGCGTGGTTCGCCTTTTTGTATTCGGATACAGCTTAAAAGAAGAAGAAGCTTGCCATTCGCCCTGCACTGAGTTTTCCCTCCAAGGGTTGATCTGGAATACTGGGATACTGGAGTACTGGAATACTTTTAAACTGGCTGCTACAAAATTCAAGTGGGTGTGAAATTTAAATTATCCGTTGCTTTTTAAAAGTTCAACATCGGTTTTCTACAAGCCTTGAGAGTAGAGTCCTTGAAGATGAGGCAGCGGAGGCGACTGAGAGAGTGCGGCGACTGCAGAAGGTCGCGGAATCGACCACAACATTGTGTTAGGAATTACATTAAGACATGGCGCATTGCTAAAGCACAGTTGTGGCAACGGCCAGGCAGTTCAACAACATAACCTGGAATCGTTTATTTGCGAGCATTTTGTAACCTTCAGTTAACAAGTTCAAATAATCGCTGAACTAAGATAGGATGCTTTGTTATGCCATATTATTTGCCCAACAACAATGCTAGTGGGCGTGGGAAGGCCTTCATCACAGCTGTCTCCAAAAAATGTGAGTGCGATCTTAGTCATTTATCTTTGGCTCCTGATTGAGCGTCCTTACGCTGTTAAGTTTTGATTATTAATGAATTTCGATTACTAGTTGTGAGGAGTCTTAAAACTCCCCACAAATTCCGAGGCAGGAGAGCTGCATAGCTACAGCGAAGGAGGCGAGAATGCCGGAGGAGTCAAGGGCGACAAGGTCAAACAGTAAACAACGGACCTTGGACCCTGGCAAAGCGGAGACACCGTGAATTAACGGTACCACGCTGGACATTGGACCCTCATACGGCAAGGGCAACAGGGTCGAACGGTAAATTGGCGGACTTCGGACCCGCACAAAGAGGACGCACCGTGAACTAACGGTGCGGCAGTGGACCTTGGACCCGATCACGCGAGCTGGAAAAGGGAAATAACGGGACCATCACAGGCTATAAAAGGCGGCGCAAGCGCAGCACGCAAGAAGAGTAATAGTGCGAGAATCAAAGCGAGTGCGTGTACGCGAGACCAGTAGCAAGTTAATCAAGTGCCGAGTACCAGGATCAAGATCGCAAAGTCGAGACGCCGAACGACTGAGAGTCTACAAGGCTGAGGCTTCAACGCTGAGATCCAACGGGTGCTAGGTCGTGGTTAAATCGAGCTCAGGGAGTCCTTGCGTGGAGTCTGCGATAAAGGTGGCTGGTCGAAGAGGTCGAACCGAGTTCAACCGGCTAGGCGATACACCTTACCGACACAATCCGGACCAACTTAGGGAGCCTGCGATAAAGGTAGCTAGGCGAAAAGGCAGAGCGGCGTTCTACCTGCTAGGCGAAACACCTTGCCGGTCCCGATAGTGAGGTTCGCATAACATCCAGAGTCGCGAAGGGGCCGTCACGAGGCAGATACCAGCAAGCAGTCGACGACGAGGAGCGACGCCGCGAAGGACAGCGACGAGGAGCGACGCCGCAGAGGACGACGACGAGGAGCAGCAGCAGCTGAAGAGCTGCGAGGCTTGTACAAGGAGACGAATAAAGACAGTTACGATCCCAACAGAACTCTTGCGTTATTCATTGGTCAAAGGCAATCACCCAAAATAAATTTGGTGGAACGAACCCATAACCTCTCTGAGCTAGCCGCCCGTTAACGTAGCGAGCGAGAATACATAGAAATCAGGTCGTTACATCTGGCGCCCATGAGTGATTGACCTGACCAAGAGAACAAAAGATCAAAGATGGGAAAGTCCTGGATTTATAATCTCAGGAAGGAGGACTTCGCCGAGGTGAGCAATATTCTGGGAATAGAACTTGAGGGCTCGGTAGAGGCGATGAGGAAGACCCTGGCAGAGACGGTTGACCGCATAACAGAAGACCCGGTCGTGGCAGAGTTAGTGGCAGGTCTGGAGGTCAAATTCCGGAAGCTGCCGGTCCCAAAATTCAAGCTAACAGCCGCAGACGCCGAAGGCCTTATAGCAAGCCTGGATATTCAGAGCATGGCAAGCGACGGCAGGCAGCGAGAAGGCAGCCGCGAGAGGAAAGAAAGCGTACGGCCACATCCGCAGGACTACGCCAAGGTGGCCAAGCAAGTCCGAGAGTGGAACTTTCGGTATGACGGCAACGACAAGCCACTGGAGTTCCTGGAGCAGGTGGAGTGGTCAGCCGTGACATATGGTCTGGATATAAACCAGATCCCACGAGCAATGCCGGAGCTGCTGCAGGGCAGAGCCCTAAAGTGGTTCATAGCCAACAACCGGCAGTGGGACAACTGGGGAGACTTCATATTCAGCTTCCAAGGATATTTCCTTCCTCGAGGCTACATGGAGAAGCTAGCGGACCAGGTCAGGCAGCGGAGGCAGACATACGGGGAAAAATTTAAAGATTACATGGTGGACATGCAGACGATGATGCGGCCCCTGGGTATGTCTGCCAAAGAAGTCCTGAACAGGATAAAGGAGAACAGCACGCCGGCCCTCCAAATGTTTATCCGGCCGTACGAGTGTCGGCACCTGGACACCCTGATGGCGCTGGCAGACGAGTTCGAGGAGCTGGAGGAGCAACGGGAGAAGTTTGAAATGGAAAACCACTCCCAGAGGACACAGAACCGCCCAGTGCCAAGGCCAAGGGCAGAGCAGGGTGCGGTGTGTAGGCGGTGCCAGGAGGACACGGAGGCGCCACGGAGGCATACGCCGCAGGAACACGGACCACCAGTTGATCGCAGTGGATTTATACAGAATCCGGCGTGCCGGAACCGGCGACTCACATTCTGCTGGCGATGCGGAAAGATAGGCGTCCGAACGGTGGAGTGCTGTTCGGGAAACGCGCAACGATCCCAGCCTCCGAGGGGCGGCCAGGGATCGTAAGGTGCTGCCTCTCAAAAATAATGGGCGACCTGAAGGCGGAAGAAATGCAACTGTCCGCCACAGTGCTCATAGGTGACGCGAACGTTAAGGCCACGGTGGACACCGGTGCGACAGCGAGTTTCATCAGCAAGGAGCTGGCGGACAGGCTGCAGGCGGCAGGAAAGGTTGGACCCACAAAGAGGCAAGTACGGATGGCGGACGGTTGATGCGGAGACGTAAAATCGCAGTTAGAAATTTAAATCGGACTTGGCACAAGAAAAGTGTCAATGGACTGCTGATCCTCACAGGATTGATTGACGAACTGGTGCTAGGATGGAACTTCCTCACCAAAATCGGAGCCGAGGTGAAATGCGCAGGTCACAGAGTGATGATACCGGCGAGGGACAGACACCGAGGCTGGCTAGAGGAAAAACTGTCGGTAGCAGTCGTGGAAGCCGCGAAGGAATTTTCGGAGAAGGATGTGAACCAGTTTTTAAAGACCGAGTTGGAGAGCCTGGAAAATCTGCAAGGCACGTCAAACGTGGCAGTACACAGGATCACCATGAAGGACGATCAGCCGGTCAAACAGCGGTACTATCCGAAGAATCCAAAAATGCAGGGCGAGATCAACGCCAAAGTAGACGAGCTACTTGAAAAGGGATGCATCGAACCGCCAAGGAGTCCGTACAGCTCACCAATAGTCATGGTGAAAAAGAAGACCGGGAAATGGAGGCTCTGTGTGGATTTCAGGCAGATCAACGCAAAATCTGTGAAGGATGCATATCCAATGCCGATGATCAACTACATCCTGGACCAACTCCGAGAAGCTAAATGTATTAGCAGCCTCGACTTAAAGGACGGGTACTGGCAAATACCGTTGGAGGCAGCCAGCAGGCAGTATACCGCATTCACAGTGCCAGGGAAAGGCCTGTTTGAATGGAAAGTTATGCCTTTCGGTTTACACTCGGCATCAGCAACATTCCAGCGGGCGTTGGACCAGGTAATTGGACCTGAAATGATGCCGCACACTTTCGCGTATCAGGATGATATAATCGTCATCGGACGGACACTAGAGGAGCACATGTGGAACCTAAAGGAAGTATTCAGAAGACTGCGAGCGGCAAACCTGAAAGTAAACGCGGATAAGTGTAAATTCTTCAGGAATACTTAGGGCATCGCATTACAGACCAGGGCATCGGGACGGATCCGGAAAAGGTATCAGCGATAGCATTGCTAAAACCACCGGCAAATGTCAAAGAACTACGGCAGTACTTGGGAGTGGCGTCGTGGTACAGGCGTTCTGTGCCAGATTTTGCCACGCTAGTGCATCCGCTGAACGCCCTTCTCCGAAAGGGTGTCAAATGGGAATGGACCGACGACCACCAGCAGGCCTTTGAAGCTGTCAAGGCAAGATTGGTCGCCGACCCAATTTTGGCATGCCCGGATTTTACAAAGCCGTTTGTGCTGCAGACCGATGCCAGCGATTATGGGCTGGGCGCCATTCTCACTCAAAATTCCGACCAGGGTGAGCGGGTGATATCCTATTCCAGCCGGACTCTAAACGGGTCGGAAAAAAGTTACTCCGCCACTGAAAAGGAATGTTTAGCAATCGTGTGGGCCATAAGGAAATTAAAGCCATACCTGGAGGGATACCACTTCAAAGTGATAACAGATCACATGGCCTTGAAGTGGTTGAATAGCATCGAGAGCCCAACCGGAAGAATCGCGCGGTGGGCACTGGAGCTCCAGCAATACGACTTCGAAATAACATACAGGAAAGGCCAGCTGAATATTGTGGCGGACGCACTGTCGCGGCAGCCCTTACCCGAAACCTGCCGAAGGTTGAAATCGAAGTCACCTGGTCAGTCAGCATAACAAGCCGAATGTGGCTGGATAAGGGACATAAGGGGCAAGATAGCACAGAACCCCCAAAAATATCCGGACTATTTAGTGGAGGCCGACCGGCTGTACCGGCACATTCCTCACAGAGCAGGCAACGAGGATGTGGTCGCATGGAAGCTATGCGTACCAATCGGGTCAAGGCAGCGAGTCATGGTTGAGAACCACGATACGCCGACGGCCGGACACATGGGCAGCCGGAAGACGATCGCGAGGGTGGCAGCGAGGTATTATTGGCCGGGCATGCACCGCGACATTAGGAAGCACGTGCGGAACTGTGAGAGCTGCCTCAGGTACAAGCCCAGTCAGCTCCAGGCAGCCGGAAAAATGCTCACACAGATCCCAGAGGATCCCTGGGCCACAGTATGCGCCGATTTCGTTGGGCCGCTTCCTCGGTCGAAACACGGGAACTCGATGCTACTAGTGCTCGTAGATCGGTTCTCGAAGTGGACGGAAATAGTGCCAATGCATAGGGCTACCACGGAGACGCTGGAAAAGGCAATCCGGGAAAGGATTGTCTCAAGGTACGGCGTGCCGAAGGTCTTAATCACCGATAACGGGGTGCAGTTCACGAGCAGGGCGTTCAAGCGGTTCCTGACAGAGTTGGGAGTGCGGCACCAGTTCACAGCCCCGTACACACTACAAGAAAATCCCACGGAGAGGGCCAATAGAACTGTAAAAACAATGATCGCCCAGTTTGCCGGACAAGACCAGAGAACGTGGGATGAGAAATGGCCAGAATTGCAGCTGGCCGTGAACACTAGTGTAGCCGAGTCCACGGGGTATTCGCCGGCATTAGTCACGCAGGGTAGAGAGCCCAGGTTACCGAGAGCGTTGTTTGATGAAGAAACCACCGGCACAGGAAGGGAAACCCAGACCCCGTCGGAGAATGCGAAAAAAATAAACGAAATCTTCGAGGTGGTCAGACGGAACATGGAGAAGGCGGCGCAGGATCAGGCGCGCCACTACAATCTCCGGAGGCGCCCTTGGAAACCACAGATTGGAGACACGGTATGGGCCAAGGAGCACCATCTATCCAAGGCGGCAGAAGGATTTGCGGCGAAACTGGCCCCCAGATACGAGGGACCGTTTAAAATAATTAATTTCGATTCTCCGGTTATTTGCAACCTGCGGCACGAACACACGGGCAAAGAAAGGAAAACACACATAAGCCAGTTAAAACCCCAAAGCAAAGAGGGGCAGTCTCAACAAATCCGGCGTTTCGGAGGAGCACTGTACCCTAACCGAAGAAAGGGGGAGGACGATACACAGTATCGAAATTAACGGTCAAGCACACACACACAGGCACACACATCAGGAGCGCGAGAGCGGGACAGGGAGGGTTTAAAAAGCCGTAGGCACCGTCACCGGCTAAACACACACATGCACGGGTTGCGTAGGAGGCGTGTACACGGAGGGCACCGTTACTTGTAAACGTTACACGGACACAGAGCGGAGAGCGAGTCCCGTTACCGGTACACGTCTCCGCGAATAACGGAACCGAGGATACGCGGAAGAACCGAGATTTCGTCAGCGACGGCGCTGCTTGGTGCAGGTCTTTCCAAAAAGATAACCATCATGAGCGCACGTAAGAGCAACACCCAATCGCGAGTGGAACACGAGGTGAGAGAGGAGCGCGCCAGGGAACAGCCAGTGGCGAAGTGGAGACGGGACTCCGATTCCGTTCTCCAGCTTCTGGAGTCCCCCCTGGTGTCGCGATCCCCGTCACCGGTCAGCGAGGCGGACGAGGAGTCCACCGGGGAGATCTCGGACGTGGAGCTGCCGTCCGAGGAGGAGGACCCAGGCGCAGACGCGACGGAGATCGCAGAGGTTGTCGCAATCTCTTCCGATGAGAGTGGGCCAGAGGACGCGAGTGAGGAGGAGGAGGAGGGGACGGAGACCGTCAGTCCCGAGATGTCCTCGGACGAGGACGACGTGGCGCGGCGAGCTGTGAGGGACCGGATGATCTTCCGCCGGTTGAGCAGGGCGACGGCAGGGCTCGGGAGGATCTGCCTAGGGCAGATACCACCGTCGGGCGAGCCCAAAGAGTGGGCTCGTATATTGGAGGCGCGGGCGGTCACTGTCCGCCAATGGGAGGCCCGGCGGGCGGCGAGGAGTGCAGCAGTCGCCGCGTGGCAGCAGAGACTGAGGGACGCCGAGGCCGAGGAGGCCGCACTGTGGCAGCCGCCGCAGCCGCCGCTGGAGCCGCCGCAGGAGCAGCCACAGCCGCCGCAGGGGCAGCCGCCGCAGGAGCAGCCACAGCCGCCGCAGGGGCAGCCGCAGCCGCCGCAGGAACAGCCACAGCCGCCGCAGGGGCAGCCGCCGCTGTCGGCACCGCAGTCGCCACCAGCAGCGCAGCCGCCGTCGGCAGCGCGTCCGCCGCCGGTAACGCAGCCGCCGCTACCACCACCACCACCGCCGCCACCACGATCGCCGTCACCGCTGCCACACTCACCATCACCACCACCATTGTCGCCGCCGAGGCAGCAGGAGTGGCACCTGCCACAAGCGCAGGTCGCGCAAGCGCTGCGGACCATCGTGGTGGAGGGGCGGCGGTGGCATCAGCAGACGGTCACGTAGACGTGGCCCGCGCCCGAGGAGGCAGCAGAGGAGGCCAGGATGCGAGAGGCCATCGAAGCCATCGAGTGGCGGCGCCCACCGCCGCTGAGCCCGCGCGATCCGAGGGCCAGGTCGACGAAACGCGTCGCGGAGACGTCCGATCGCGCGGGGCTGGAGGTGACGACCGAGGAAAAACGCGAGGCCCAGGAGGGGCTGGAGAAGGGGCCATGGGAGTGGCCAACACCGCCGGAGACGTCGCGGGACACAGCGCCACCCCCGAAGCTGGCGCGGCAGACTTCGTGCCCGGAGTCGCGAGCCCCACCGGCGAGGCCGACGCTGCGGAGACAGCAGTCGGAGGGCGCGGAACCGTGGGCGGAGGTTCCGGAGGCGGATTGGCCGGCGCGGGTGGCCGAAGAGGCGCAGCGACAGCGAGGGAGGCAGAGGAAGGCCAGGTGGGCCAAGCTCGTGCTGGAGGAGGGACAGCGCTACCGAGTCAAGGTAGCAGGGGGCCGGGTGCGGGTGTTTAAGGCCCAATAAACAGATAACAGCATTTGAGCCCAGCAGATATTTTTTGGGCAGGGGATCACAACAAGGCACAACACAGGAAAAAAAAGAGTGGTCCGCCGCAGCAGCCGATCGCGGAACGGGGGCGGTGAGGGGGGAATCGCGGGCCAAGCACGCGGGCCGGCAGAAAACACGAGGCTGCCGCAGGCGTAGGGCGAGGGGGTCACTTGCCGCCGCAAGGGTCTCCCGGGGCACGCGGTCCAGGGTCAGCACCCCGAGACATGTCAGGGGCATCAGGGGCATCATGGTCATGGTGTCGCTGTAAAGAAAAAAGTCGTTAATTAAAGGAAAACTATCATCAGCAAGTTTACTTACCAGTTTTTTTCAAAACAACGAGGCCGTGAGGAAATTAGGGACGGGGGCGCCAGGCGATAGGCGGTCGATCGATAGTTGCGATCGATGGGTACAAAAAAATACTGGATTTCTCAAGAAACGGTCACACGGAGGCAACTTAAGACAACGGAAACGATAACGGCAACAACGATGGCAATGCTGGAACCACTATCGATAAGTGCGATCGAGGTGTGGTCAGACGACGGGAATCGGAATGGTGATGTCAAACACGGGGAAATGTCTGGGCGGGAAATTCAAATTCTACGCGGGGAATTATCAAAGGAACAAGATGCAGTTTTGGGAAAGTTCAAGTCTTTCGGGGAACTGTCTGGGGAACAGCCTAACGCAGCACAGCCATAGGAAAGTTAAAGGTCTTTCAGAGCGCTGTCTGGGGGGAGTCTTACGAGGGCAGCTCAGGGAAAGTTGAAGTCTTTTGGGGAACTGTATAGGGTCACAAGGAGAACGAGTTTGGGCGGGGAATTTGAATGAACGAACAACAGGGGCGGGGAGATCACCACTTTCATAACATTTCCGAAGAAAGGGGGAAATGTGAAGAGTCTTAAAACTCCCCACAAATTCCGAGGCAGGAGAGCTGCATAGCAACAGCGAAGGAGGCGAGAATGCCGGAGGAGTCAAGGGCGACAAGGTCAAACAGTAAACAACGGACCTTGGACCCTGGCAAAGCGGAGACACCGTGAATTAACGGTACCACGCTGGACATTGGACCCTCATACGGCAAGGGCAACAGGGTCGAACGGTAAATTGGCGGACTTCGGACCCGCACAAAGAGGACGCACCGTGAACTAACGGTGCGGCAGTGGACCTTGGACCCGATCACGCGAGCTGGAAAAGGGAAATAACGGGACCATCACAGGCTATAAAAGGCGGCGCAAGCGCAGCACACAAGAAGAGTAATAGTGCGAGAATCAAAGCGAGTGCGTGTACGCGAGACCAGTAGCAAGTTAATCAAGTGCCGAGTACCAGGATCAAGATCGCAAAGTCGAGACGCCGAACGACTGAGAGTCTACAAGGCTGAGGCTTCAACGCTGAGTTCCAACGGGTGCTAGGTCGTCGTTAAATCGAGCTCAGGGAGTCCTTGCGTGGAGTCTGCGATAAAGGTGGCTGGGCGAAGAGGTCGAACCGAGTTCAACCGGCTAGGCGATACACCTTGCCGACACAATCCGGACCAACTTAGGGAGCCTGCGATAAAGGTAGCTAGGCGAAAAGGCAGAACGGCGTTCTACCTGCTAGGCGAAACACCTTGCCGGTCCCGATAGTGAGGTTCGCATAACATCCAGAGTCGCGAAGGAGCCGTCACGAGGCAGATACCAGCAAGCAGTCGACGACGTGGAGCGACGCCGCGAAGGACAGCGACGAGGAGCGACGCCGCAGAGGACGACGACGAGGAGCAGCAGCAGCTGAAGAGCCGCGAGGCTTGTACAAGGAGACGAATAAAGACAGTTACGTTCCCAACAGAACTCTTGCGTTATTCATTGGTCAAAGGCAATCACTCAAAATAAATTTGGTGGAACGAACCCATAACTTCTCTGAGCTAGCCGCCCGTTAACGTAGCGAGCGAGAATACATAGAAATCAGGTCGTTACATGGTGTTAAAAAAAATATGTATATACTCGAGAGATCAGCGACATATGTACGATTCCAAGTCAGCTGAAAGAAAAAAAGATTTTGCTTTGCTTACAACAAACAAAAACAAAACTATAAAAATTAAAATATGAAACGTTTTAGAGATCACTTCCGCGTCAATGCCATAAATAATTTTTAGCAGTACTATAATTATGTTAATCGCAAATACTTATCGTTTAAATAAATAGTTTTAATCATGAAATCAACTTGCATTGTGTAAAACAACCCATAAGATGAGGTGTTGCGTATGTCGCAGAGCTAGAACAAACATTATAACGTTTTGGAAATGCAGATTTACGGAGTAATTAATTAGTTTTCTCCTCAGTAGTATGAAAGGGTAACCCGAGAACTTTTGGGTAGGTAGGGTGGGTTGCGATGCGATCACTACGAATAACAACTTTGTAGTTACTTGATCGGTCCAGCTAACTTTTAAGTATTTTTTCTATGTAGGTTGCAGTGACAAATAAAACAAACATTATAACGTTTTGAAAATGCGGATTTACGGAGTTATTATAATGAAGTAATTAATTGCTCAGCAGTATAAAGGGGTATGCCGAGAACTTTTGGGAGCTTTTAACCATAAAACGCAGGCTTATAGGTAGGGTGAGTTGAGATGCGGTCCCTACGAATTACATCTTCGTTGTCACTGGATGGGTCCAGCTAGCTTTCATGTATTTTTTTTATGTAGGTTGCTAAATGGTTTGAGTAGTAGCACAATAAGGCAAGCATATTCCTATTATCTTGTGTATACCCGAAGTATCGATTGTACTGATATTTTTAACGAACCCCCCACCGGCTGTTTTTGCTGGCTGAGTTTAATGGAGATTCAAACCGAAAATCGTCAGTCCGTACAAGTCATCTAAACGAAACAAAGATAGGGGTTGACTCCTGACCTTGATTAAAATTTTGATCAATTGGTATATTACAGATTGGCGTCCAAAGTGGGGCTAAAGAAGAGGACTTAACGTCTAGAATAGCAAACATATATCGAAGAACAAAAAAAGTTGCTGTCCTTGGAATCGGGGTTAGATAAGTCGATTAGTCATTAGCATCACACCAACAAGTAAATAATAATAATAATAAAAAATGGAGGAAATGAACGAAGTATTAAAACGCCTTGATGCCTCCATGACAATCTTGACTGCCCAAATGGCAGAGATGAAGGACGAGGCTAAGAAAGTAGGGAATAGAATAAGTACTCTCGAATCCGATTTCGGGAAACGTAACCCGGTGGCGGAAATACCGCTACCGCTAACACACCCACGCACTGAATACGAGCTTAAGGAATCATCAGTCATACCAGATTGTGTAAAAGAATTAGTAACATTTGAGGGAGACCCTGAGAAATACGTCTCTTGGCTGAATAGGGCCCAGTCTATTGTGGATGACTACGAAATCATTAGGGAAAGGCCTTTGTATAGGTCTGTTCTCATTCAGATCAGGCAGAAAATCAGGGGTAACGCCGACTCAGCGCTCAACGCGTACAGCGTACGAGATGACGACTGGCCGGAAATCAAACGCATTTTAGCTCTACGGTACGCGGATAAACGAGATTTCGGTACGTTAGAATACGAATTAACGCAAATGACCCAGGGCAACCAAAAGTTAGGGGATTTTTACTTACGAGTAAACAATCACGTTTCACTCATTATGAATCGCATAAAGGGTATGAATTATTCCGTAGAAACCACGAATGCCCTCCTTGCGGGTCAAAGAGACAAGGCATTGAACGCATTTATAAGGGGGTTGAGGGGCGACGCTTCTAGGTTGCTAGTTGTACGCAAACCCGGGGACGTTCATGAAGCATACTCCATTAGCTTAGAGCTGGAAAAAATGCAATCAAGGAACCTCCCAGCAAGTGTCCCAACATTCAGGCAAACTCCCAACACTAATTACCAAAGTTATCAGAATTACCGACCACCAAATTCACAAAGAGTTCCCCCAACCCATCAATTCAGCCATAGGGTACAAACTGGCTCCGCGTACAATTACGCCCAAAGTGGAAACAGCCGCGGATCACCCAGGTTTCAGGGAGCCAGATCGGCAATTAAGCACGAGCCTAACCAATCAGGCCAAACCTATAGGGGCAGCTTCAACTCGCGCCAGGGAGAGGCAGGTGACATCAAACGAAGCCCAAGTGTCAACTCCAATTTAAACCCATTCCGTAAGGCCCAAAAGCTTTACCACATTACGTCTGCACCACCCACGTACCTCGCCCCGACCGAATATCATCAGGAATCACAAGATGACCTCTATTACAATCGTAATGACAACCAAGATAACACAGGCAAATTTGAGGACTCATCTCAAGGAATAGAACCAGATTCTCATATGGAGGAATTAGGACCCATCAACAAAGAGGGTCAAAATTTTATGACCGATGCCTCTCAAGCGTACCATACATAGAATACGAGACCAGGGATGGGGCGAAATTGCAATTCCTGGAAGACACCGGCGCTAACAATAATTTTATTAGCCCCAAAAACTCCGCCGGTTCAAAAACACTTTTAACGCCTTTTTCTGTACAATCCGCTGGGGGATATAACATAAAAATCACACACTGTATCACAGGACAATTTTTTAAGCCAATGGGGAACAACACTGTTCTCACCTTTTTTGTACTCCCGGGCCTGAAATCTTTCGACGGCATTATAGGGGACGACACATTGAAAGCCCTAAAAGCCCTGATCGACAGGAAAAATGACCTGTTGACAATATTAAGATACCCCTCCTGGCAAAAAATTCAAAAAATGTACACCCTTTACTAGACGCAACGCATCCTGAGCTTGCTAGAGAGGCGTTCGCGAATATTCTAGGATATTCGAACCACTCTCGCCCGGAGAGGCCGTGGACACGAGCATCAGGGCCGAGATTCGCACTAGGACCTCAGATCCTATATACACAAAAAGCTATCCCTACCCTACAAACATGAGAGGGGAAGTGGATAGACAAATTGAAGAACTCTTGCGGGATGGGATCATTAAACCATCAAAGAGCCCATATAACTCCCCGGTTTGGGTAGTACCGAAAAAACCTAAGCCGAACGGAGAAAAACAATACCGCATGGTCATCGACTTCAAGCGCTTAAATGCCATCACAATCGCAGACTCTTATCCAATACCAGATATTAATTCTATACTAGCAAGCCTGGGTAAAGCAAAATATTTTTCCACCCTCGACTTGACATCGGGATTCCACCAAATCCACATGCTGGAATCTGATACCCCGAAAACCGCATTTTCAACTTTAAACGGCAAGTACGACTTTCTTCGTCTCCCTTTTGGACTAAAAAACGCCCCCGCGATATTTCAGAGGATGATCGACGACGTACTAAGGGAGCACATTGGCAAGATTGGCATATCGATGACATAATAGTCTTCAGTGAAGACTATGATAGCCACTTTATCAGCAGACGGTCACGTAGACGTGGCCCGCGCCCGAGGAGGCAGCAGAGGAGGCCAGGATGCGAGAGGCCATCGAAGCCATCGAGTGGCGGCGCCCACCGCCGCTGAGCCCGCGCGATCCGAGGGCCAGGTCGACGAAACGCGTCGCGGAGACGTCCGATCGCGCGGGGCTGGAGGTGACGACCGAGGAAAAACGCGAGGCCCAGGAGGGGCTGGAGAAGGGGCCATGGGAGTGGCCAACACCGCCGGAGACGTCGCGGGACACGGCGCCACCCCCGAAGCTGGCGCGGCAGACTTCGTGCCCGGAGTCGCGAGCATCACCGGCGAGGCCGACGCTGCGGAGACAGCAGTCGGAGGGCGCGGAACCGTGGGCGGAGGTTCCGGAGGCGGATTGGCCGGCGCGGGTGGCCGAAGAGGCGCAGCGACAGCGAGGGAGGCAGAGGAAGGCCAGGTGGGCCAAGCTCGTGCTGGAGGAGGGACAGCGCTACCGAGTCAAGGTAGCAGGGGGCCGGGTGCGGGTGTTTAAGGCCCAATAAACAGATAACAGCATTTGAGCCCAGCAGATATTTTTTGGGCAGGGGATCACAACAAGGCACAACACAGGAAAAAAAAGAGTGGTCCGCCGCAGTAGCCGATCGCGGAACGGGGGCGGTGAGGGGGAATCGCGGGCCAAGCACGCGGGCCGGCAGAAAACACGAGGCTGCCGCAGGCGTAGGGCGAGGGGGTCCCTTGCCGCCGCAAGGGTCTCCCGGGGCACGCGGTCCAGGGTCAGCACCCCGAGACATGTCAGGGGCATCAGGGGCATCATGGTCATGGTGTCGCTGTAAAGAAAAAAGTCGTTAATTAAAGGAAAACTATCATCAGCAAGTTTACTTACCAGTTTTTTTCAAAACAACGAGGCCGTGAGGAAATTAGGGACGGGGGCGCCAGGCGATAGGCGGTCGATCGATAGTTGCGATCGATGGGTACAAAAAAATACTGGATTTCTCAAGAAACGGTCACACGGAGGCAACTTAAGACAACGGAAACGATAACGGCAACAACGATGGCAATGCTGGAACCACTATCGATAAGTGCGATCGAGGTGTGGTCAGACGACGGGAATCGGAATGGTGATGTCAAACACGGGGAAATGTCTGGGCGGGAAATTCAAATTCTACGCGGGGAATTATCAAAGGAACAAGATGCAGTTTTGGGAAAGTTCAAGTCTTTCGGGGAACTGTCTGGGGAACAGCCTAACGCAGCACAGCCATAGGAAAGTTAAAGGTCTTTCAGAGCGCTGTCTGGGGGGGAGTCTTACGAGGGCAGCTCAGGGAAAGTTGAAGTCTTTTGGGGAACTGTATAGGGTCACAAGGAGAACGAGTTTGGGCGGGGAATTTGAATGAACGAACAACAGGGGCGGGGAGATCACCACTTTCATAACATTTCCGAAGAAGGGGGAAATGTGAAGAGTCTTAAAACTCCCCACAAATTCCGAGGCAGGAGAGCTGCATAGCAACAGCGAAGGAGGCGAGAATGCCGGAGGAGTCAAGGGCGACAAGGTCAAACAGTAAACAACGGACCTTGGACCCTGGCAAAGCGGAGACACCGTGAATTAACGGTACCACGCTGGACATTGGACCCTCATACGGCAAGGGCAACAGGGTCGAACGGTAAATTGGCGGACTTCGGACCCGCACAAAGAGGACGCACCGTGAACTAACGGTGCGGCAGTGGACCTTGGACCCGATCACGCGAGCTGGAAAAGGGAAATAACGGGACCATCACAGGCTATAAAAGGCGGCGCAAGCGCAGCACACAAGAAGAGTAATAGTGCGAGAATCAAAGCGAGTGCGTGTACGCGAGACCAGTAGCAAGTTAATCAAGTGCCGAGTACCAGGATCAAGATCGCAAAGTCGAGACGCCGAACGACTGAGAGTCTACAAGGCTGAGGCTTCAACGCTGAGTTCCAACGGGTGCTAGGTCGTCGTTAAATCGAGCTCAGGGAGTCCTTGCGTGGAGTCTGCGATAAAGGTGGCTGGGCGAAGAGGTCGAACCGAGTTCAACCGGCTAGGCGATACACCTTGCCGACACAATCCGGACCAACTTAGGGAGCCTGCGATAAAGGTAGCTAGGCGAAAAGGCAGAACGGCGTTCTACCTGCTAGGCGAAACACCTTGCCGGTCCCGATAGTGAGGTCCGCATAACATCCAGAGTCGCGAAGGAGCCGTCACGAGGCAGATACCAGCAAGCAGTCGACGACGAGGAGCGACGCCGCGAAGGACAGCGACGAGGAGCGACGCCGCAGAGGACGACGACGAGGAGCAGCAGCAGCTGAAGAGCCGCGAGGCTTGTACAAGGAGACGAATAAAGACAGTTACGATCCCAACAGAACTCTTGCGTTATTCATTGGTCAAAGGCAATCACTCAAAATAAATTTGGTGGAACGAACCCATAACCTCTCTGAGCTAGCCGCCCGTTAACGTAGCGAGCGAGAATACATAGAAATCAGGTCGTTACATGGTGTTAAAAAAAATATGTATATACTCGAGAGATCAGCGACATATGTACGATTCCAAGTCAGCTGAAAGAAAAAAAAGATTTTGCTTTGCTTACAACAAACAAAAACAAAACTATAAAAATTAAAATATGAAACGTTTTAGAGATCACTTCCGCGTCAATGCCATAAATAATTTTTAGCAGTACTATAATTATGTTAATCGCAAATACTTATCGTTTAAATAAATAGTTTTAATCATGAAATCAACTTGCATTGTGTAAAACAACCCATAAGATGAGGTGTTGCGTATGTCGCAGAGCTAGAACAAACATTATAACGTTTTGGAAATGCAGATTTACGGAGTAATTAATTAGTTTTCTCCTCAGTAGTATGAAAGGGTAACCCGAGAACTTTTGGGTAGGTAGGGTGGGTTGCAATGCGATCACTACGAATAACAACTTTGTAGTTACTTGATCGGTCCAGCTAACTTTTAAGTATTTTTTCTATGTAGGTTGCAGTGACAAATAAAACAAACATTATAACGTTTTGAAAATGCGGATTTACGGAGTTATTATAATGAAGTAATTAATTGCTCAGCAGTATAAAGGGGTATGCCGAGAACTTTTGGGAGCTTTTAACCATAAAACGCAGGCTTATAGGTAGGGTGGGTTGAGATGCGGTCCCTACGAATTACATCTCCGTTGTTACTGGATGGGTCCAGCTAGCTTTCATGTATTTTTTTTATGTAGGTTGCTAAATGGTTTGAGTAGTAGCACAATAAGGCAAGCAAATTCCTATTATCTTGTGTATACCCGAAGTATCGATTGTACTGATATTTTTAACGAACCCCCCACCGGCTGTTTTTGCTGGCTGAGTTTAATGGAGATTCAAACCGAAAATCGTCAGTCCGTACAAGTCATCTAAACGAAACAAAGATAGGGGTTGACTCCTGACCTTGATTAAAATTTTGATCAATTGGTATATTACAGATTGGCGTCCAAAGTGGGGCTAAAGAAGAGGACTTAACGTCTAGAATGGCAAACATATATCGAAGAACAAGAAAAGTTGCTGTCCTTGGAATCGGGGTTAGATAAGTCGATTAGTCATTAGCATCACACCAACAAGTAAAGTAATGTACAACAAGTAAAGTAACATAAAACAAGTAAAGCAAATCACAGGTGTCGTAGAGAAGCAGGTGGAACACGAATTTTGTCGGAGCGTTTGTCAAAAACCATAAATTCGGTACCTATCAAAACGCTGATTTGACTGTCAGGTAAAGGAATTCGCAGAATATTAAAGAATCATACGCCGAATTCAAAGAAATTATACTTCAATCACATGAAAAACTTTTACATACATATATATAGAAAATGACAAAATTATTCAAAGATAATATAATTATTAATTCAGAATAAAATAAATTAATGTAAGATATGCGAAACACAGAAACACGAAAATGCCGTTTATTCATTTGAGGGAAAACAATACATCAGTTGCATTGACAATTATTCTTTATTCGCTACACTTGAACAAATTAATACAAAGGACTGGATAAAATGCAAGATCGCGCTTATGCGCATGTTTAATCCGTTGGGTAAACCCAATTTACTAAAAGCAGACAGAGTCGGAGCTTTCTCCAGCTTGACTCTAAAGCGATGGCTTGAAGCAGAAGGAATTGAATTACAACTCAAACGGTGTAGCAGACGTCGAAAGACTACATAAGACAATAAATGAAATAAAAAAAAAATCCAATTTATCCGATAATAAAGAGTTAAAATTAAGCAAGATAGAAACAATCCCTTACACATACAACCATAAAATTAAACATGACACAACTGGACAAACACCTTTTCAAATATTCTTATACGCTGGGCATTCAATATTAGAAACTCAAAATACACAGGTACACAGCCAAAAAATTCCACGAACCAGATGTACTTTTCCATACTAATTTGGTGCCCCTGAGTAAAAGTCCTATACAAACTTGTTTTCCATCAGCTAAGGGTTTACCGGATTGACGCCATTCTTAATTATGTAGCCCAAGCATCTTGAATCACCAAAAATTTTTTTGCGGAAAACCACTCTCAATACATTACCGCACCAGAAAATAAAATGTCTCCGGCTCGAACCATTGACTTTGTTTTTCGAATATGCCTTCAAAGTCGAAACTTTCATATTTCTTAAATTGCCTCTCAAAAAAAAATGTCTTCAATGGAAACAATTTTATTTTTCTTGGAATCTAAAGTTGTCTATGGGTTGTAATTTTGGCTTAAACAGTATTTATAAGAATATTTCATTGGATTTTTAATATCATTAAAAGCAACATTTTTTGGCAGTATCTTAATTTTTTTTCCATTTTTAAAAAGTCATAAGATCTTTTAACAAGTTTTTTAAAATGTATGTTTTGACTTGTATAAATTTATTGGCTTTCATTTCCCTAACGATTAAAAAACAATTAACTCATGTTAAAGTCTTTTCAAACTGTTTCTTTAATTCGATGCTTCGGGTTATGGGCCCAGACCAAATACGCGTGCAATAAATAACACTTTACCTGTAGGCCGTAATATTTAGTTTTGGTCGCGAAAATTGTCCAGCGCGTTTATTAAAATTGAGCCGATTTGTGCGGATAACTATAACACGTGGAAAGTTCAGATGCGGGCAGTGCTCGTGAAAAACTACCTGTGGCAATATGTGGACGGTACGAAGGAGTGCCCTAGTAGAAGCACAGTGAAGTGGAAGTGACTCCGCCGTATGGAAAACGTACGACGAAAAAGCGCGTGCAGATATACTATCGGTCAGCCCCTCAGAATTGGCTTTGATCGAGGGATGTAATACAGCTAAACGCTGTTGGCTAAAACCACAGACAATTTTTATGACGAGAGGACCAGTGCGAAAAGCTCTTCTAGGGAAGCTTATATTATCGCGCCTGTGTGAAGGCGGCAATATACGAGAGCACATAAACGAAACATTTGAGGCCGTAAAGAAATTAAGGAAAATCGGGGTAGCAATCGGAGACGACTTATTGGCCATTATTTTACTTTACAGTCTGCCAGATACTTCGAAACGTTTAGATACGCGATGGAAGCAAACGATGACTTACCACGCCCAGAATTCTTAAGAGTAAAAATATTAGAGGAGGTCGAAGCCAGAATAAATAGGAACGTGCCTGATGAACAAAACGCAATGTTCGCGAAACGTCGTAAGGACAGGAGTGGAAAGCAAACTAGGAACAAAGAGACTAGCAAATGCTTTAACTGTAACAGAGTCGGGCACATATCCAAAAACTTCTGAAATAGAACGAATAGTATATAAAAATTAATGTAAAAATTGAGCGACATTAAAGTTGCCCATGCAAAAACTAGGCGGGTTTGTATGTAAAAATTGTTTTTCTTTTCTATGAATTTCCCAATTACATATAAACAAGTAAGGCAATCTCTTACCTTATGAGCTAATATAAATGGCAAATTAAAAATCAACTTAACTACACATTAAACCTAAACCCTTATATACACAATTCTGAAAAAACACCCAAAATGGGTCTAGTAGATCTAAAAGAAGTAGACTCAACTGCTAACGTAATCAATAAAATTGAATCAAAAAATATGTTACGGGAGCGGGGTAAGAAATAAAACAAGAAAGAAATAGATACAATAGCCAGAGACAGAAGACACTGTGAAGTGCAGGTGTCGAAAAACGGAAATTGGCCAATAAAGAAACCAGCAACGAATTGGTCAGAGTAAGCAATTCATGAGAACATACAGAAGGCAATAGGTGTACGCAGCAATTAATATGAAACCTAGCAGAATCCAGAAGTGGGCCATTAAGCCAGAAAAAGGGGAAATGCTGTACCTAAGTGGGAAAACTTAGATGACCCGGAAGCAATACCACCGGTATAAAAGAGCCCCACCTTAGGTTCGAAAAAGACAGTCCAAGATGATTGCGAATCGGGCAGTCAGAGTCCAAGATAATTGAGAATAGGGAATCGAGACAGAAACGACCGCGGAACCGCGTAAAGTTCTCTACTGGCAAAAACAGTAATCGCGGAGGACCTATCCGAGTGATCGAACTTAGAACCCGATAGAAATATAACTTATATATCATGGGATCTACAACCTCGAAAGCATCCGACAACACGGCAAACGTGGTGAACAACGTCGAAATTGTAGACCACAAGAAGGACATAACCAAAGTCTACAATGTTTTGTGCCTCATTACTGGACTCTTGATCCTTATGTGAATTCTGAACTTCATACGGATGTACAAGCGATCTGTGCAGAGTCGTCGGGACTACGGACACGAGCTGGAGAAAATCATAGCTGCCACCGCCCATTGGCCAGAAAGGAGCCAGCACTAACAAATCAACCCGTGCAAAAAAATGACAATTACTTCATTATTACTATTTCAATTTCGGCAAAACAATCAACGACACCCATCAATAATAAACAAACAATTAAATGCAAGCAAAAGACCAAAGTTTCTATTTGTAATTGGAACCACCAGAAGAAGCCGCATCTAGAAGTGCTACCGTCAACCGTCGCGAGTGCCGTTTTCACTCTTCTCTTCCTCGCAATTCGTATCGTAATAAAGCGAATAACTTTTTCTTCTGTTTGTGAAATAAGACCAACATCGCACAATTGCCCAAGAAAATGACAATTAACATAATTTTTTGTATATAAATTAATCCAATAATGTTAAGTGAATTTGCACTAATATAAATATATTTATGCATATGTGTATAACTAATTTCCCAAACCCCAGAATACCACAATGAGAGCTCTCGTCGATGGAAATAAAAAGGGGTAAGTGCGTTGCGTTCGACTTACTGTCAAGCAAAATTCTATGAATTTTATTTCTCAATTACATATAAACAACTAAGGCAATCTCTTACCTTATGAGCTAATATAAATGGCAAATTAAAAATCAACTTAACTACACATTAAACCTAAACCCTTATATACACAATTCTGAAAAAACACCCAAAATGGGTCTAGTAGATCTAAAAGAAGTAGACTCAACTGCTAACGTAATCAATAAAATTGAATCAAAAAAAATGTTACGGGAGCGGGGTAAGAAATAAAACAAGAAAGAAATAGATACAATAGCCAGAGACAGAAGACACTGTGAAGTGCAGGTGTCGAAAAACGGAAATTGGCCAATAAAGAAACCAGCAACGAATTGGTCAGAGTAAGCAATTCATGAGAACATACAGCAGGCAATAGGTGTACGCAGCAATTAATATGAAACCTAGCAGAATCCAGAAGTGGGCCATTAAGCCAGAAAAAGGGGAAATGCTGTACCTAAGTGGGAAAACTTAGATGACCCGGAAGCAATACCACCGGTATAAAAGAGCCCCACCTTAGGTTCGAAAAAGACAGTCCAAGATGATTGCGAATCGGGCAGTCAGAGTCCAAGATAATTGAGAATAGGGAATCGAGACAGAAACGACCGCGGAACCGCGTAAAGTTCTCTACTGGCAAAAACAGTAATCGCGGAGGACCTATCCGAGTGATCGAACTTAGAACCCGATAGAAATATAACTTATATATCATGGGATCTACAACCTCGAAAGCATCCGACAACACGGCAAACGTGGTGAACAACGTCGAAATTGTAGACCACAAGAAGGACATAACCAAAGTCTACAATGTTTTGTGCCTCATTACTGGACTCTTGATCCTTATGTGAATTCTGAACTTCATACGGATGTACAAGCGATCTGTGCAGAGTCGTCGGGACTACGGACACGAGCTGGAGAAAATCTTAGCTGCCACCGCCCATTGGCCAGAAAGGAGCCAGCACTAACAAATCAACCCGTGCAAAAAAATGACAATTACTTCATTATTACTATTTCAATTTCGGCAAAACAATCAACGACACCCATCAATAATAAACAAACAATTAAATGCAAGCAAAAGACCAAAGTTTCTATTTGTAATTGGAACCACCAGAAGAAGCCGCATCTAGAAGTGCTACCGTCAACCGTCGCGAGTGCCGTTTTCACTCTTCTCTTCCTCGCAATTCGTATCGTAATAAAGCGAATAACTTTTTCTTCTGTTTGTGAAATAAGACCAACATCGCACAATTGCCCAAGAAAATGACAATTAACATAATTTTTTGTATATAAATTAATCCAATAATGTTAAGTGAATTTGCACTAATATAAATATATTTATGCATATGTGTATAACTAATTTCCCAAACCCCAGAATACCACAATGAGAGCTCTCGTCGATGGAAATAAAAAGGGGTAAGTGCGTTGCGTTCGACTTACTGTCAAGCAAAATTCTATGAATTTTATTTCCCAATTACATATAAACAACTAAGGCAATCTCTTACCTTATGAGCTAATATAAATGGCAAATTAAAAAGCAACTTAACTACACATTAAACCTAAACCCTTATATACACAATTCTGAAAAAACACCCAAAATGGGTCTAGTAGATCTAAAAGAAGTAGACTCAACTGCTAACGTAATCAATAAAATTGAATCAAAAAAAATGTTACGGGAGCGGGGTAAGAAATAAAACAAGAAAGAAATAGATACAATAGCCAGAGACAGAAGACACTGTGAAGTGCAGGTGTCGAAAAACGGAAATTGGCCAATAAAGAAACCAGCAACGAATTGGTCAGAGTAAGCAATTCATGAGAACATACAGCAGGCAATAGGTGTACGCAGCAATTAATATGAAACCTAGCAGAATCCAGAAGTGGGCCATTAAGCCAGAAAAAGGGGAAATGCTGTACCTAAGTGGGAAAACTTAGATGACCCGGAAGCAATACCACCGGTATAAAAAAGCCCCACCTTAGGTTCGAAAAAGACAGTCCAAGATGATTGCGAATCGGGCAGTCAGAGTCCAAGATAATTGAGAATAGGGAATCGAGACAGAAACGACCGCGGAACCGCGTAAAGTTCTCTACTGGCAAAAACAGTAATCGCGGAGGACCTATCCGAGTGATCGAACTTAGAACCCGATAGAAATATAACTTATATATCATGGGATCTACAACCTCGAAAGCATCCGACAACACGGCAAACGTGGTGAACAACGTCGAAATTCTAGACCACAAGGAGGACATAACCAAAGTCTACAATGTTTTGTGCCACATTACTGGACTCTTGATCCTTATGTGAATTCTGAACTTCGTACGGATGTACAAGCGATCTGTGCAGAGTCGTCGGGACTACGGACACGAGCTGGAGAAAATCATAGCTGCCACCGCCCATTGGCCAGAAAGGAGCCAGCACTAACAAATCAACCCGTGCAAAAAAATGACAATTACTTCATTATTACTATTTCAATTTCGGCAAAACAATCAACGACACCCATCAATAATAAACAAACAATTAAATGCAAGCAAAAGACCAAAGTTTCTATTTGTAATTGGAACCACCAGAAGAAGCCGCATCTAGAAGTGCTACCGTCAACCGTCGCGAGTGCCGTTTTCACTCTTCTCTTCCTCGCAATTCGTATCGTAATAAAGCGAATAACTTTTTCTTCTGTTTGTGAAATAAGACCAACATCGCACAATTGCCCAAGAAAATGACAATTAACATAATTTTTTGTATATAAATTAATCCAATAATGTTAAGTGAATTTGCACTAATATAAATATATTTATGCATATGTGTATAACTAATTTCCCAAACCCCAGAATACCACAATGAGAGCTCTCGTCGATGGAAATAAAAAGGGGTAAGTGAGTTGCGTTCGACTTACTGTCAAGAAAAAAGTATATATATATATATATATATATATATATACATATATTTACACAATATGCGTATATACATAGATCTATGTGCAATTTAAACATTTAGATATATATATATATATATATATATATATATATATATATATATATATATATATATATATATTTTAGGGTCATTTAATATCCATATTATTATTCTTATAACTTAACCCCAAATATTATTCGTGAATTTATATTCATTTTTATCAGTTTTATTATACGTTAATACAAATATTATATACACCGCGTAGAATATTTCTCAATTTAATTAATTTGGCACCCTAATTTACTCTTTCATTTGTCAATTAAATGCGCACCTTTTTAAATGAAAAATCTTTTCAATAAATTATAATATGAAACAGAACTCAATAATGTCTTGGTAAACGTTTATAAAAGGGGGAGCTGGCGCAAATGGAAAAACTCGGGTCAAGAACAATGACGTAACTTTCGACTGACGACATTGACAATAGGGGATCGCATTGCAGTGGCCGGCCTTTGAACTAGGACTTTTAACATCTGAAGATTTTTTGTTTTACGTATTAAAGGTTACGATTTCAAAATCGGATCACCGGATGTAGGGCATATCTGAAAAATTACTTGCCAGATATAATTTTTTATGTTTTTGGAACAAAGATCAAAAATAGTTTGTGTCCCCACCTAAAATTCCTCTTCGCAGGTATATGTAATTTAATTTTTTTTGCACATATAAAGTCTCCAACTTCAGCGGTAGTCTGGATTGAGAGGTCTCACAATCGGAACCTTGTCTCAGAATAGCCGTGCGACTTTATGACTCTTTTCAATATATAGTAAAATCATTTGTTTTTGTTTTATTAATAGAAAAATTTAATGCGTTTTAATTAAAAATTTTATAGTCCGTATATAATATTGTCAAATCACGTGCAAGACCAATATGGCATTTTTAGGGAACAAACTTAATTTTTTGGGTTTTCTCTGGCCGACGCTATCCGCTTGAACCAGGCAAGAACCAGGTCGCTCGAAAGGTTCGAGTCCAGAGGAAACCGATTTACCAAGAGGAGGGAGGGGGCGGACAGACCAGATCCGTACAAACCGACGCTATCCCTTTGAACCAGGCAAGAACCAGGTCGCTCGTGAGGTTCGAGTCCAGAGAGAGAGGAAACAGGGAGGCAATTTCTTTCGTCTGTCTGAAATAAAGCTCTATTCGTCTGTCTGTGAGCAAGTCTACCTGTTTCCGACGACTGGGCGGGAGAGGGTTTCGGACAGTTCCTTCTACGGGGAATCAGCACTCCGGTGGAGGCTGTAGTCCTGGGAAGAGGTCAGAAGGACATGAATGGAACTGGTGTCTCCGGTAGAGACCAGTTGAATCCTATCATAAAATTCACTTATTTAGGGACCTTATTTATAACTTCTTGGGGGCTTAATTTCGAACGGTTTCTTGACCCATAAACAACTTCCAATGCCAGCGAACCCGATTTAAAAATTTCTGTATTCTTTTCATAATATAATTGTCAAATAGAACTGCTGTGGTATGCAAAAACAATCCAGCAGCATACAAATTTAACGAACACACACATATATTTGTCCAGTCTTTTTGAGTCGCGTCTTGGCTCAAGTGTCTTTATCGTCGTCATTCGAATTGATAATTTTAAGATTTACCTCAATTATTTTGAATTTTTATATTTTTCTGATTTAACAAAAAAAAAAAAAAAGTGTGGCAGGCGTGTGCCACTATCAAGGTTGATTATTGTTTATTTATTATTTAATTACTTCGGCACGAGCCAAGACCTTGAAATAAGAAGATAGGCCAGTAAATGGCAGGGAAGAGGAAGAAGGTAACGTTGTACCGCCTACTAGGACTGCAAGGGCTTCTACCTTAGCCGCAAGATAGGCCAGGGCAAAGACTTTACATTGATTTCATGGGACCGTATCCCCGGACCAAATCCGGAAACACCGTTATCTTTGTGTGTCTGGACCATTTCACCAAATTAATCTGGCTAGAGGCAATGCGAAAAGCAACCGCAACAGCCGTTGTAACCTTTCTCGAAAGAAACATTTTTCATTAATTCGGAGTGCCAGAATACATTCACTCCGATAACGGTAAGCAATTTGTGTCGTCTACATTTGCCGAATTAGTCAGCCAATATGGAATCCGACACGTTCGAACGGGTTTTTATTCGCCACAAGCGAATGTAGCAGAACGAGTAAACCGATCCGTGCTACAAATGCTCAGGTCAGCTACGGACAAAGACCAGCGCCCTTGGGACACACACCTGAGTCGAATCGCGTGTACACTACGAAGTGGCTATCACGAAGCTTTGGGACTGGAACCATATTATGCAATGTTTGGGACCAACATGGTCACACACGCAAGTGCGTATCCGATCATGAGACTTATCGGCGGCCTATCAGCAACAGATCAAGCTCTATGCTTGGCGGATAAGATGGAACTAGTACGCAGTGAAGTTAAACAAGGATTAGCTCGGGCACACGAAAAAGCTAAAAGAACGTATAATACCCGCAGTAAGGAAATTGAATTTGCAGTAGGTCAGGTGGTATACCGAAAAAAAAACTACAAGCAGAGTAACCGAATGGAAGTGTATAATGCAAAGCTAGGGCCCAATCGGTACGGTGTCTTAGACTTGGACGCAAGGGAGGGTCGCTGTACGAATTAGGAAATTTGGTTGGTAAAAGTATTGGAGTATATCATGCCAAAGACCTTTTCGCTGTTTGAAACTGGTTGAAAACCAACAGCGATCAGTGCAATTGTACTACTGAGCGAAAAAGGAACGATTTTGCCGGAGCAAACATCAAAAAGAAAAAAAAAGAGGAAAAGAAGATGAAACTCATACAAGAAATCGAAATCACGAGGGAGGCCGTGAAGAAGCATCTTGAAAGGTGTGAAGCTGAGGGAAGACCCCTCCCCTCACAAGCCGACGTTCGGGACCGCATAGAGACATAGCGGTGGACGAGCTGGAGAGCCTCGTCTGGGCTGATACTGCCCTAGAAGATACTCTGCAGGAAACCCAGCGGGAAATTGAGATGACCATGGCAAGGATAAAGGCCGATTACATACGCCTCAACGAACTAGTACGGCTGAGGAACGCCACACAGCGGGACCTGCGGATATGGGAGGAGGACTACCGCCAGGCACGGCTAGAGACTCCTCACTTCGAAGCGATGTTTGAATACATCCACGCGAAGAATGAGCGGATCCGGCGAGAAAGCCAGTTTGCAATTCGCCGGCGGCAAAGGAGGCAAAGTCTGCCTCCAGACTACCGTATTTATACCGAAGATGAAGAAGACTACGAGCCGACCCCGGCAAGACGGCGTTTGTCAATATAAAAAGAAAAAAAAATATTTTATCTTATCAAATAAATATAAACAAAATATATATATATATATATATATATATTTGTCACCTGACCGTTTTCTAATTTTTTGTTGAGGGCAAATTAATGATCACAATAGCCCGGATATCTCAGACAATAGAGCGTGAGACTCCTAAATCCCAGGGTATGGGTCGAGGCCACACGTTAGGGCAATAACAACCTAATTACAATCGCTCCTCGTAGGTTTTTTTTGCGAGTGCATTCATGCTGAATC
Source organism: Drosophila elegans (assembly GCF_018152505.1). Taxonomy (NCBI): domain Eukaryota; kingdom Metazoa; phylum Arthropoda; class Insecta; order Diptera; family Drosophilidae; genus Drosophila; species Drosophila elegans. The sequence goes on along the minus strand of NW_024545907.1, from coordinate 952,403 downwards.
AGCATCGACGACTCTCGAGCGTTTTACGGGAGCGGGGTAAGAAATAAAACAAGAAAGAAATAGATACAATAGCCAGAGACAGAAGACACTGTGAAGTGCAGGTGTCGAAACACCGAAATTGGTCAATACAGTAACCAGCAACGTATTGGTCAGAGTAAGCAATTCATGAGAACATACAGCAGGCAATAGGTGTTCGCAGCAATTAATATGAAACCTAGCAGAATCTAGAAGTGGGCCATTAAGCCAGAAAAAGGGGAAATGCTGTACCTAAGTGGGAACACTTAGATGACCCGGAAGCAATACCACCGGTATAAAAGAGTCCCACCTTAGGTTCGAAAGAGACAGTCCAAGATAATTGCGAATCGGGCAGTCAGAGTCCAAGATAACTGCGAATCGAGTAGTCACCGTCCAAGATGCTTGCGAATCGGGCAGTCATAGTCCAAGATAATTGAGAATCGGGAGTCGAGACAGAAACGACCGCGGATCCGCGTTAAGTCCTCTACTGGCAAAAACAGTAATCGCGGAGGACCTATCCGAGTGATCGAACTTAGAACCCGATAGAAATATAACTTATATATCATGGGATCTACAACCTCGAAAGCATCCGACAACACGGCAAACGTGGTGAACAACGTCGAAGTTGTAGACCACAAGGAGGACATAACCAAAGTCTACAATGTTTTGTGCCTCATTACTGGACTCTTGATCCTTACGTTGATTCTGAACTTCCTACGGATGTACAAGCAATCTGTGCAGAGTCGTCGGGACCACGGACACGAGCTGGAGAAATCATAGCTGCCACCGCCAGAAAGGAGCCAGCACTAACAAATCAACCCGTGCAAAAAAATGACAATTACTTCATTATTACTATTTCAATTTCGGCAAAACAATCAACGACACAAATCAATAATAAACAAACAATTAAATGCAAGCAAAAGACCAAAGTTTCTATTTGTAATTGGAACCACCAGAAGAAGCCGCATCTAGAAGTGCTACCGTCAACCGTCGCGAGTGCCGTTTTCTCTTCCTCGCAATTCGTATCGTAATAAAGCGAATACATCTTTCTTATGTTTGTTAAATAAAACCAACATCGCACAATTGCCCAGGAAATGACAATTAACATAATTTTTTGTATATAAATTAATCCAATAATGTTAAGTGAATTTGCACTAATATAAATATAGTTAAGCATATGTGTATAAGTAATTTCCTAAGCCCCAGAATACCACAGTGAGAGCTCTCGTCGATGGAAATAAAAAGGGGTAAGTGAGTTGCGTTCGACTTACTGTCAAGCAAAAAGTATATAAGTGACGTATTACCAAATACTCCAGACATCAAGCCTAACACCCAACCTGTATATCCCGAACTACCCATTACTTCATTTGTCAAACATAACACCCAGCCTGTATATCCCGAGATACCCATTAATTCATTTGTCAAACATAACATTTCAGAGCCTACTATAGGAGTTATTCAAATTAATCAGACATAAACATTTCCCGTTAGACATAAACATTTCCCACGCCTGTTATCAACAGTCCCCTTATTATAAACATTTCACACGCCTTTACCGACGACAGCAGACATAAACAAGAGGTAAACTTTTAAACAAAGGGTCCAGCATGAGAACCCATTCATCAGCATAAAAGCTTTGACCAATCCGAATTTAATAAACAAAAGATGCAGCCTGACTACCCACCCATCAGGCCACTAATTCGACCAATCCAAATCTTCTGATCGAAGTCCACTTTCGCTGCTAGCGTCGCTGTCACCGATAAAAGCTATAGTTATTAGAATAATGCAATTGTAAAGACAGTTCAATTTTGGGAATCTAACTATTAAGACATTACCAATAAAACTCCACTGTATATTGAAATAAAAATCGCTTTTTTTTAATATATCGCACAGTGAAAAATCTAATTGGCGCAGCCGGTAGGATACAAGTAATATCCTCGCGAGTGACTACCTAAAAAGGACTTCAAAAATCACTTCGTGAAAATAAATTTATTTGTATCCGCAAAACGAACTTACTTAAATATTGTGAAAATAAAACAACAACATTAGTCAAATCACGAATGAGGATTTCTAATGTCTAAATTCAGCGATAATAAATCTAATAACTGATATATTTCGTGTAAACAAAAATTTTTTTTTTTTAAAAAAAAATTAATTAAAAAAAAAAAAATTTTTTAATAAACTGTAAAAATGGAAATGCCATCAACATCAACAGCAGCCGCAGCCACAGCCGCAAAAGCAACACAAATTCTTACAGACGTGGCCATGAACCATTTTCTTCTGCAACTTAAGCAGATAAACAAATTTAATGGAGACCCACTCTACTTGGCTCTCTTCATAAAGGAAGTTGACGAACTAGTTTACCATTATCCGACAACATCAGAAGCCCAACATCAAATTATACAAGCAGCCATCCGAAACCTTCTAATAGGACGAGCTCGAACATTGTTGATGAGAAATATACCACAGGACTGGAAGGAGTTAAGGACTTTACTTATCAGCGAATACAACAGCGCAACACCTCCACATCGGATGATTATGGAATTACGTGAGACTAAATATAAAAATAATTTACGTAGATTTGTCGAAGAATTAGAAGAACAAACAAGTAGAATATGTTGTAAACTCAGCTTAGATAACAATCCATTAAACACGGTTTTAGTTTCAAGAACTTTGAATGATACATTAGCTGAAGTGATTCGTGAAAAATTGCCAGTTCAAACATACATTACGTTGAGCAAATTTGACATATCAACTCCTCTCAAATTAAAACAAGCTGCCCAAGCTGTAGGATTGTTTGTAGATAAACCTTTAAATACCCGCTCGTATACATCCCAAAACTCTAATGATGACGACGAATATCAATACTTTAGATCAGCAAGAAACTTTAACCCAAATAATCAGTCAGATAATAGTCAAAGAGAAAAAATCCAAAATAATAACTACCAAAATCGATATAACAACAATCAACAGAGACAGAACAAGTTCAACTCAAATAGGAACTGGGGTAATAATAGCAGCTATAATAATAATTCTTCTGGCAATCAATATTATCCTAGATCTTTTCAAAATAATCAAGTACAAAATGCCCAGACTACTCAAAATACTAATATTCCCCAAAAACGTGCCCGAACCTCAGACTCAGGTCAACAACGTAGAACTGAGCCAATGGACACAAGTGAAAATTTTCAGACAATAGCCTCGGAAGAAACACCACCGCAATAAAAATTAAAATTGATAACAAACTATGCCTCTGTCTTATTGATACAGGCTCAAGCATAAATTTGATAAACGAAAACTTTTTGAAATATCCAACTAAAAATATTTCGACAAAAGTCCAAACGATAGGAGAATCTGTAACTTTAGAAAAATATATCGAATTTAGCATCCCAAAATTATTTTCATCCAAGCAAACATTTTTTTTAAAAAACTTTTCAAATCATTATGATATTCTCATAGGAAGAAAAATTCTAAAAGAAACCTCAGCCAAAATTGATTTCATGAGAAATACTATTATTCTAAATAATTACGAATTCCCAATGATAAATATAACAGAGGAACGGAATCAAACTTTTTCAAGTATAACAAACGATGACGAATATATTTATGCCATGCAAACAGACTTAACAAATAATTATTTAAGAGACGATCACTTAAATAATGAAGAAAAAACTGAACTTCATTATTTAATGTCCAAGTATTTTGATATTCAGTATCGCGAAGGTGACAATTTGACTTTCACGAACGAAATCAAACACATAATAAAAACAAAACATGAAGAACCGATTTATAGGAAACCATATAGTTATCCGTACATTTATGACACAGAAGTAGAAAAACAAATTGAGGAAATGATAAATCAAGGTATTATCAGAAAATCAAAATCTCCTTATTGTAGTCCTATTGTAATGGTACCAAAGAAAAAGGATGCATCGGGCATTCCCAAATTTCGTATGGCCATTGATTACAGAGGACTCAATGAAATAACCATAAATGACAAATTTCCTATTCCAAACATGGATGAAATTTTAGATAAATTAGGTAAATGTCAATACTTTACAACATTAGACCTAGCTAAAGGATTCCATTAAATTGAAATGGACCCAGGATCTATACAAAAAACTGCATTTTCCACCAAGAAAGGTCACTATGAGTATACTAGGATGCCATTTGGTCTAAAAAATGCCCCAGCGACATTTCAGCGTTGCATGAACAATATTTTATACGACATAATAGGTACCCATTGTCTTGTGTATTTGGACGATATTGTCATATTTTCAACCTCATTGCAAGAGCATATCCAATCTCTTAAAAAAGTATTCGAACGTCTTCGCAGATCAAATCTTAAACTGCAATTAGATAAATGTGAGTTTATGAAACGAGAAACTGAATTTTTAGGACATATAATTACAACTGAAGGAATCAAAGCAAATCCAAATAAGATTCAAGCTATTCAAGATTTTAAAATTCCAAACTCTCCGAAACAAATAAAATCATTTTTAGGCCTTTGCGGATTTTATCGCAAATTCATAAAAGATTTCGCAAAAATCGCAAAACCAATGACTCTTTGTTTAAAGAAAGGAGCCAAAATAAATGTTAAAGATCCCACTTATAACGAAGCATTTGAAAAATTAAAAACTCTAATAAGTAACGACCCAATTCTTACATATCCAGATTTCGAAAAAAAGTTTGATTTAACTACAGATGCAAGCAATTATGCATTAGGTGCTGTTTTATCTCAAGAAGGTAAGCCTATTTGTTTCGCCAGTAGAACTTTAAATAAACATGAGTTAAATTACGCAGCTATTGAAAAAGAATTACTAGCTATAGTATGGGCAACCAAATATTTCCGCCCTTATCTTTTTGGAAGAAGTTTTAAAATATGCTCAGAGCATAAACCGCTTGTTTGGTTACATAATATAAAAGAACCTAATATGAAGTTACAACGTTGGAAAATTAAACTTAGAGAGTTTGATTATGAAATAAAATACATTAAAGGAAAAGAGAATCACGTAGCAGATGCTTTATCAAGAATTACAAAAAAGGAAACTAAAGATAAAAAATTTGAAGAAGTTTTTCAAAATGATGATGAATTAGAAACTACTGCAGCAACAGTGCATAGTGCACAAGAAGATAATGGCAATTGCATACAGATCACAGAACGACCTATTAACGTTTTTAATCACCAACTAATATTTGAAAAAGGAAATAAAGACACTAACGAACTTACTCACTACTTTAACAAAACTATTAATAAAATAATTTACAGTGACATGACTGACCGTTTAGCAAAAGACATAATTATAAAATTCATATGTGGACACAATTTTGTTATGTTCATTAATAATGACGAAGACTTTGCTATCTTTCAACGAGCCTATATGGATTTAATTAAACCAAACACTGGTACAAAATTAATGAAAACTTCAGTAATACTTCCAAACTTGTCCACATATGCAGACTTCCACGAAAAAATATTAGAAATACACGAAAAGACGATACACCAAGGCATTAAAAAGACGTATGACGATTTTAAAACTAAATACTATTTCCCAGACGCACAAAAACTTATTCAAAACATAATAAATAAATGCGAGGCCTGTAATTTATGCAAAGCAGAGCACAGAAAAGTTGCACTCCCTTTTGAAAAGACTCCTGAAACTCAAAATATTCGTGACAAATATGTTATTGACTATTATTTTATTGACCAACGTAAATTTTTGACATGTATTGACATTCATTCAAAATTCATTTCTATCATAGAAACAAAAACCACAGACTGGATTGAAAGTAAAAAAGCATTACTCAAAATTTTTAATATGATAGGTAAACCGAAAACTATTAAAATGGATCAAGATCCCGGTCTAGTATCCAAATCTTTACAAAACTGGCTACAGAAAGAAAATATCAATATTGAAATCACTAGTAGTAAAAACGGTATAGCTGACATAGAAAGGGTTCATAAAACAATTAACGAAAAACTTAGAATCATAAATACACTCTCAGATGCTGAAGACAAATTAATGAATATAGAAAAGGCAACTTATGTCTATAATCACGAAATAACCCATGATGCCACTGGTAAAACCCCTGCTCAAATCTTTCTTTATGGTATGGAACCGAGTAAAAATATGCAAAAACAAAAAGAACATAAAATAGATAAAAAGACAGGAGCATTAGAACAGAAAGACGAAAAGCATTGGCAAGAAACTAATAGGGGTCATAAAGTAATAAAGCACATAAGTAAATTTAAAAAAGCTAAAGCGCAAAATCTCTCTAATCATTCCAGGGAATCTGTCAGTACTGACTCTGATCTTGAAAATGATCTTGATAATCACGTGGACAAATGTAACATTGACAACAGCTCAACAAATTAGTATTACACCTATCACTTCAAACAACGGTTATTTACTTCTGAACACAGGGATTGTAAAAATACTTTAAGTTACGAACATCATATGATACAGATTAATCAAACAAAAATATTAGAAACATACCAGGACTTTATGAAATACGAAAACAAGTTTAATTACGTACCAGATATTGCCTTAGCACTAAAACAACTAAAACATGAAATCAAGGGAATTATTTCTACACAAAGACAAAAACGAGGATTATTTAATATTGTAGGAACTGCTTATAAATACTTATTTGGAACATTAACAGAAGAAGATAAAAAAGAGCTAGAAGATAAATTAGAAAATTTACAAGATCAAGTAATTGAAAATAAAGATTTTAATGAAATAGTTACAGTAATAAATAAACAATCCGAAGACATAAAAAGACTTGTGAAAGATGAAGAGGAAATGGATGCATTACACATTTTTAGATATTCATTAAACATTTTCCTTGAGTATATTGAAGATTTACAAATGGGATTACAATTAACAAGAATAGGAATATTCAATCCTAAAATATTGAAACATGAAGAGTTGGATGATATAGACGAAGAAAAACTTTTAGCAATCAAAACTTCAGCTTGGATAAGTAGCCAGACTAAAGACACTTTTATTTTAGTTCATATACCAACTTCATTTAAGGAAACCCAAAAATATAGAATTATAAAATACCCAGATAATATAGGCCGACAAATTGACATAAATGATAATTTTGAATATTTTGTAACTGATAAAAACATTGTTTTTTATTTAGAAAACACACCAAGTTTAGACCAAAAATTTATAATCACTGATCAATGTATCTCTCAAATTCTTACTAATCAACTAGCGAATTGTCAACACACGTTTGTATCAGAAAATGAATCTATAAAATATATTGAACCGAACATCATTATAACTTATAATTTAAGCAAAACACAAATTAAGCAAGATTGTGAAATATTCAACAAAACGATACAGGGAAACAACATAATACAATTAAGTCAATGCACTTTAGAAATAAGAAACATAAAATTTACTACTTCAAAGATTATAAACGAATATAAAATTATATTATCTAGCACCAATGTAACATTATATGAACCAATTCCATTGTTAAAAATTAAGAAATCAATTAGCTATCAAGAAAAGCAAGAAACAGTTTACAAGTGTATTGTATTCACAATTTTAATAATTATAGTTTTAACTATCACTACTTACATCATATTTACCTACAGGCGCCTAGCCAACAAAAAAAGAAATTTTTGTTAGATTCAACAAGGATGTTGAATGTTCTAAAGGAGGGGCGAGTGACGTATTACCAAATACTCCAGACATCAAGCCTAACACCCAACCTGTATATCCCGAGATACCCATTACTTCATTTGTCAAACATAACACCCAGCCTGTATATCCCGAGATACCCATTAATTCATTTGTCAAACATAACATTTCAGAGCCTACTATAGGAGTTATTCAAATTAATCAGACATAAACATTTCCCGTTAGACATAAACATTTCCCACGCCTGTTATCAACAGTCCCCTTATTATAAACATTTCACACGCCTTTACCGACGACAGCAGACATAAACAAGAGGTAAACTTTTAAACAAAGGGTCCAGCATGAGAACCCATTCATCAGCATAAAAGCTTTGACCAATCCAAATTTAATAAACAAAAGATGCAGCCTGACAACCCACCCATCAGGCCACTAATTCGACCAATCCAAATCTTCTGATCGAAGTCCACTTTCGCTGCTAGCGTCGCTGTCACCGATAAAAGCTATAGTTATTAGAATAATGCAATTGTAAAGACAGTTCAATTTTGGGAATCTAACTATTAAGACATTACCAATAAAACTCCACTGTATATTGAAATAAAAATCGCTTTTTTTTAATATATCGCACAGTGAAAAATCTAATTTATATATATATACATATACTTACACATATGCGTATATACATAGATCTATGTGCAATTTAAACATTTAGATAGATATATATATATATATATATATATATATATATATATATATATATTTAGGGTCATTTAATATCCATATTAATATTCTTATAACTTAACCCCAAATATTATTCTTGAATTTATATTCATTCTTATCAGTTTTATTATACGTTAATACAAATATTATATACACCGCGTAAAATATATCTCAATTTAATTAATTTGGCACCCTAATTTACTCTTTCATTTGTCAATTAAATGCGCACCATTTTAAATGAAAAATCTTTTCAATAAATTATAATATGAAGCAGAACTCAATAATGTCTTGGTAAACGTTTATAAAAGGGGGAGCTGGCGCAAATGGAAAAACTCGGGTCAAGAACAATGACGTAACTTTCGACTGACGACATTGGCAATAGGGGATCGCATTGCAGTGGCCGGCGGCGATCCATCGGCATACGGGAGGTATGAAGGGGCAGGGTAAAACAGCCACACGTTGCCGATCGAAATTCGGTCAAGCGCTCGAACTAGCTACTTGAGAAGCTTGTGGGCAGCGACGACAAATGTCAAAACGAACGGAACGATCTCTATCTTTTTCCTAAGGCACGATAAATTTATGCTCGTTATGTAGGGGAGGGAGTGGTTTCCAAAGAACCCAACCCATCCGGCGAGCTGAGCCGGCAACCAGCGTGCCTACCCAGGACGCAACTCCCTCGGCCCAAGTCCTTTGGACTAACAACGTAACAAATATCGATACCGATACATCTTATTATCAATAATTGTTTTCATTAAAAGCGGATTTATTTTGTATAAAGCCTATATGCACCACAACAAGTGCATATCAGAAAGGGCTGTAAACAGAAGCCATGCTAACGATCTGGATAAGATATAAATTAATAAACCGCGAACAATTGTTATAAAAATATGTTTTTTATAAAAATACAAATCAAATACAAATGCGTATATGTTGACAGTGACATATTATAGAGAGAACTAAATGATATAAAAAAAAACATGAAAGCAAGCAAACTTCGGCAAGCCGAAGTTTATATACCCTTGCAACTATTTCAAAAACTAAATACTCTTGAAAACGTTAAAAGTATGATTTACTTCCGTGTATATGTAAAAACATTGAAGCTATGAAGATTTGCAGCTTAATTATTCGATAGTTCCTATGGCAGCTATACGATTGTTCCTATGGGAGCTATTACTATATCTCGAAGAACTAAAAAAAAAATGTTATAATTTTTTTTATTTTTTTTTATGATTGTTCCTATGGGAGCTATATGCTATAGTCGTCCGATTTTGATGAAATTTAAACCGTAATTCGGAAATATTTAACCATTACTATATCTCGAAGAATTAAAAACAAAATTAAAAAACAGCAAAGTTATAATTTTTATACCATTGCAGAGGGTATTATAATTTCAGTCAGAAGTTTGCAACGCAGTGAAGGAGACATCTCCGACCCTATAAAGCATATATATTCTTGATCAGCATCATCATCGGACGTCTATAGCATATAGCTCCCATAGGAACAATCGGAAAAATAAATTTAAAAAAATATATACCTTTTTATAACTCATCATAGCTTCAATGTTTTTAAATATACACGCAAGTAAATTATAATTTTAACGATTTCAAGAGTATTTAGTTATTGTAATAGCTGCAAGGGTATATGAACTTCGGCTTGCCGAAGTTTGCTTCCTTTCTTGTTTTGAATTATTTTTATTGAAAATGAAATAAAAATAATTAAAAACTAAAAATGAATACACGGCATTGCATTATAATTACTATCGATAAGGAACCCAATTTTGAGAATAGAATATTAGCCATAGTTAGAAACGGAGCAGAGCCTCTATTAATTTCAGATTTCGGCTATGAATATAAAAATAGGTACAATCTAGATTTTTTTTCATTAATACATTGGTCAAATACACAAAAAGCAATAGTATTGAATACCATTCCAGTCATAAACGATAATGAAATACTTGGAAGAAATCTTTTAATGTTGGTTTCTAAGAAATAATTCTTAATCCATTAATTAATGGATTGAAATGAGTTATATAAAGAGTTAAATAACTTTAAAAGTGATTTTGACAAATCTGTCAAGAATCCGGCCAGTACAGAAAATTACTGTAAATGAACATGCTGAAATATTAGTATACCGCTTTAACACAGCGCGTATACTAATACATGACCAGAGAGACCGGCTAGACAAAGCCCATTGGCCTCAAGTATTTAGGTTCTTGATAAAATTGCGATCGAACTTAATACTTATAAAACAAAGGTACAATTTTACTATTTCTGTACCAACTATATTAAACATTCGAAGTTTTGGCTGTAGAAGTCATTAAATCCAAAATAATATGATCGACATTATACGAAACAACGATAGATGCCATAATCAAAAAACTGCAAGACACTATTGTCGGCGAAACATCCGACTTAATTAAAGCCAAAATGGCAAAAACAAGCCATAAAGGCTAAACAGCAGAATGGTTTACAACAGAAATAGACAACCTACGAAAGCTCATTCAAGCTTCGTACATTGATGAAGGCCTATCGACCGAGGACGCTGACAAATTAAGTACCAAGGAAGCCATCATCACAATGGTTAAAAATTGTGAGCATGGCCGCCTTCAAACAATATTGGATGCAGACAATTTTCCAACTATGAACGAAGCAGTCAGTAAGTACATACAATGCAGTACTGAAATGCCGGCAACGCCAATTCAATATTGTACACCCAAAGAGGAAACAACTATCGCGGCAATAACTTCAGAAATAATTATCGCGGTAGGGGTAGCAATAGAGGTAACTATCACCATAACGGATATCACCAAAACAACGGATATTACCAAAACAACGGCTATAACCAAAACAACGGTTACAACCGAAATAATACTTACCAAAATAACAATTATTATAGAAACATCTACAGAGGTGGAAACAACTGCGGTGGAAACAACCGCGGTGGAAACAACCGCGAGGAAAACAACAATGGCAATAACAACAACGTTAGGGTAACCCAAACAAATTCGGAAAACTCACAAACACCTTTAGATACACAGCAGTAGATAACATCAAAATTAACACCATAAATCTCAGTCAGAGTACATTCGTCACTTTCATAAACGTAGCAACAGGAAAAGATTTAGTTTTTCTACTAAATACAGGTGCAGAAATATCCATATTGAAGGAAATCTTTTTATAACACATTCAAATAAATCATATAATAAACATACAGGAAATAAATCAGGAAATAATCAAATCGAAAGACTCAACACTTATTGAAATACAAACTTCTTAATATATAATCCCACACGATTACCAAATCGTAATTTAACAATTCGCTATTCCATGTGATAGAATACTAGAAATCGATTTTATTAAATGATTCAACTGTCAACTAGACTTCAAGCCGTCTGAAGACTGGCTTATAATTAGACCAAATAACCTCAAATATCTGATTTATGTTCCAATAACATACAGTTCTAAGAACTCCCTAATCCTGCCAGAAAGATCCAAAGTCGTCCGAAAAATTGAAATACATTCAGAAGAAGACAGTGTATTAATTCCGAATCAAGAAATCCAGCATGGTTTTTATATTGCGGCTTTCTACTTGTACACCCAATATATAAGTCGAAACGAGCCGGATCGAACAACTATAGCATGTATCTCCCATAAGAACAATCGGAAAAATAAATATCAACAAATTATAACTATATAATAATGGTTCGTAATGGTTAAATATTTTAGAAGTACGGTTTAAATTTAATCAAAATCGGTTAGCTCCCATAGGAACAATCGGAACAATAAATGAAAAAAATTATAGCTTTGATGTTTTTTAAATTATTTTTTTAGTTCTTCGACATATAGTAATGGTTAAATATTTCAGAATTACGGTTTAAATTTCATCAAAATCGGACGACTATAAAATAAAGCTCCCATGCGAACAAAAAATGTAACTCTTTTAATTTGTCATTTTTTTATACCCTTGCAGAGGGTATTATAATTTCAGTCAGAAGTTTGCAATGTAGTGAAGAAGACATCTCCGACCCTATAAAGTATATATATTCTTGATCAGCATCACTAAGCGAGTCTATCTAGCCATGTCCGCCTGTCCGTCCGTCTGTCCGTCCGTCTGTCCGTCTGTCCGTCTGTCCGTCCGTTTCTACGCAAACTAGTCTCTCAGTTTTAAAGCTATCTGCATGAAACTTTCGCAAAAGTTGTCTTTCTATTGCACGTAGTATATAGTACTATAGCATATAGCTCCCATAGGAACAATCGGAAAAATAAATGAAAAAAAATTTTAACTTTTCTGTTTTTAATGGCAAAAACAAGCCATAAAGGCTAAACAGCAGAATGGTTTACAATAGAAATAGACAACCTACGAAAGCTCATTGAAGCTTCGTACATTGATGAAGGCCTATCGACCGAGGACGTTGACAAATTTAGTACAAAGGAAGCCATCACCACAATGGTTAAAAATTGTGAGCATGGCCGCCTTCAAACAATATTGGATGCAGACAATTTTCCAACTATGAACGAAGCAGTCAGTAAGTACATACAATGCAGTACTGAAATGCCGGCAACGCCAATTCAATATTGCACACCCAAAGAGGAAACAACTATCGCGGCAATAACTTCAGAAATAATTATCGCGGTAGGGGTAGCAATAGAGGTAACTATCACCATAACGGATATCACCAAAACAACGGATATTACCAAAACAACGGCTATAACCAAAACAACGGTTACAACCGAAATAATACTTACCAAAATAACAATTATTATAGAAACATCTACAGAGGTGGAAACAACTGCGGTGGAAACAACCGCTGTGCAAACAACCGAGGTGGAAACAACCGCGACGAAAACAACAATGGCAATAACAACAACGTTAGGGTAACCCAAACAAATTCGGAAAACTCCCAAACACCTTTACATAGATACACAGCAGTAGATAACATCAAAATTAACACCATAAATCTCAGTCAGAGTACATTCGTCACTTTCATAAACGTAGCAACAGGAAAAGAATTAGTTTTTCTACTAAATACAGGTGCAGAAATATCCATATTAAAGGAAATCTTTTTATAACACATTCAAATAAATCATATAATAAACATACAGGGAATAAATCAGGAAGTAATCAAATCGAAAGACTCAACACTTATTGAAATACAAACTTCTAAATATATAATCCCACACGATTACCAAATCGTAATTTAACAATTCTGAAGAAGACAGTGTATCAATTCCGAATCAAGAAATCCAGCATGGTTTTTATATTGCAAATACCATAGCAACAGTCCAAAATTAATACATCAGACTATTAAACACCTCAAATACAGATCAGGAAGTTTGCATTAACAATATTCAACATGAAGCACTTTCAAACTACGATGTAGTACAAACAGACTTAAAAAACCGAGAAAATATTGTATTAACTCAGCTTTCAAAAAACATCCCGCCACAATTCAATAAACAACTAACAAAACTATGCACCCAGTATAGCGATGTATTTGGACTAGAAACCGAATCGACGACTACCAATAATTTTTATAAACAAAAACTGAGATTAAATGATGATGATCATAAAAAATTATAGAAATCTTCATAGTCAACAAGACGAGATTCAAAAACAAGTTCAAAAACTCATTAATGACAAAATAGTGGAACACTCACGATATGTTGCTACAATCATTCGACGCGCTTCAGCAGCAGATTTTTTCGAATGAAACGCGAAAAGCAAAATCTCCCGCAAATGACGCTTATTCGGTTCAAATTTTGACATCTTCGCGCACCAACAATAAAATGGACAATGAGTATATACGAGCGAGATGATGTGGAGCTGTTGACCGATACCTAAGCTTGCCATGTGATGCTTCTGATCGCAATCCTTTCACCGATTTCCAAAGGTGGCGCCACCCAGTGGAAAACGGCGGCTTTCTACTTGTACACCCAATATATAAGTCGAAACGAGCCGGATCGAACAACTATATATCTCCCATAAGAACAATCGGAAAAATAAATATCAACAAATTATAACTATATAATAATGGTTCGTAATGGTTAAATATTTTAGAAGTACGGTTTAAATTTAATCAAAATCGGTTAGCTCCCATAGGAACAATCGGAACAATAAATGAAAAAAATTATAGCTTTGATGTTTTTTAAATTATTTTTTTAGTTCTTCGACATATAGTAATGGTTAAATATTTCAGAATTACGGTTTAAATTTCATCAAAATCGGACGACTATAAAATAAAGCTCCCATGCGAACAAAAAATGTAACTCTTTTAATTTGTCTTTTTTTTTTATACCCTTGCAGTGGGTATTATAATTTCAGTCAGAAGTTTGCAATGTAGTGAAGAAGACATCTCCGACCCTATAAAGTATATATATTCTTGATCAGCATCACTAAGCGAGTCTATCTAGCCATGTCCGCCTGTCCGTCTGTCCGTCCGTCTGTCCGTCCGTCTGTCCGTCCGTTTCTACGCAAACTAGTCTCTCAGTTTTAAAGCTATCTGCATGAAACTTTCGCAAAAGTTGTCTTTCTATTGCAGGTAGTATATAGTACTATAGCATATAGCTCCCATAGGAACAATCGGAAAAATAAATGAAAAAAAATTTTAACTTTTCTGTTTTTAATGGCAAAAACAAGCCATAAAGGCTAAACAGCAGAATGGTTTACAATAGAAATAGACAACCTACGAAAGCTCATTGAAGCTTCGTACATTGATGAAGGCCTATCGACCGAGGACGCTGACAAATTTAGTACAAAGGAAGCCATCACCACAATGGTTAAAAATTGTGAGCATGGCCGCCTTCAAACAATATTGGATGCAGACAATTTTCCAACTATGAACGAAGCAGTCAGTAAGTACATACAATGCAGTACTGAAATGCCGGCAACGCCAATTCAATATTGTACACCCAAAGAGGAAACAACTATCGCGGCAATAACTTCAGAAATAATTATCGCGGTAGGGGTAGCAATAGAGGTAACTATCACCATAACCGATATCACCAAAACAACGGATATTACCAAAACAACGGCTATAACCAAAATAACGGTTACAACCGAAATAATACTTACCAAAATAACAATTATTATAGAAACATCTACAGAGGTGGAAACAACTGCGGTGGAAACAACCGCGGTGGAAACAACCGCGAGGAAAACAACAATGGCAATAACAACAACGTTAGGGTAACCCAAACAAATTCGGAAAACTCCCAAACACCTTTAGATACACAGCAGTAGATAACATCAAAATTAACACCATAAATCTCAGTCAGAGTACATTCGTCACTTTCATAAACGTAGCAACAGGAAAAGAATTAGTTTTTCTACTAAATACAGGTGCAAAATCGAAAGACTCAACACTTATTGAAATACAAACTTCTAAATATATAATCCCACACGATTACCAAATCGTAATTCAACAATTCGCTATTCCATGTGATAGAATACTAGAAATCGATTTTATTAAATGATTCAACTGTCAACTAGACTTCAAGCCGTCTGAAGACTGGCTTATAATTAGACCAAATAACCTCAAATATCCGATTTATGTTCCAATAACATACAGTTCTAAGAACTCTCTAATTCTGCCAGAAAGATCCAAAGTCGTCCGAAAAATTGAAAAACATTCAGAAGAAGACAGTGTATTAATTCCGAATCAAGAAATCCAGCATGGTTTTTATATTGCAAATACCATAGCAACAGTCCAAAATTAATACATCAGACTATTAAATACCTCAAATACAGATCAGGAAGTTTACATTAACAATATTCAACATGAAGCACTTTCAAACTACGATGTAGTACAAACAGACTTAAAAAACCGAGAAAAGATTGTATTAACTCAGCTTTCAAAAAACATCCCGCCACAATTCAATAAACAACTAACAAAACTATGCACCCAGTATAGCGATGTATTCGGACTAGAAACCGAATCGACCACTACCAATAATTTTTATAAACAAAAACTGAGATTAAATGATGATGATCATAAAAAATTATAGAAATCTTCATAGTCAACAAGACGAGATTCAAAAACAAGTTCAAAAACTCATTAATGACAAAATAGTGGAACACTCACTATATGTTGCTACAATCATTCGACGCGCTTCAGCAGCAGATTTTTTCGAATGAAACGCGAAAAGCAAAATCTCCCGCAAATGACGCTTATTCGGTTCAAATTTTGACATCTTCGCGCACCAACAATAAAATGGACAATGAGTATATACGAGCGAGATGATGTGGAGCTGTTGACCGATACCTAAGCTTGCCATGTGATGCTTCTGATCGCAATCCTTTCACCGATTTCCAAAGGTGGCGCCACCCAGTGGAAAACGGCGGCTTTCTACTTGTACACCCAATATATAAGTCGAAACGAGCCGGATCGAACAACTATATATCTCCCATAAGAACAATCGGAAAAATAAATATCAACAAATTATAACTATATAATAATGGTTCGTAATGGTTAAATATTTTAGAAGTACGGTTTAAATTTAATCAAAATCGGTTAGCTCCCATAGGAACAATCGGAACAACAAATGAAAAAAATTATAGCTTTGATGTTTTTTAAATTATTTAGTTCTTCGACATATAGTAATGGTTAAATATTTCAGAATTACGGTTTAAATTTCATCAAAATCGGACGACTATAAAATAAAGCTCCCATGCGAACAAAAAATGTAACTCTTTTAATTTGTCATTTTTTTTATACCCTTGCAGAGGGTATTATAATTTCAGTCAGAAGTTTGCAATATAGTGAAGAAGACATCTCCGACCCTATAAAGTATATATATTCTTGATCAGCATCACTAAGCGAGTCTATCTAGCCATGTCCGCCTGTCCGTCTGTCCGTCCGTCTGTCCGTCCGTCTGTCCGTCCGTCTGTCCGTCCGTCTGTCCGTCCGTCTGTCCGTCCGTTTCTACGCAAACTAGTCTCTCAGTTTTAAAGCTATCTGCATGAAACTTTCGCAAAAGTTGTCTTTCTATTGCAGCTAGTATATAGTACTATAGCATATAGCTCCCATAGGAACAATCGGAAAAATAAATGAAAAAAAAATTTAAATTTTCTGTTTTTCATTTTTTTTTTTAGTTTTTCGAGATATAGTAATGGTTAAATATTTCAGAATTACGGTTTAAATTTCATCAAAATCGGACGACTATAGCATATAGCTCCCATAGGAACAATCATAAAAATAAATAAAAAAAAATTATAACTTTGGTGTTTTAAAATTTTTCTATTAGTTCTTCGACACATAGTAATGGTTAAATATTTCAGAATTACGGTTTAAAATTAATCAAAATCGGACGACTATATTATATAGCTCCCATAGAAATAATTAAATTATATATATATTATATTATATATATATAAATTGAGCTGCAAATCATCATTGCTTCAATGTTTTTAAACATATACGCAAGTAAATCATAATTTTAATGTTTTTAAAAATATTTAATTCTTGCAATAGCTGCAAGGGTATATGATCTTCGGCTTGCCAAAGTTTGCTTTCTTTCTTGTTTTAAATTCTTTTTTGATTGTTTAATTATTTAACAATTCAGAATTACGCTTTTAATTTTATTAAAATCGGGAAACGATATCATAGAGCTGCTATAGGAATAAGGGGCAGCAGAGGGGCGGCAGCCTCAGCTGGAGTGTATTTTATATTTTTTTATTGTGCCCGTTTGTAGGTGTGCGCATTGTGTTCGAGTTTATCCGCATTAGCGTATCGATGAATGACTCTGGCTTTCGCCCGACGTTGAATCTGTGTGCCTCGTTGACTGGGTCAGCATCCTCTCCTGCACTCTATATAGACTCTGGTATCGTATATGGCCGACGCTATAGTCCGCTCCTTTAGTTGTTGCATGCGTTTGCCTCGTTGCCTGTGTCACTGTGCAACCTTGTGTCCTGCGTTCGATATCAACTCTGGTGAATGCTCGACGCTATAGTCCGCTCCTTTTGTTGTTGCATGCTCGTATCGTCTTGCTTTTGTTGTTAGTCCGTACTGAGTATTTGTTGTTTCAGCTGGCTGACATGAACGGTGCTAACCTTCATTGTTCCTTGGTGTCTTACTTTGCAAATAACGGGAGAAACGAAGTCCATTACCGTATAAGGTCCTTCGTAACTGAGTTTTGTTGCGATACCCTCCGCTGTATTTGTCAAATGGTGCTCCTTCGCCCAGACAGTGTCGCCTAATTCTGGATTCCATTGTCTCCTTGGTAACCTCCAAGGCATGGTTTCAGCTTGCTGATTGCCCACACGATTGCCAAGCGCCATTCAGGGTCCGGCTTGAATATGATTGATTAACTACAAAAGCTAAAGATGTGGGATTTTGCATACAGATTCTAGTTTTTTTCTCCGCAAATGTGTACCTTGTGCGTTTGTTTTAGTCATATCTCTGCCGCCCCTCTGCCACCCGTCTGATAAGTAAACAAGGAGAGAGTGATAAGAGGAGACGTCGGGGGAATGATGAACACGAGTATGACGAGCACAAGGATAAAAAAGGCAAAAAGAAGGAGCGAGTCTCTTTTCCGTTTCCGAAGTAAGGGAATAATGTGAAGAGTTGAATAACTCCCCACATATAATAGCAATCAGAGCAAGCAACCCATAGTAGCAGAAGTGTGGCGAGAGGGTATGGTGCAGGAAGCTGGGTACAGTCGTGTATTACAACGTGAAAAATAAAGTGTAGCCGTGCGGAGTCAACAAGAAGCAAGATCGCGAGGTTGGAACGTTCGAGAATTAAAATTTGGGGTCTGTGAATTGAGATACAGGCCCAAAGATGCCAGTAGCCTTATCTTAAATCTAAGCTACTTACATATCTTGCTTTCCTGGGTTGGTATGTAGTTGGAGTTGAACGGGCTTCTCCAGTGCTCTATGCAACGCATTTGTAGCACATCGTCGACTTTTACCTGTTTCCTGCATTGTTTGAAATTTCGCGAGCTCGGTATCCAAGAATTTGTTTAATGCCGTATTTCTCATTTGTGTTATGGACCACGACTCTGTTTTAAGAGGCGGTATAGCTCGCCGTGGACAGGGTTCGAGACAGAAATTTATTTCCTCTTTAGATGAATTTACATCCCGTTCCCCAAAGAATAACACCAATCGAACGCTAGGAACGAGTATGGTTATGTCGGCGCTGCTGAAGGCCGAGTC
This sequence comes from Drosophila elegans, assembly GCF_018152505.1. Classification (NCBI taxonomy): domain Eukaryota; kingdom Metazoa; phylum Arthropoda; class Insecta; order Diptera; family Drosophilidae; genus Drosophila; species Drosophila elegans. Next base: position 932,859 of record NW_024545907.1, on the reverse strand, counting down.
CAGGACTGCTTGCTGAGTGATACCAACGCTGCGGAAGGGCTGAGTGTTGCACTACTTGGTGCGTGGCAGTGGAGCTGCGGAAGGGCTGAGTGTTGCACTGCATAGTGCGTCGAGACTCGTCGTTCGAGTACGTCGTGTTTGTAGTATTCTGGATCGTTGGGAGGAACGATCTACTTGGTTTTGGGACGTGGGAATGTAGGGCATCGTTAGTTTCGACCTGCCGCTTATTCCGTATCGTTTCCGGTTCGGGAGCCGGAAGCGTGACTTCTGGGAGGAAGTCACTGAGATGGGCCGAAATTACGCAAACCGCGCCGGACTCAGTGATTACGACCGGGCCTGGGTGCGTATTCGCAAACCACACCGGGCGTCGGTGATCCTCACCAGGTCGTAGAGAAGACTTAAAATCGCACTTTTACGGATCCACCAACTCTACCAAGACTATCTACCGTAAGACTCCTAAATCCCAGGGTATGGGTTGAGGCCACACGTTAGGGCAATAACAACCTAATTACAATCGCTCCTCGTAGGTTTTTTTTGCGAGTGCATTCATGCTGAATCAGCATCGACGACTCTCGAGCGTTTTACGGGAGCGGGGTAAGAAATAAAACAAGAAAGAAATAGATACAATAGCCAGAGACAGAAGACACTGTGAAGTGCAGGTGTCGAAACACCGAAATTGGTCAATACAGTAACCAGCAACGTATTTGTCAGAGTAAGCAATTCATGAGAACATACAGCAGGCAATAGGTGTACGCAGCAATTAATATGAAGCCTAGCAGAATCTAGAAGTGGGCCATTAAGCCAGAAAAAGGGGAAATGCTGTACCTAAGTGGGAACACTTAGATGACCCGGAAGCAATACCACCGGTATAAAAGAGCCCCACCTTAGGTTCGAAAGAGACAGGCCGAGATAATTGCGAATCGGGCAGTCACAGTCTAAGATAACTGCGAATCGGGCAGTCACCGTCCAAGATGATTGCGAATCGGGCAGTCATAGTCCAAGATAATTGAGAATCGGGAGTCGAGGCAGAAACGACCGCGGATCCGCGTTAAGTCCTCTACTGGCAAAAACAGTAATCGCGGAGGACCTATCCGAGTGATCGAACTTAGAACCCGATAGAAATATAACTTATATATCATGGGATCTACAACCTCGAAAGCATCCGACAACACGGCAAACGTGGTGAACAACGTCGAAATTGTAGACCACAAGGAGGACATAACCAAAGTCTACAATGTTTTGTGCCTTATTACTGGACTCTTGATCCTTATGTTGATTCTGAACTTCCTACGGATGTACAAGCAATCTGTGCAGAGTCGTCGGGACCACGGACACGAGCTGGAGAAATCATAGCTGCCACCGCCAGAAAGGAGCCAGCACTAACAAATCAACCCGTGCAAAAAAATGACAATTACTTCATTATTACTATTTCAATTTCGGCAAAACAATCAACGACACCCATCAATAATAAACAAACAATTAAATGCAAGCAAAAGACCAAAGTTTCTATTTGTAATTGGAACCACCAGAAGAAGCCGCATCTAGAAGTGCTACCGTCAACCGTCGCGAGTGCCGTTTTCACTCTTCTCTTCCTCGCAATTCGTATCGTAATAAAGCGAATAACTTTTTCTTATGTTTGTGAAATAACACCAACATCGCACAATTGCCCAAGAAATGACAATTAACATAATTTTTTGTATATAAATTAATCCAACCCTTTAGTAATAATGTTAAGTGAATTTGCACTAATATGAATATATTTAAGCATATGTGTATAAGTAATTTCCCAAACCCCAGAATACCACAGTGAGAGCTCTCGTCGATGGAAATAAAAAGGGGTAAGTGAGTTGCGTTCGACTTACTGTCAAGCAAAAAGTATATATATATATACATATACTTACACATATGCGTATATACATAGATCTATGTGCAATTTAAACATTTAGATAGATATATATATATATATATATATATATATATATATAAGGGTCATTTAATATCCATATTAATATTCTTATAACTTAACCCCAAATATTATTCTTGAATTTATATTCATTCTTATCAGTTTTATTATACGTTAATACAAATATTATATACACCGCGTTAAATATTTCTCAATTTAATTAATTTGGCACCCTAATTTACTCTTTCATTTGTCAATTAAATGCGCACCATTTTAAATGAAAAATCTTTTCAATAAAATATAATATGAAGCAGAACTCAATAATGTCTTGGCAAACGTTTATAAAAGGGGGAGCTGGCGCAAATGGAAAAACTCGGGTCAAGAACAATGACGTAACTTTCGACTGACGACATTGGCAATAGGGGATCGCATTGCAGTGGCCGGCGGCGATCCATCGGCATACGGGAGGTATGAAGGGGCAGGGTAAAACAGCCACACGTTGCCGATCGAAATTCGGTCAAGCGCTCGAACTAGCTACTTGAGAAGCTTGTGGGCAGCGACGACAAATGTCAAAACGAACTGAACGATCTCTATCTTTTTCCTAAGGCACGATAAATTTATGCTCGTTATGTAGGGGAGGGAGTGGTTTCCAAAGAACCCAACCCATCCGGCGAGCTGAGCCGGCAACCAGCGTGCCTACCCAGGACGCAACTCCCTCGGCCCAAGTCCTTTGGACTGGGCACTTATTCACCGACGTAACAAATATCGATACCGATACATCTTATTATCAATAATTGTTTTCATTACAAGCGGATTTATTTTGTATAAGGCCTATATGTACCACAACAAGGGCATATCAGAAAGGGCTGTAAACAGAAGCCATGCTAACGATCTGGATAAGATATAAATTAATAAACCGCGAACAATTGTTATAAAAATATGTTTTTTATAAAAATACAAATTAAATACAAATATGTATATTTTGACAGTGACATATTATAGAGAGAACTAAATGATATAAAAAAAAAACATGAAAGCAAGCAAACTTCGGCAAGCCGAAGTTTATATACCCTTGCAGCTATTTCAAAAACTAAATACTCTTGAAAACATTAAAAGTATGATATACTTCCGTGTATGTGTAAAAACATTGAAGCTATGATGATTTGCAGCTTAATTATTCGATAGTTCCTATGGCAGCTATACGATTGTTCCTATGGGAGCTATTACTATATCTCAAAGAACTAAAAAAAAAAATGTAATAATTTTTTTTTATTTTTTTTTTATGATTGTTCCTATGGGAGCTATATGCTATAGTCGTCCGATTATGATGAAATTTAAAACGTAATTCTGAAATATTTAACCATTACTATATCTCGAAGAATTAAAAACAAAATTAAAAAACACCAAAGTTATAATTTATTTTTAGTTATTTTTATGATTGTTTCTATGGGAGCTATATGCTATAGTCGTCCGATTTTGATGAAATTTAAACCGTAATTCGGAAATATTTAACCATTACTATATTTCGAAGAATTTAAAAAAAAAAAATTGAAAAACAGCAAAGTTATAATTTTTATACCCTTGCAGAGGGTATTATAATTTCAGTCAGAACTTTGCAACGCAGTGAAGGAGACATCTCCGACCCTATAAAGCATATATATTCTTGATCAGCATCACTAGGTCAACATCTAGCCATGTCCGTCTGCCCGTCTGTCCATCCGTCTGTCCGTCCGTTTCTACGCAAACTAGTCTCTCAATTTTAGAGCTATCTGCATGAAACTTTCCCAAAAGTTTTCTATCTATTGCAGGTAGTATATAAGTCGGAACGAGCTGGATCGGACGACTATAGCATATAACTCCCATAGGAACAATCGGAAAAATAAATTTAAAAAATTATAACTTTTTATAACTCATCATAGCTTCAATGTTTTTAAATATACACGTAAGTAAATTATAATTTTAACGATTTAAAGAGTATTTAGTTATTGTAATAGCTGCAAGGGTATATGAACTTCGGCTTGCCGAAGTTTGCTTCCTTTCTTGTTTTGAATTATTATTATTGAAAATGAAATAAAAATAATTAAAAACTAAAACTGAATACACGGGATTGCATTATAATTACTATCGATAAGGAATCCAATTTTGAGAATAGAGTATTAGCCATAGTTAGAAACGGAGCAGAGCCTCTATTAATTTCAGATTTCGAATATGAATGTAAAAATAGGTACAATCTAGATTTTTTTTTTCAATTAATACATTGGTCAAATACACAAAAAGCAATAGTATTGAATACCATTCCAGTCATAAACGATAATGAAATACTTGGAAGAAATCTTTTAATGTTGGTTTCTAAGAAATAATTCTTAATCCATTAATTAATGGATTGGAATGAGTTATATTAAGAGTTAAATAACTTAAAAAGTGATTTTGACAAATCTGTCAAGAATCCGGCCAGTACAGAAAATTACTGTAAATGAACATGCTGAAATATTAGTATACCGCTTTAACACAGCGCGTATACTAATACATGACCAGAGAGACCGGCTAGACAAAGCCCATTGGCCTCAAGTATTTAGGTTCTTGATAAAATTGCGATCGAACTTAATACTTATAAAACAAAGGTACAATTTAACTATTTCTGTACCAACTATATTAAACATTCGAAGTTTTGGCTGTAGAAGTCATTAAATCCAAAATAATATGATCGACATTATACGAAACAACGATAGATGCCATAATCAAAAAACTGCAAGACACTATTGTCGGCGAAACATCCGACGTAATTAAAGCCAAAATGGCAAAAACAAGCCATAAAGGCTAAACAGCAGAATGGTTTACAACAGAAATAGACAACCTACGAAAGCTCATTGAAGCTTCGTACATTGATGAAGGCCTATCGACCGAGGACGCTGACAAATTAAGTACAAAGGAAGCCATCACCACAATGGTTAAAAATTGTGAGCATGGCCGCCTTCAAACAATATTGGATGCAGACAATTTTCCAACTATGAACGAAGCAGTCAGTAAGTACATACAATGCAGTACTGAAATGCCGGCAACGCCAATTCAATATTGTACACCCAAAGAGGAAACAACTATCGCGGCAATAACTTCAGAAATAATTATCGCGGTAGGTGTAGCAATAGAGGTAACTATCACCATAACGGATATCACCAAAAACAACGGATATTAACAAAACAACGGCTATAACCAAAACAACGGTTACAACCGAAATAATACTTACCAAAATAAGAATTATTATAGAAACATCTACAGAGGTGGAAACAACTGCGGTGGAAACAACCGCGGTGGAAACAACCGCGGTGGAAACAACCGCGAGGAAAACAACAATGGCAATAACAACAACGTTAGGGTAACCCAAACAAATTCGGAAAACTCCCAAACACCTTTAGATACACAGCAGTAGATAACATCAAAATTAACACCATAAATCTCAGTCAGAGTACATTCGTCACTTTCATAAACGTAGCAACAGGAAAAGAATTAGTTTTTCTACTAAATACAGGTGCAAAAATATCCATATTGAAGGAAATCTTTTTATAACACATTCAAATAAATCATATAATAAACATACAGGGAATAAATCAGGAAGTAATCAAATCGAAAGACTCAACACTTATTGAAATACAAACTTCTAAATATATAATCCCACACGATTACCAAATCGTAATTTAACAATTCTGAAGAAGACAGTGTATCAATTCCGAATCAAGAAATCCAGCATGGTTTTTATATTGCAAATACCATAGCAACAGTCCAAAATTAATACATCAGACTATTAAACACCTCAAATACAGATCAGGTAGTTTACATAACAATATTCAACATGAAGCACTTTCAAACTACGATGTAGTACAAACAGACTTAAAAAACCGAGAAAAGATTTTATTAACTCAGCTTTCAAAAAACATCCCGCAACAATTCAATAAACAACTAACAAAACTATGCACCCAGTATAGCGATGTATTCGGACTAGAAACCGAATCGACCACTACCAATAATTTTTATAAACAAAAACTGAGATTAAATGATGATGATCATAAAAAATTATAGAAATCTTCATAGTCAACAAGACGAGATTCAAAAACAAGTTCAAAAACTCATTAATGACAAAATAGTGGAACACTCACTATATGTTGCTACAATCATTCGACGCGCTTCAGCAGCAGATGACGCAAATGACGCTTATTCGGTTCAAATTTTGACATCTTCGCGCACCAACAATAAAATGGACAATGAGTATATACGAGCGAGATGATGTGGAGCTGTTGACCGATACCTAAGCTTGCCATGTGATGCTTCTGATCGCAATCCTTTCACCGATTTCCAAAGGTGGCGCCACCCAGTGGAAAACGGCGGCTTTCTACTTGTACACCCAATATATAAGTCGAAACGAGCCGGATCGAACAACTATAGCATGTATCTCCCATAAGAACAATCGGAAAAATAAATATCAACAAATTATAACTATATAATAATGGTTCGTAATGGTTAAATATTTTAGAAGTACGGTTTAAATTGAATCAAAATCGGTTAGCTCCCGTAGGAACAATCAGAACAATAAATGAAAAAAATTATAGCTTTGATGTTTCTTAAATTATTTTTTTAGTTCTTCGACATATAGTAATGTTTAAATATTTCAGAATTACGGTTTAAATTTCATCAAAATCGGACGACTATAAAATAAAGCTCCCATGCGAACAAAAAATGTAACTCTTTTAATTTGTCATTTTTTTTATACCCTTGCAGAGGGTATTATAATTTCAGTCAGAAGTTTGCAACGTAGTGAAGAAGACATCTCCGACCCTATAAAGTATATATATTCTTGATCAGCATCACTAAGCGAGTCTATCTAGCCATGTCCGTCTGTCCGTCCGTCTGTCCGTCCATCTGTCCGTCCGTCTGTCCGTCCGTTTCTACGCAAACTAGTCTCTCAGTTTTAAAGCTATCTGCATGAAACTTTCGCAAAAGTTGTCTTTCTTGCAGGTAGTATATAAGTCGGAACGAGCCGGATCGGACGAATATAGCATATAGCTCCCATAGGAACAATCGGAAAAATAAATGAAAAAAATTTTAACTTTTCTGTTTTTAATTTTTTTTTTTAGTTTTTCGAGATATAGTAATGGTTAAATATTTCAGAATTACGGTTTAAATTTCATCAAAATCGGACGACTATAAAATAAAGCTCCCATGCGAACAAAAAATGTAACTCTTTTAATTTGTCATTTTTTTATACCCCTTGCAGAGGGTATTATAATTTCAGTCAGAAGTTTGCAATATAGTGAAGAAGACATCTCCGACCCTATAAAGTATATATATTCTTGATCAGCATCACTAAGCGAGTCTATCTAGCCATGTCCGCCTGTCCGTCTGTCCGTCCGTCTGTCCGTCCGTCTGTCCGTCCGTCTGTCCGTCCGTCTGTCCGTCCGTCTGTCCGTCCGTTTCTACGCAAACTAGTCTCTCAGTTTTAAAGCTATCTGCATGAAACTTTCGCAAAAGTTGTCTTTCTATTGCAGCTAGTATATAGTACTATAGCATATAGCTCCCATAGGAACAATCGGAAAAATAAATGAAAAAAAAATTTAAATTTTCTGTTTTTCATTTTTTTTTTTAGTTTTTCGAGATATAGTAATGGTTAAATATTTCAGAATTACGGTTTAAATTTCATCAAAATCGGACGACTATAGCATATAGCTCCCATAGGAACAATCATAAAAATAAATAAAAAAAAATTATAACTTTGGTGTTTTAAAATTTTTCTATTAGTTCTTCGACACATAGTAATGGTTAAATATTTCAGAATTACGGTTTAAAATTAATCAAAATCGGACGACTATATCATATAGCTCCCATAGAAATAATTAAATTATATAAAATAATAATTGAGCTGCAAATCATCATTGCTTCAATGTTTTTAAACATATACGCAAGTAAATCATAATTTTAATGTTTTTAAAAATATTTAATTCTTGCAATAGTTCATACGATATATGAACTTCGGCTTGCCAAAGTTTGCTTCCTTTCTTGTTTTAAATTCTTTTTTGATTGTTTACTTATTTAACAATTCAGAATTACGCTTTTAATTTTATTAAAATCGGGAAACGATATCATAGAGCTGCTATAGGAATAAGGGGCAGCAGAGGGGCGGCAGCCTCAGCTGGAGTGTATTTTATATTTTTTTATTGTGCCCTTTTGTAGGTGTGCGCATTGTGTTCGAGTTTATCCGCATTAGCGTATCGATGAATGACTCTGGCTTTCGCCCGACGTTGAATCTGTGTGCTTCGTTGACTGGGTCAGCATCCTCTCCTGCACTCTATATAGACTCTGGTATCATATATGGCCGACGCTATAGTCCGCTCCTTTAGTTGTTGCATGCGTTTGCTTCGTTGCCTGTGTCACTGTGCAACCTTGTGTCCTGCGTTCGATATCAACTCTGGTGAATGCTCGACGCTATAGCATGCTCGTATCGTCTTGCTTTTGTTGTTAGTCCGTACTGAGTATTTGTTGTTTCAGCTGGCTGACATGAACGGTGCGAACCTTCATTGTTCCTTGGTGTCTTACTTTGCAAATAACGGGAGAAACGAAGTCCATTACCGTATAAGGTCCTTCGTAACTGAGTTTTGTTGGGATACCCTCCGCTGCATTTGTCAAATGGTGCTCCTTCGCCCAGACAGTGTCGCCCAATTCTGGATTCCATTGTCTCCTTGGTAACCTCCAAGGCATTGTTTCAGCTTTCTGATTGCCCACACGATTGCCAAGCGCCATTCAGGGTCCGGCTTGAATATGATTAACTACAAAAGCTAAAGATTTGGGATTTTGCATACAGATTCTAGTTTTTTCTCCGCAAATGTGTACCTTGTGCGTTTGTTTTAGTTACATCTCTGCCGCCCCTCTGCCACCCGTCTGATAAGTAAACAAGGAGAGAGTGATAAGAGGAGACGTCGGGGGAATGATGAACACGAGTATGACAAGCACAAGGATAAAAAAGGCAAAAAGAAGGAGCGAGTCTCTTTTTCGTTTCCGAAGTAAGGGAATAATGTGAAGAGTTGAATAATTCCCCACATATAATAGCAATCAGAGCAAGCAACCCATAGTAGCAGAAGTGTGGCGAGAGGGTATGGTGCAGGAAGCTGGATCAGTCGTGTATTACAACGTGAAAAATAAAGTGTAGCCGTGCGGAGTCAACAAGAAGCAAGATCGCGAGGTTGGAACGTTCGGGAATTAAAATTTGGGGTCTGCGAATTGAGATACAGGCCCCAAGATGCCAGTAGCCTTATCTTAAATCTAAGCTACTTACATATCTTGCTTTCCTGGGTTGGTATGTAGTTGGAGTTGAACGGGCTTCTCCAGTGCTCTATGCAACGCATTTGTAGCACATCGTCGACTTTTACCTGTTTCCTGCATTGTTTGAAATTTCGCGAGCTCGGTATCCAAGAATTTGTTTAATGCCGTATTTCTCATTTGTGTTATGGACCACCGCATCTGACAAGTTTTGTAACGACTCTGTTTTAAGAGGCGGTATAGCTCGCCGTGGACAAGGTTCGAGACAGAAATTTATTTCCTCTTTAGATAACATCCCGTTCCCCAAAGAATAACACCAATCGAACGCTAGGAACGAGTATGGTTTTGTCGGCGCTGCTGAAGGGCCGAGTCCAGGACTGCTTGCTGAGTGATACCAACGCTGCGGAAGGGCTGAGTGTTGCACTACTTGGTGCGTGGCAGTGGAGCTGCGGAAGGGCTGAGTGTTGCACTGCATAGTGCGTCGAGTCTCGTCGTTCGAGTACGTCGTGTTTGTAGTATTCTGGATCGTTGGGAGGAACGATCTACTTGGTTTTGGGACGTGGGAATGTAGGGCATCGTTAGTTTCGACCTGCCGCTTATTCCGTATCGTTTCCGGTTCGGGAGCCGGAAGCGTGACTTCTGGGAGGAAGTCACTGAGATGGGCCGAAATTACGCAAACCGCGCCGGACTCAGTGATTACGACCGGGCCTGGGTGCGTATTCGCAAACCACACCGGGCGTCGGTGATCCTCACCAGGTCGTAGAGAAGACTTAAAATCGCACTTTTACGGATCCACCAACACTACCAAGACTATCTACCAGAACACTACGATAATCCCGCTTTGGGACTTGGATTTGATTATCGGCGATCGATAACTCCGACGAATAAGTTTTGCCGGGTGTTGTTGGACTTGGCCGCGAGTTAAGATTCGACGAAAACACGTATTCTTTGCAGCTGCGATTTCAGACTGATTTTATATTTTCAATAGTCTAAAAAGAAACCTAAGCTCTGTCGCAGCAGAGCAACTTGCATCCGCCACAAGCATCCGTCCGATTCATGTGTACCGGTGTCAGATAGTAGTTGGTGTTGACGCTGCTGGTCAATGCTCGTGTAGCGGTGTCAGCTTGTTTTTTGTGTTGGCGTTGCTGGTCGAGGCTCAGTACGAAATGGAGCTACTCAGGGGCGGATTCATGACCATGGGTCAAGCTTCGGGTGGATTCATAACTCCTCCCCCTTGGAATAGAGCGACGGCCAGAGCGATGTCAACGGAGTGTAGGCTTGAGCGGGAGTCGGGGTGGTAATCGGAGCGGCTAGCTGCGATTGAATCGTGGAAATGTGGTACTTTAATTTCGTAGGACGGAAACTGCGGATAGAATAGAGTAAGTATAATTATTCCTTAGGCGGCCAAGATGCTGTCGGTCGCTGTTTGGTCAAAAGTGGTTAACTCCACTAAATGAGTTGTTGACGCTTTGGAGATTGACAGATCCTCGTCAAGCCTCTCCAAAGTAGGGAACTTTAGTGTTTCGTTGTGTAAAACGTGGGGGTGGACCGGCAGGTTGATGGTAAATTTCTCTGTCACCAGCTGAGGTTTGTTTCGTAGACGATGTCGTTTGTAGTGACACAGCAGTTGCCTTCGTGTAGGATAGCTGTGTTTTCTAAGTAGAAAGGTTCTCTGCAATCAGAAGAGATGAGAATTCTTGTTATGTTTGATACCAGGAGAAGATTATCTTTGAGTTGACTGATGTATTTTAGCCGCCCTCTGTCGATTAGATTGCTCGTCGGTTGCTGGTTGTTGATGATTTTTCCCATTCATTTTCCTTCGCCGCTGTCTCTTCGCAGTAAAAGATGTCCTCTACTCTACTTAAAAAAAATGTCGTAAGCAACATACTCTAGTGTGCTTATGTATTTACTTCCACTGATCGGCAATGGTAGGAAATGGGAAAACTTATAACTAGTTTTAGAAACAATTGAAATTTTAATACTAAATACAATATCATCGTACTTGTAGTACGCTTGTAGGCTAATTAATTCATAGATGAGTTCTATTGATAACAGATTCGTTCTCAAATGTATGTGTTATAGTTTCCAGTTTCTCTTTTGATAAAATAAATTTGAAAATTATGTTGAATGCTTTCTGAAATGCCAATAACGTGTTGGAAAAGTACATCGATATTATAACCAAGTCTATTTAGATATTGTATATTAATTAAGTTGTTTTCGGCTTTTAAAATTCTGTTACCATAGATTGCGTTGTTAAAATAATTCGATATTATCTCTTGTTCTTTATTTATATGATCAGTAATTTTTCTACAATAAAGGTGTTTATTTGGTTTTGGCAAGATAATTCGATTTGTGTGTTTTTATAATTTTCTTTGATTGCTTAATATTACTCTCAATTTCTGCAGAATCTTGGGCGTCCATATTGCCAGAGATGAACTTTATTGCTGAACATAAACCGTTAATTAACCCGCATTTTTTACCGTTTTTAGGTACAAGGTTACTAACTTTCTTTTTTAATTTTTGATTTTTGAGTCTAATTATATCGATAGTTTCTTCTGTGTCGGAATCATTTGTTTTTGCGTTAATTGTTTGTTCTAAGGCGTCTGAATTTTCTAAAAGTGCTCTTAAATTTATAATGTGTAATATTATTTTGTGTCCATTAATAATTTTAGTTTTCCCTAATTTTATTTCCACTGTACTTAGGTTATCGTTTTAGACATGTACGTTCAAGACCCGTGCTGATACCGATATAAATCTAAAAGTAGGTAGAAGTAAAATATTTTTGTATTAAGTTATTGTTTTTTAAGATTTGTTATAGAGAGTCACTTGATATTCTCTCAAGGAGCTCTGTGTTATTTTGTTACACCCTTGCAGAGGGTATTATAATTTCAGTCAGAGGTTTGCAACGCAGACATCTCCGACAGTGCTCCTTCGCCCAGACAGTGTCGCTTAATTCTGGATTCCATTGTCTCCTTGGTAACCTCCAAGGCATGGTTTCAGCTTGCTGATTGCCCACACGATTGCCAAGCGCCATTCAGGGTCCGGCTTGAATATGATTAACTACAAAATCTAAAGATTTGGGATTTTGCATACAGATTCTAGTTTTTTCTCCGCAAATGTGTACCTTGTGCGTTTGTTTTAGTTACATCTCTGCCGCCCCTCTGCCACCCGTCTGATAAGTAAACAAGGAGAGAGTGATAAGAGGAGACGTCGGGGGAATGATGAACACGAGTATGACAAGCACAAGGATAAAAAAGGCAAAAAGAAGGAGCGAGTCTCTTTTTCGTTTCCGAAGTAAGGGAATAATGTGAAGAGTTGAATAATTCCCCACATATAATAGCAATCAGAGCAAGCAACCCATAGTAGCAGAAGTGTGGCGAGAGGGTATGGTGCAGGAAGCTGGATCAGTCGTGTATTACAACGTGAAAAATAAAGTGTAGCCGTGCGGAGTCAACAAGAAGCAAGATCGCGAGGTTGGAACGTTCGGGAATTAAAATTTGGGGTCTGCGAATTGAGATACAGGCCCCAAGATGCCAGTAGCCTTATCTTAAATCTAAGCTACTTACATATCTTGCTTTCCTGGGTTGGTATGTAGTTGGAGTTGAACGGGCTTCTCCAGTGCTCTATGCAACGCATTTGTAGCACATCGTCGACTTTTACCTGTTTCCTGCATTGTTTGAAATTTCGCGAGCTCGGTATCCAAGAATTTGTTTAATGCCGTATTTCTCATTTGTGTTATGGACCACCGCATCTGACAAGTTTTGTAACGACTCTGTTTTAAGAGGCGGTATAGCTCGCCGTGGACAAGGTTCGAGACAGAAATTTATTTCCTCTTTAGATAACATCCCGTTCCCCAAAGAATAACACCAATCGAACGCTAGGAACGAGTATGGTTTTGTCGGCGCTGCTGAAGGGCCGAGTCCAGGACTGCTTGCTGAGTGATACCAACGCTGCGGAAGGGCTGAGTGTTGCACTACTTGGTGCGTGGCAGTGGAGCTGCGGAAGGGCTGAGTGTTGCACTGCATAGTGCGTCGAGTCTCGTCGTTCGAGTACGTCGTGTTTGTAGTATTCTGGATCGTTGGGAGGAACGATCTACTTGGTTTTGGGACGTGGGAATGTAGGGCATCGTTAGTTTCGACCTGCCGCTTATTCCGTATCGTTTCCGGTTCGGGAGCCGGAAGCGTGACTTCTGGGAGGAAGTCACTGAGATGGGCCGAAATTACGCAAACCGCGCCGGACTCAGTGATTACGACCGGGCCTGGGTGCGTATTCGCAAACCACACCGGGCGTCGGTGATCCTCACCAGGTCGTAGAGAAGACTTAAAATCGCACTTTTACGGATCCACCAACACTACCAAGACTATCTACCAGAACACTACGATAATCCCGCTTTGGGACTTGGATTTGATTATCGGCGATCGATAACTCCGACGAATAAGTTTTGCCGGGTGTTGTTGGACTTGGCCGCGAGTTAAGATTCGACGAAAACACGTATTCTTTGCAGCTGCGATTTCAGACTGATTTTATATTTTCAATAGTCTAAAAAGAAACCTAAGCTCTGTCGCAGCAGAGCAACTTGCATCCGCCACAAGCATCCGTCCGATTCATGTGTACCGGTGTCAGATAGTAGTTGGTGTTGACGCTGCTGGTCAATGCTCGTGTAGCGGTGTCAGCTTGTTTTTTGTGTTGGCGTTGCTGGTCGAGGCTCAGTACGAAATGGAGCTACTCAGGGGCGGATTCATGACCATGGGTCAAGCTTCGGGTGGATTCATAACTCCTCCCCCTTGGAATAGAGCGACGGCCAGAGCGATGTCAACGGAGTGTAGGCTTGAGCGGGAGTCGGGGTGGTAATCGGAGCGGCTAGCTGCGATTGAATCGTGGAAATGTGGTACTTTAATTTCGTAGGACGGAAACTGCGGATAGAATAGAGTAAGTATAATTATTCCTTAGGCGGCCAAGATGCTGTCGGTCGCTGTTTGGTCAAAAGTGGTTAACTCCACTAAATGAGTTGTTGACGCTTTGGAGATTGACAGATCCTCGTCAAGCCTCTCCAAAGTAGGGAACTTTAGTGTTTCGTTGTGTAAAACGTGGGGGTGGACCGGCAGGTTGATGGTAAATTTCTCTGTCACCAGCTGAGGTTTGTTTCGTAGGCGATGTCGTTTGTAGTGACACAGCAGTTGCCTTCGTGTAGGATAGCTGTGTTTTCTAAGTAGAAAGGTTCTCTGCAATCAGAAGAGATGAGAATTCTTGTTATGTTTGATACCAGGAGAAGATTATCTTCGAGTTGACTGATGTATTTTAGCCGCCCTCTGTCGATTAGATTGCTCGTCGGTTGCTGGTTGTTGATGATTTTTCCCATTCATTTTCCTTCGCCGCTGTCTCTTCGCAGTAAAAGATGTCCTCTACTCTACTTAAAAAAATGTCGTAAGCAACATACTCTAGTGTGCTTATGTATTTACTTCCACTGATCGGCAATGGTAGGAAATGGGAAAACTTATAACTAGTTTTAGAAACAATTGAAATTTTAATACTAAATACAATATCATCGTACTTGTAGTACGCTTGTAGGCTAATTAATTCATAGATGAGTTCTATTGATAACAGATTCGTTCTCAAATGTATGTGTTATAGTTTCCAGTTTCTCTTTTGATAAAATAAATTTGAAAATTATGTTGAATGCTTTCTGAAATGCCAATAACGTGTTGGAAAAGTACATCGATATTATAACCAAGTCTATTTAGATATTGTATATTAATTAAGTTGTTTTCGGCTTTTAAAATTCTGTTACCATAGATTGCGTTGTTAAAATAATTCGATATTATCTCTTGTTCTTTATTTATATGATCAGTAATTTTTCTACAATAAAGGTGTTTATTTGGTTTTGGCAAGATAATTCGATTTGTGTGTTTTTATAATTTTCTTTGATTGCTTAATATTACTCTCAATTTCTGCAGAATCTTGGGCGTCCATATTGCCAGAGATGAACTTTATTGCTGAACATAAACCGTTAATTAACCCGCATTTTTTACCGTTTTTAGGTACAAGGTTACTAACTTTCTTTTTTAATTTTTGATTTTTGAGTCTAATTATATCGATAGTTTCTTCTGTGTCGGAATCATTTGTTTTTGCGTTAATTGTTTGTTCTAAGGCGTCTGAATTTTCTAAAAGTGCTCTTAAATTTATAATGTGTAATATTATTTTGTGTCCATTAATAATTTTAGTTTTCCCTAATTTTATTTCCACTGTACTTAGGTTATCGTTTTAGACATGTACGTTCAAGACCCGTGCTGATACCGATATAAATCTAAAAGTAGGTAGAAGTAAAATATTTTTGTATTAAGTTATTGTTTTTTAAGATTTGTTATAGAGAGTCACTTGATATTCTCTCAAGGAGCTCTGTGTTATTTTGTTACACCCTTGCAGAGGGTATTATAATTTCAGTCAGAGGTTTGCAACGCAGACATCTCCGACAGTGCTCCTTCGCCCAGACAGTGTCGCTTAATTCTGGATTCCATTGTCTCCTTGGTAACCTCCAAGGCATGGTTTCAGCTTGCTGATTGCCCACACGATTGCCAAGCGCCATTCAGGGTCCGGCTTGAATATGATTAACTACAAAATCTAAAGATTTGGGATTTTGCATACAGATTCTAGTTTTTTCTCCGCAAATGTGTACCTTGTGCGTTTGTTTTAGTTACATCTCTGCCGCCCCTCTGCCACCCGTCTGATAAGTAAACAAGGAGAGAGTGATAAGAGGAGACGTCGGGGGAATGATGAACACGAGTATGACAAGCACAAGGATAAAAAAGGCAAAAAGAAGGAGCGAGTCTCTTTTTCGTTTCCGAAGTAAGGGAATAATGTGAAGAGTTGAATAATTCCCCACATATAATAGCAATCAGAGCAAGCAACCCATAGTAGCAGAAGTGTGGCGAGAGGGTATGGTGCAGGAAGCTGGATCAGTCGTGTATTACAACGTGAAAAATAAAGTGTAGCCGTGCGGAGTCAACAAGAAGCAAGATCGCGAGGTTGGAACGTTCGGGAATTAAAATTTGGGGTCTGTGAATTGAGATACAGGCCCCAAGATGCCAGTAGCCTTATCTTAAATCTAAGCTACTTACATATCTTGCTTTCCTGGGTTGGTATGTAGTTGGAGTTGAACGGGCTTCTCCAGTGCTCTATGCAACGCATTTGTAGCACATCGTCGACTTTTACCTGGTCATTTCATACGACGCATTTGGACACAAAAAAACGGACCGCGGAAGGTTCACCGTTCTCACAGCAGCAGGTCCATGCACTTCGTGTGCGTTCGGGTTTTTTACTCTCTCATTCTTATTCTCATTTTTATGCTCGCGCACTCATTGCACGAGTTCAGTCGTTCAGTCGCAGAGAGGCGCTTTTTGAAGAAGGCTGCCCTGCGCTTGAATTCTTCTTTGTATGTATGCGTGATCATGCATTCTCATACACGGGAGCATGTGTGCGTTTATTTCATTTCGGCGCATCAAGAATATTTTGTCTTTTGCCACTTTTCAAACTTGGTACCCTAAGAATATGGACGTATTTACTATTGGGTTATGATATAAATATTAATATTATATGATAAAATTTTTTTTTTTAATATTTCAGCATAAATTTTATTTTTGTTTACAAATTCAAATCAGTGGTAGCAGTAAAATGTTTTACATATATGTATGTATTCGAATTTATAGAAATCAGTCCACTGAGATGGGAACAGGGCATATCGCAGTCGTGTCACTTGAAACACCGACTGCTCTTCAGTGGTTGAGAAAACTTCAAACTAAATCAATTCTTGTCGATGTTTTGCGAGCGGTTGGTGCCTGCATACCCTACCGACGATTGCTTTTAAGGGACGGGCTTTTAGGACACTTGTTTTAAATGTTATGTTTAGTGATCTTTGGTTGATTTATTTTTTAATGATTCGCAGTGTTATTTTAATTGTCTTTAAACAATTCGTTAAAATTCAAGATGTTTGTACAATTAAAATCTAAAATTATAATCATTAAAATAAATTATTATCATTAAAAAAATGTGAAGTTTTATAATTGTTCCATTTACATTTTCAAAAATATAAAAAGTATTTGATTATTTATTACTTGTTGTGCAGTGATTTGACGATATCGTGCACATTTGGTGCATTCATTTAATTTTTTCTTTAAAGAATTTCTCAATCCAAAAATCCAATATTTTCTTTGAATGTATGTTCTAATTAAATTGATTCCACCACGTAAGGTTTGATTATGAGCATTTTCTATAATTAAAGCAAAAATGTGCCCTTTATCGAGAATAATCGGATGTTTTACTTCGAATTTGGCATGGGAATTTTGTAATCTCCCGCCTACCCTGATAATTTTATCCTCATCAAGAAATGGATGCAGGCTTAGAATTTTTGAATTAATTTTTATTTCTTTATTATTAAATAAACTGTGGAGCTCTGCACTAAATTGATATTTCTGCTCCTTTTTTTTATTATTTGTTCCGCATATTTTATCTCCTTAGCCGTCAAATAACACTGATAAGTTGAATTTTTGGTTTTAATATTAATAAACCGAATTATGTAGCAAATTATTCTTGTTAACTTGTGCATGCATGAATATTTTCCCAATAAATTATGGATAATATCCTCCTCAGAAGTTAAAACTGAATGAACACTTGTTTCTTCTGCTGCAATTGAACTAGGCGGCCAATTTTCTTTTGATTCTTTTAACCAATTTGGACCATTCCAAGTCCAAAATTTATTAATTCACCAGAAGATATTCCCCTTGACGCCGCATCTGCTGGATTATCTTCTGATTTAACGTGATTCCATTCTACATCTGTATATCTTCGAATTTCATCTGTTTTATGTTTAATAAAAAATTTGATTTTGCTTTGACCTCCTATAATCCAAGCTAAAGTTATGATAGAATCACTCCATGCGTATATTTTTGCAGCATTATTAATTGATTCTTTAATTTTGTTTATTAATTTACTCAATAGATGAGCTGCACACAGCTCTAGTTTCGGAATTGTTTTCCTATTTTTAATGGGATTTACTCTGCTTTTGCTGGATACTACTGTAACCAATCTTCCTACTTTAGCATATACTACTCTTGGGCCTCAAGAACTAGTGGGATGGTTCGAAGGGAGGCTTAGCTGAGGCCACCAGGCGGGTCGCAGGTTGCGGATAGCGAACGACCTTCCTGGAAGGTTTGTTGCGAATAAGTGCAAGCAAATTAGCAACCCCGGACAAACAGCGGGTATACCGATGGAGGTATACCGACAAGACGCTTGTTTGGCCGTCTTAACACCGTAGCCTTACACACCCCCTCCCTCAGAACTACCTACCTCCATTCTATCCCCCACATCTCACCTCGGTGCCGGACTAAGGTGTCATTCGACCCGTGCTGATAGTCAGCCTGGCTGGGGGCCCGAGTTAACAAATAGCCCAGTCGCAAACGGAGGGTTCAGGCAAGTGGCGACCGTCTGTCCTAACTACGCCTTACCCGGGTATGGCGGATCTTTGCCCGGGCGGACTATATACTTCTCCGCAACTCGTGGGACCCCATGAAGAAGATCAAAAACATAAAAATCCCGCAGGATATCCCTGCAACCGGTTTCGCAAGACACTTCGAGGAAAGATCCCTCGACGGCGACAGACCCCAGGCGACAGCGCACCCGCCTAGGACTTCACCAGCAGCCCAGGCGAGAAGACCTGCGTCGCAGTCATTCCCAGCCAGGGAGCGTGGTGTACCAGCAGGAGCTACCCTGCCAGCACGCCCACCTCTCGCGTCTGATAGGCCAACCTCTATCAGACAGCTGAAGAAGGAGGACGCTCTTCCAGCCCTAGGACAGCCCGGAGGACTGGACGACCCCAAAAGGCGTGGCCTGCCAGGGTCGAAGGTAAAGTGGTACCTGAGGTATCTCATGCAGGGCATGACACCGGAGGAGGCCTTGAAGAAGGCAAAGGAGCCGAGGGAGCAGCCGGCATTGGGGGAGCACCAGCTGGCAAACGGCTGAACACCAGCCGCACACCACCAACGGACACCCCCAAGAGGTCTAGGCACGGCACAGGGGCTAGTGAAACGCCCTCACGGGTCTCTGGGCAAGAGAGGCCTAGCACAGCAGCAGCAGCGGCAGAAAAGGCAAAGGTGCAGGCCAGGAAGATACCTTCCCGGCCCCGCCAAAACCAGAAGCCGACAACCGCTGGAGGACGACCCTCTAGCTCGGCACCACCGTTCATCGGACCCCGTCCGAAGAAAGCTAAGCTCATCAGGGTGGCCATACTCCCGGAGGGTTTCCCGGCGGCCAGCCTGACCGCAGAGAAACTAATCGTGCTCCAGGAGTCGGTCATGGACGAGATGCTCGAATCCACATCAGGGTGGGTTACCTGATTATCGACTGCCTGGATGAAGGCTCAGCTGAGTGGCTTAAGGTTGCCGTACCTCAGCTGCAAATGTGGAAGGGAGTACCCCTAAGAACCCGCACGGGAGCAGACATCCCGACAGCTTACAATGCCACGTTGTTCTGCCCGAGGAGCTCAGACCGGACCAATGAGGAGATACTAGCCTTCATTGGTTTCCAAAACCGTGTCGAGACAGACGCCTGGAGGGTCATCTCCAAGAAGAACGTCGGAGCTGGTGCACTCCTGGTCGTAGTGATGGACCAGACCGGAAGGGATGAGATAGTGGAGCGTGACCACAACTTCCGGTTTGGCCACGTCACCGTGAGCGGTCTGAAAAAGACTAGGAAAGCTGCGGAAGAGACGCCCAATGACGACATCTGTAAGGCTGTCGAGGATACCCTCGAACCACTGAACGTGGAGCCGAAGTTGCAGAGTGAGGAGCAGGATGGACAACCCATCACCAGCATGGACATTGGGAACGACCAAGGGGATGGACACCCTATGTCATCCCAAGAGCTGGCCCAGGAGCTCCTCCTGGACGACAGCTGCGAAGAAGCCGAGGTTCACCGTGATAGACGGTGGTGGAGAGACTTGCTCTCTCTCTTCACCAGACATCACGGATCACCAAACCTCAGAGCGATGGCTGCAACAAGCAGCACTCGGCTAGCCAAGGTAAACATCCATCGGGCCAAAGCAGCATCTGCTGTCTTGGCGAGGATGTTCACCTCCCAACACCTCGGGCTAGCCCTTGTACAGGAGCCATGGTGGCACCATGGCTTAAAGGGCCTGTACACGAAAGACACTAAGGTAATATGCGATCCAGGAGGATTGCCTGCCAGATCATGCATCGCTATAAGGAAATATATCAATTATAGTATCTTTTCAGAGTTCATGAGCAGAGACTCCGTCGCCGTAACCATCAACGGCACAGGAGCTGCACCGAAGCTAGCAGTGGCCTCCGCCTACTTTGCCGGGGAGGAGGCCTGTCCACCGCCAGGAATACCCGGGCTCGTGGACCACTGCCGGACGAACAAGATCCCCCTCATCATAGGATGTGATGCCAACGCACATCATGTGATCTGGGGCAGCACGGATGTCAACAACAGAGGTGAGCAATTACTAGAATTTTTTTTAAACAATAACCTAGAGATCTGTAATGTCGGCACCAGGCCGAAATTTGTTACTAGGGTACGGGAAGAGGTGCTAGACATAACTCTAGTAACCAATTCATTTAAATCCCACATTAAGAACTGGCATGTGTCACCAGAAGAATCCATGTCCGACCACAGGACAATTTTGTTTGATGTAGCCTTCTATACAAAAAGATGTAACCCTAAAAGAAACCCCAGAAAAACAAACTGAGACAAATTCAGGTCAACTCTAGAGTTCAATCTTTCCAACGAACCGTCAGGATACCCTAGACATCCCTTGGAATTAGATAGAGCGGTAGACAACCTAGGCCACAAAATAGTGAATGCCTTTGAAGACAGTTGTCCTCTAGGCAGACAGAAGCGGGAAATAGACGCACCATGGTGGAATGCTGTTCTTGAACGACTACGAGTAACCACTCGGAAGCTCTTCAACAAACCAAAAACTTTCTTGGTCACATCGTAACCCCTAATGGCATAAAAAATTCCCCCTTAACGGTAAAGCCATAGTTTCACATCCAATTCCAACAAAAATAATAAATATAAGAGCTTTCGTTGGAATAACTGGTTATTATCGTAAATTTATCCCGAACTATGCAGACATAGCAAAACCAATGATTAAATGTTTAAAAAAGGAGCAAAGATAAATACACAAAATCTTGACTACATGTGGTATGCGGTAGTGGAGTAAGGACAACCAAAAGTGATCTCACCTACTGGTTCATTGTGTACGCACACGTATATTTTGGTTAAGTCTAAGCAAAACCGCCGAATGTGAATTTAAGGCAATTATTAAATACAATATCTGCGTTCTTTATTAAAAGAGGACCCTGCAATTTTTGGGGTCTCATCCGAGATCTGCCTACCACTCGATGCCTTACACATCAATTGGCAAAATTACGTGTAGTGCGGTAAATGCAGAGAGCTGTTGGAGCTTTGCAAATTGGGGCTGGAGAAGATATGCAAATCGTTATAAGTAATTAGCTGCAAAGCGACTAAGAAGTCAGCTTTATTCATAGAAGCATACCAATGTAGATTTTTAAGTAATTCAAAGAGCATACAGAGAAATATTTAATACCTTCTACACTAAAGTAATACGCAGCCTCTACCTGTTAAACAATGTTTGTTCATACGACGAATACAAAGAAATTATACTTCAATCACATGAAAAATTTTTACATCCAGGCATACAGAAAATGACAATATTATTCAAAGAAAATCACTTGTTTCCAAATATCCAACTATTAATTAAGAATATAATAAATTAATGCAATTTGGCTAAAACAGAAAACAGAAACACAAAATTTCTTTTTAAAATCACACCCAAACCTTGTCGTGACAAATTTGTGATATTTAATCTTTTTCTGAGGGAAAACATTACATCAGTTGCATTGATATTTTTTTTAAATTCACTACACTTGATAAAATTAAAACGAAGGACTGGATAGAATGCAGGAACGCACTAATGGGCTTTTTTAAACCCAAATTACTAAAGGCAGACAGAGACGGAGCTTTCTCCAGCTTGACTTGATGGCTTAAAGCAGAAGGAATTGAATTACAACTCAATACTGCGAAAAATGGTGAAGCAGACGTCGAAAGACAACATAAGACAATAAATGAAAAAATCCGTATAACCAATTCATTCGATGATGAAGAATTAAAATTAAGCAAGATCGAAACAATTCTTTACACATATAACCATAAAAGTAAACACGACACCACTGGCACCTGCCCTAAGATTATTATACGCTTGGAATCCAATATAAGACATTCAAAATTTTAAAGAAAGGAAAAAAGAAAAAAATGAATGAAGTTCAACAGGAATTTAACATTGACACTAGATACAGAAAATGTCCAATTCAAAAGGGAAAATTAGGAAATGCCTTTAAGGCAAATAAAAATGTAGAAAAATTGCCGAAGACAATTACAAAATTACAAATCGAAATCGGGATATTAGTTACTACAAAACGCAATTTAAGAAACAAAAGATATCTTATGCCGTTTAACTTCAACTGGAACCCTCTGCACAATTTTTTTTTGTGGCGAATATTTTATTTTACACGCCACACAGGGATGGTCCTTTTTTTGTGTATACGTAAGGGTATTCAAAGATCCCAAAAATTCGGGTATTAATTGCAGGGCAGATAAAAGCTTGTCAGAATTCTTGTGTTGTTATAAGAGGAGCCCGTGTCTATCACGACCAAAAATCCACAGGTCCGCTGGGTGCCGTCTGCGGAGACGTCGTCGACCCAATGGTGTAGCAAAGCCATCTAGCCAGACGGTTCGTGTGATCCAACGATTTGCAAAGCTACAAATTGTCTCCGTAGTCGTCTGCACTTCCGTGTTCAGAAACAACACATGATATTCGACATAATGGTGTCATTTCACACCCAGTATCCTCCTAAGCGCCTTTGATATGCACGTTTGTACCCTTTTAAGAGATGAATCACAGGCTGTGTTTCAGCAAGTGATTTCCCAATTCAACGTCGCCAGGATAATGACCTTAAAGAGTCGCAAATTAGCCTGAAGGGTTAGACCGCTACCTGGTCAAAGAAGCCAGTCCATTCTGCCCAGTTTTGATCTAGCTGGGCCACACACGCGGCAATTTGTCCTTTCCAACAAGGGACGGGACGACGGGACCTCTGTACAATGATGTTGTTTTTATTATTTACCACGGGCCAAACTCAACTAATTCATACTCTTCTCAAGCACTCCAATTTAAACTCCGGCAGTGTATGAACATTACGGTCTATAAATTAATTAAACGGAAATCAATATCATCACTAAATCATTTGGTAACAAAATCACTGACTCGCCCAGAATGAAATATTTGTACAATAAACTAGTGAAAAAATTAAATGGTACAACTAATTATCAGCAAAATAGACAGAAAATATTAAATAAAAATAAAATAGATATATTGCAGAACATTTCATTGAATGAAGGACTGCAAAAACTTACTAACTACGAAAAGAATAGCAATAGTATTGACACACTTGTTTATGAACTCATGCAATTTATTAAGTTGAAGACATAGAAATGGGCATGCAACTTTCACGTCTTAGACTTTTTAACTAGAAAACATTAACAGTCAAAACATACTTTTATTTAAAACATCAACTTGAATTGACCGTAAAAATAAAAAATTGCTAAAAAATATTCCTATTAACCACAAAATCATTAACACCATTAAAATAATTTCTTATCCCGATCATAATGGGTATCAGTTGGACTATTCAGATCAACAATCATATTTTGAAGATGAGAATAAAATGTATAATCAAGACAATAATTAGTAAATAATGAATGCATTAAAACTATAATCAAGCGCAATCCAATTTGTAATTTTATACCAACTCTCTCAAAAGAAACGGTTTAATACGTTGAACTTATTATAATACTTTCGTGGAATCTAACTGAAAGTACAATCGCACAAAATTGTCAAAAATTTAAAGTCGATATAAAAATAAATGGAAGCAAAATTACTAGAATAAAACCATGTAGAGTTAAAATTGGAAATGTTATTTTAAGCGAAAATTCGTTAACTTTAGAATTGTATTTAACACCATTGTATTCACCGATTAATGCAACTAAGATAAAGATAGTAGAACATAATGACGTTTGGAAACTAATTTGAGAAAATACTCTATGACAATTGTAATTATTTTTCTTATACTTTTTCATGTCCTATCAGAATTTTTTACTCTAAATCCTTTTACCTTTTTATATACAAAATTTAAAAAACAAACAAAAAACAAGAAAGGAAGCAGACTTCGGCAAGCCGAAATTCATATACCCTTGCAGCTATTGCAAAAATTCCTGTCCTCAAGAACTAGTGGGGTGGTTCGAAGGGAGGCTTAGCTGAGGCCACCAGGCGGATCGCAGGTTGCTGATAGCGAACGACCTTCTGGGAAGGTTAGTTGCGAATAAGTGCAAGCAAATTAGCAACCCCGGACAAACAGCGGGTATACCGATGGAGGTATACCGACAAGACGCTTGTTTGGCCGTCTTAACACCGTAGCCTTACACACCCCCTCCTTCACAACTACCTACCTCCATCCTATCCCCCACCTCTCACCTCGGTGCCGGACTAAGGTGTCATTCGACCCGTGCCGATGGTCAACCTGGCTGGGGGCCCAAGTTAACAAATAGCCCAGTCGCAAACGGAGGGTTCAGGCAAGTGGCGACCGTCTGTTCTAACTACGCCTTACCCGGGTACGGCGAATCTCTGCCCGGGCGGACTATATACTTCTCCGCAACTCGTGGGACCCCATGAAGAAGATCAGAAACATAAAAATCCCGCAGGATATCCCTGCAACCGGTGTCGCAAGACACTTCGAGGAAAGATCCCTCGACGGCGACAGACCCCAGGCGACAGCGCATCCGCCTAGGACTTCACCAGCACCCCAGGCGAGAAGACCTGCGCCGCAGTCATTCCCAGCCAGGGAGCGTGGTGTGCCAGCAGGAGCTACCCTGCCAGCACGCCCACCTCTCGCGTCTGATAGGCCAACCTCTATCAGACAGCTGAAGAAGGAGGACGCTCTTCCAGTCCTAGGACAGCCCGGAGGACTGGACGACCCCAACAGGCGTGGCCTGCCAGGGTCGAAGGTAAAGTGGTACCTTAGGTATCTCATGCAGGGCATGACACCGGAGGAGTCCTTGAGGAAGGCTAAGGAGCCGAGGGAGCAGTCGGCATTGGGGGCAGCACCGGCTGGCAAACGGCTGAACACCAGCCGCACACCACCAACGGACACCCCCAAGAGGTCTAGGCACGGCACAGGGGCTAGTGAGACGTCCTCACAGGTCCCTGGGCAAGAGGGGCCTAGCACAGCAGCAGCAGCGGCAGAAAGGGCAAAGGTGCAGGCCAGGAAGATACCTTCCCGGCCCCGCCAAAACCAGAAGCCGACAACCGCTGGAGGATGACCCTCTAGCTCGGCACCACCGGTCAGCGGACCCCGTCCGACATACGCGAAGGCTGCCAAGAAAGCTACGCTCATCAGGGTGGCCATACTCCCGGAGGGTTTCCCGGCGGCCAGCCTGACCGCAGAGGAACTATCCGGGCTCCAGGAGTCGGTCATGGACGAGCTGCTCACGTCGGCGTGGAGCGGTGCTGTCGTTTTCAGGGGAATTCACTTCAGGGTGGGTTACCTCAATATCGACTGCCTGGATGAAGGCTCAGCTGAGTGGCTTAAGGTTGCCGTACCTCGGCTGCGGACGTGGAGGGGAGTACCCCTATAAACCCGCACGGGAGCAGACATCTCGGCAGCTTACAACGCCACGTTGTTCTGCCCGAGGAGCTCAGACCGGACCAATGAGGAGATACTAGCCTTCATTGGTTTCCAAAACCGTGTCGAGACGGACGCCTGGAGGGTCATCTCCAGGCCTCCAGAACGACGGAGCTGGTGCACTCCTGGTCGTGGGGATGGACCAGACCGGAAGGGATGAGATAGTGGAGCGTAACCACAACTTCCGGTTTGGCCACGTCACCGTGAGCGGTCTGAAAAAGACTAGGAAAGCTCCGGAAGAGACGCCCAATGACGACATCTGTAAGGCTGTCGAAGATACCCTCGAACCACTGAACGTGGAGCCGAAATTGCAGAGTGAGGAGCAGGATGGACAATCCATCACCAGCATGGACATTGGGGACGACCAAGGGGATGGACACCCTATGTCATCCCAAGAGCTGGCCCAGGAGCTCCTCCTGGACGACAGCTGCGAAGAAGCCGAGGTTTCCGTGATAGACGGTGGTGGAGAGACTTGCTCTCTCTCTTCACCAGACATCACGGAGCACCAAATCTCGGAGTGATGGCTGCAACAAGCAACACTCGACTAGCCCAGGTAAACATCCATCGGGCCAAAGCAGCATCTGCAACATCTTCCAACACCTCGGGCTAGCCCTTATACAGGAGCCATGGTGGCACCATGGCTTAAAGGGCCTGTACACGAAAGACACTAAGGTAATATGCGATCCAGGAGGATTACCTTCCAGATCATGCATCGTTATAAGGAAAGATATCAATTATAGTATCTTTTCAGAGTTCATGAGCAGAGACTGCGTCGCCGTAACCATCAACGGCACAGGAGCTGCACCGAAGCTAGCAGTGGCCTCCGCCTACTTTGCCGGGGACGAGGCCTGTCCACCGCCAGGGATACCCGGGCTCGTGGACCACTGCCGGACGAACAAGATCCCCCTCATCATAGGATGTGATGCCAACGCACATCATGTGATCTGGGGCAGCGCGGATGTCAACAACAGAGGTAAGCAATTACTAGAATTTTTTTTAAACAATAACCTAGAGATCTGTAATGTCGGCACCAGGCCGAAATTTGTTACTAGGGTACGGGAAGAGGTGCTAGACATAACTCTAGTAACCAATTCATTTAAATCCCACATTAGGAACTGGCATGTGTCACCAGAAGAATCCATGTCCGACCACAGGACAATATTGTTTGATGTAGCCTTCTATACAAAAAGATGTAACCCTAAAAGAAACCCCAGAAAAACAAACTGAGACAAATTCAGGTCAACTCTAGAGTTCAATCTTTCCAACGAACCGTCAGGATACCCTAGACATCCCTTGGAATTAGATAGAGCGGTAGACAACCTAGGCCACAAAATAGTGAATGCCTTTGAAGACAGTTGTCCTCTAGGCAGACAGAAGCGGGAATCAGACGCACCATGGTGGAATGCTGTTCTTGAACGACTACGAGTAAACACTCGGAAGCTCTTCAACAAACCAAAAACTGATAGGAACTGGGAACTATACAGGCAAAGCCTGACGCTCTACAACAAAGAGATCAGGAAAGCCAAACGGAAAAACAATAGGAACTTCTCTGAAGCAATAAGTAACGTCAACGAGGGCGCGAGACTGCACAAAGCAATGGCTAATAGTGCACCGAATAGTAATTTAGCCCTGAGAAAAGGGAATATCACCTTCTCCTCCACGGATCGGGAGAAATTAGAATTGCTATTTGACACGCATTTCCCGGGGAGTACTCACACTACGGGAAACATAATGCGTGATCAACATAGAACCCCTAGCACAGTAGCTAGTGAATGGGCAGCAGCCAAGTCTATAGTTACGCCCGAGAAACTCAAATGGGCTATTGGAACCTTCCAACCATTTAAATCACCGGGATTAGACATGATCTCTCCAGTTTTTCTTCAGCAGGTGCAGGAACTACTCCTAACCCGTCTAAGAAGACTAATGGTGAGCAGCCTAACCCTTGGGTACATTCCAAGTGCATGGTGCAGCGCTAGGGTGGTCTTCATCCCCAAGATCGGGAAGAAAGACATCACCAGCCCAAAGTCCTTCAGACCTATCAGCTTAACTTCGTTTTGTCTTAAAACGCTGGAAAAACTGGTAGACTACAATATCAGAAGAACAGCTCTCAAAGACTGTCCGCTGCAAAACACACAGCATGCATACAGAGCAGGCCGTTCAACAGACACTGCACTTTATCAACTTTGTCGCACCCTAGAAGGGGCAATTGACAGCAAAGAAATAGCTATCTGTGCCTTTCTAGACATAGAGGGAGCCTTCGACAACACATCACATGATGCAGTTCGAGCTGCCCTGTCCAGAAGGAACATAGATGTTACTACGAGCAAATGGATTGGCAACCTACTTGAATCCAGGCAAGCAACATGTACTGTTCGCCAGGGGCAAATTTGAAGCGACACTCTGCGACATCGTCCAACTCGAACTAAAGACAACGCTAGACTGGTGCAGGGAGGTTGGACTCAACTTAAAGCCTGCTAAGACAGTCATCGTTCCCTTCACAAGGAAGTACAAACTACAGAGGATGAGACAAATCTCCTGTAGAAACTAGCCGAGAGGTTAAATATTTAGGAATCACCTTGGATAGTAAGCTGAACTTCGCTTTCCATGTCCAAAAGACATTGGAAAAGTGTTACAGAGCACTCTATACCTTCCGGAAAATTGCTGGGAAATCCTGGGGAACCAGGCCTCAGATAATGCGATGGCTATAATTAATGATTGTGAGAACAATCCTCACTTACGAAGCACTTGCATGGGGTAAACGAGCTAAGCTCACCAGCATGCAAAACCAGCTAGGAAAGTTGCAAAGACTTGCCTGCGTATGCATGACAGGGGCAATGAGGACCTGTCCTACAACTGCCTTAGAAATTCTGATGGTGCTAACACCACCCGACTGTGTAAATGAAATTCAACGCAAAGCTACACTCCTGAGAATAAGCACTGGGGGCACAAGTAGTGGTTGCATTCTAAATAACAGGGATGCGACTAATCTGTTAGGTGCCCCTAATACTCCACCCTAGGGATGAAATGACAGCCGAACTAATCTTCGAGCAGAACTTCACAGCACACCTAGGCAATAAGAAAGACAGGACCACATTGTCTGAAGTGCACCCGATGGCTAAACACACCACTGCATGGTACACAGATGGATCCCTGACACAACAAGGCACGGGCCACGAATCCCTTGGCCAATACACCAGCATATTCCAGGCTGAGGTATGTGCCATTGGACGTTGTGCAGAGCTCAACATACAGCGTGGATACAAGGAAAAGGACATATCGATCCTTTCGGACAGCCGAGCAGAAATTACTGCTTTACATATCAACAAAATCACCTCGAAGCTAGTCCTAGAGGTGAAGAGTAAGCTAAATATACTGGGCAGCCGAAACAGGCTGGCCCTCAGATGGATTCCGGGACATAAGGATATATCCGGAAATGAACTTGCCGATAAAATGGCAAAACTAGGAGCTGAACAGCCCCTGATAGGACCAGAGCCCTACTGTGGCATAGGGAGGCACACTATAAAAGAATACCTTAGGAAAGAGGAAGGCGCCATGAGACAAGAACACTGGAGGAATAACCCAGGCCTAAGGCAAGCCAAAACTCAAATAAATAACTACAACAAGAAGAGGTTCAAGGAACTTATTCAACTAGGGAAAAATTCACTTAGGATCGTTACCTGATTACTAACCGGGCACTGTAGACTGAAAAGTCACCTAGGTAAAATGGGAATAACCAGCAGTAGAACTTGCAGATTCTGCGACATAGAGGACGAAACCTCTAAACACATCATCGCAGACTGTCCGGCTTTAGCAAGTATAAGATGTAAAATCTTAGGAACCAGAAATCTTACACCTGAGCTCCTAGGAAGAATCAACCCACTAAAACTCCTCGACTTTATACGAGGAAGTTGGTTGATCTCTGAGCTGTAGGCGCTGAATGAGGGTACAATAGATCTTACAGGTCGCGGTACACTGAACACCCCGATATTAATAATAATAATAATATACTTCTGCCGCATATGCCTTTTCCGAAGCGTCTGCAAACCCGTGCAATTCAGTAACCGAATTCAATTTGCTTTGAATCCATCTCGGTATTCGGATTTTCTCCAATAATAAAATTTTTTCTTTATAATCCAACCATTCCTGGGCATCATCATTTGATAATTCTTGATCCACGTTATAATAATAATATACTTCTGCCGCATATGCCTTTTCCGAAGCGTCTGCAAACCCGTGCAATTCAGTAACCGAATTCAATTTGCTTTGAATCCATCTCGGTATTCGGATTTTCTCCAATAATAAATTGTTTTCTTTATAATCCAACCATTCCTGGGCATCATCATTTGATAATTCTTGATCCCAGTTATTTTCAGAAATCCAAAGTTTTTGCACAAATAGCTTCCCTGTAATGGTTACTGGGCCAACCATACTAACTTACTGGGTCGTAAATTTTCGATAGTGTGGAAAGAACTGTTCGCTTATTTTCTTTTTTAGAAATTCCTAAGTTAACGTTAAATTTAAAATTGTCTTTTTGGGGTTCCCATTGAAGTCCCAATGTTTTGACAAACTCATTTTCTTTAATAGTTATTAACTTGTTATCACCTGTCTCCTCTACAACTTTTAATATTTCTGGTTTGTTAGAAATCCATTTCTTTAAATTCAGGTTAACTTTATAAAACTCGCTGGAAATCTGCTCTATAATATTAATGGCGTTTTCCACTGAATCGGCTCCTGTCATGAGATTCATGTAGAAGTCATTTCTAATTATATTACCAATTTCTTTATTTTTACACTTATCTGCTATATCTACCAGAACACTAGTAGCCAAATAAGGAGAAGAGGCAGTACCATAGCTTACTGTTTTTAATTTATAGTACTTTATCTTATCTTCAGGAGAATCTCTCCATAATATATATTGATATTCTTGATCTTTGTCATCAATAAATATCTGTCGGTACATTTTTTCTATGTCTGCAGATATAACGTATTCCCATTTACGGCAATTTAAAATTATGTCAAAAATTCCTTTTTGGACTCTAGGTCCAATCCACATTATGTCATTAAGACTTTTGTTGTTAGTTGTTTTGGCCGAAGCGTCAAACACTACTCTTAATTTTGTAGTTAGACTTGAGTCCCTAACTACGGCTTGGTGAGGTAGGTAATATTTTCCCTCCTTCTTCGACTCAACCATATGTCCAAGATCAATATATTCTTTCATAAATTATTTATAGGAATCTCTAAGTTTCTCATTCCGCTGGAAAATTTTCTTCATATTTATTAGCTGTGCCATTGCCTGTGGTTTGGAGTCCCCTAAGGATGTATCGTCCTTAAATGGAATCCTGACAATATACCTCCCACTGGAATTAATTGTGGTGGTTTTAATAAAATTATTTTCACAAATTTCGGTTTCAAAATCATTTTTATCCTCATTTTCCAATTCCCAGAATCGTTCTAAATCTTGTACTTCAATAGTAGTTGCAACTGTTGAATTAGTACTCTTAGGCTTAGTACACCCAGAAACAATCCACCCGAAATGTGTATTTTGAACAGGCCATTACTTTTTGCCATACCTTTCCTTAAGATATGTGTATATAAATCTGCTCCAATTATTACATCAACTCGGCCTGGCTTATTAAAGTCCGGGTCAGTCAATGAAAAATGTTGCCATTTAGATTTATCTACATTTATTTCTCTAATAGGAAGAGCTTTAATTAATTTTGGCAATATTATTGCCTCGGTGGTCAATGGCTTTTTTGCATGAGGGGATTTTATTAACATTTTTATTTTATATTTGGATACATATGTACCTTCCGAAGATATCCCACTTATCTCAGTTTTAGATTTTATTTTTGGCAGCTTTAGAATTTGCGCTGCCTCTTCTGATATGATAGTGCTTTGGGATCCACTATCAATCAGCGCTCTCAAGCTTTCAAAATCGCCATTGGCAGATTTTACTTTGGTTCTTGCTGTTGCAATCAATTCTTGAGTTGCCGTCACACAAGTGTTGACGTTTTCCCTTTTTTGCGTATTTAAGTGCAGCATTGTGTGATGGGTTTTATTACAAAGCGAACACAAATATTCGATTGTACATTTTTTCCCGTTATGATGTTTTAAACATCTTGTGCATAATTTCACCTTTTTTACATTATCCAATCGCTCTGCGGGATTCATCCCTTTAAATTTGTGACATTGGGTTACGGTGTGTCCCATCATATTGCAGATTGGGCACCGATCACTCCAATTTGGAAAACTATTTGGCCTGGGAAAGCTATAATTATAATGAGTACCGAAAGAAATAGGCTTTTTTTCCTGTACAGAGCAAGTCGAACGCTGCTCCAAAAAATCCATAACACCCGATAATTTCTGGATGTCTTTTGTTTTTTTAATGTGACTCTCATACAGTTGAAGAGTTTGGGTATTAAATTATTTGAGCACCATATGAGCAAATATCACATCAACTTCGTCGGACAATTGGCCTTAAGTTTTAGGATGTGTATCGCTTCATTAATGGTGTCGATGATTTTTTTTATCTGCCCGACAGAATCAATATATAAAATTGAGAGCTCCATCAGGCGATTAAGCTGCTCCGAGAAAATTTTACGATTGTTTTCGTACCGCTTGGTTAGAAGTTCCCAAGCGGCATTGTAATTTTCTGCGGAACCCAACAATAGGTAAGCGACAACTTTTCGCGCTTCATTAAATTTTAGAAAGGTACTAAGATCCTCCATTGTATGTATTAACCCAAAATACAATTCTTGAAAAAGGTCCCGCTCTTTGGTATCACCGTCAAATTTGGGCACCTCAATTTTTGGTAGGCTTTGCAAAGTTTCTATTTTACTAACCACCTCCAAAATACTTGCAACTTTTCCCTTAATTTGATCATCGATTTCAGTTGAAATATTTTGAATATCGAATTCCAACTCGCTAAGGGTTAAATCAAATTCTACACTACAAGCCCCAATTTTATTTTTAAGCTCTGAAATGCTTTGCCAGAGGAAATTAATCTTATTTTTTCGTATCCTCAGAGTTCCTTTTTTCCAACTTTATATTTCTAAGAACGTTTCTTTTAAATATTCCCTAAGTTGCTTAATTTGTTGCTCTTTTAAGGATGTATATGCTCTTTTTTTATGGCTGACTCTTTTTTAAGAGCCTCATAGTCGATCTTTAATTGATTAAAGACATCTCCGACCCCATAAAGTATATATATTCTTGATCAGCATCACTAGGCGAGTCGATCTAGCCATGTCCGTCTGTCCGTCCGTCTGTCCGTCCGTTTCTACGCAAACTAGTCTCTCAGTTTTAAAGCTATCTGCATGACTTTAGCATATAGCTCCCATAGGAACAATCGAAAAAAAAATAAAAAAAAATAAAAACTGTTTTTGAATTTTTTTTTTTATTTCTTCCACATATAGAAATGGTTAAAAATTTCAGAATTATGCTTTAAATTTCATCAAAATCGGACGACTATATCATATAGCTCCCATAGAAACAATCG
Source organism: Drosophila elegans (assembly GCF_018152505.1). Lineage (NCBI taxonomy): Eukaryota > Metazoa > Arthropoda > Insecta > Diptera > Drosophilidae > Drosophila > Drosophila elegans. Next base: position 899,330 of record NW_024545907.1, on the reverse strand, counting down.
GAAAAAAATACAAAAAAAATTATAACTTTGCCGTTTTTCAATTTTTCTATTAGTTTTTTGACATATAGTAATGGTTAACTATTTCAGAATTACGTTTTAAATTTCATCAAAATCGGACGACTATATCATATAGCTCCCATAGGAACAATCGGAAAAGAATGAAAAAATATTATAACTTAGCTGTTTTTTAAGTTTTTTCTTAGTTCTTCGACATATAGTCTTGGGTAATTATTTCAGAATTACGGTTTAAATTTCATCAAAATCGGACGACTTTATCACATAGCTCCCATAGAAATAATAAAAATATATAAAATAACTATTTAATAATTGAGCCGCAAATCATCATTGCTTCAATGTTTTCAACATATACGCAAGTAAATCAAAATTTTAATGTTTTCAAAATGATTTAATTCTTGAAATAGCTGCAAGGGTAAATGAACTTCGGCTTGCCGAAGTTTGCTTTCTTTCTTGTTAAAAATACTATATTAGCTTATATCTTATCTTGTTGTGCTGTTCGTTGATGTCGTCGCTTCTGTTGTCGTTGTTGTAGGTGCTGCTGTTGTCGTGGCCGCTGCTGTATATGCTGCTGCTGGCGATGCTGTTGCTTGTAGTTGCTGGTGCCGTAGACGTTTTCGTAGACGCTGATGTTGGTAGTTGCGCCTCTGTAGATTCTGTAGACTCTGCTGATTTTAGTTGCTGATGCTTTTAATTTTTAGCGAGTTCACCAAAAAAAATTTGGTTGGTTTTTTAATTTTTTGTTTGTTTTTGTTTTTGTGTTTACGATTATTTAATGCACTGGTTTTTTTTTACGTATCGCACACTAAGTTCTCCGTTCACAAGAACCGTATAAGCTGATGTTAAAGGCCTCAAGCACGCCTTACCACGATTAACAAAAAATGGTTAATATAGCAACGTTAAGCTTTATTTCAAGACTCTAAGGTGCTCTTTATTAAAAACAAAAAAGATTCTTTTGTATCTATTTGCTTGATGTAATATTCTCTGTTACTTACCACGGGTGGGGGGCAACAAGAGATATTTTATTTTGCTACCTTTAGAATTTAAGGAGCTGGTTTATAACTCTGAGTCTCTTACCACTGATGGGGGAAAACTGCAGAGTGTCTCGAAGGACCAAAAATGTAAGAGTGATGTTTGCGCACTCAGCGCTTGTGTGTAAATCAATAGTTGTAGGGCGAGAGCGGGAGCCAATAAAGCTTTCGTCTGTTCGCTCTTGCGAATTCGCCCCGTCTCTCGCCACCGGAGCATAAGTTAGGTTCTAAGAGAAATTATTGAAATATAATTGTTAGTGATCCATCGAACACCATCGTAGCCACTCCGTCGTCGACCCAATTAGTGCGAACTTAATTCCCCCAACTTTCGTCGTAGTGAGCACCAATTTAGGGTATAAATAAAAATAGCTGGAAAAAAGTGCAAATTGTGAAAATTGTAGCTCTCAGAAAATAAGCGGCAATAACTTTCGCTGCAGTTTGTCCAAACATTTCCCGCGCTTTTCAGAATTTTCCCGCGCTTTTCCAATTTTTCCGCGCTTTTCATAATTTTGCGCGCATTTTGGCGTCAGGCTTATATATTCGTTGCCCTTAGTTATCGGTCCGTTAGCATCTGCATAGGAAGAGCCACTAGCCGCGTACACATAGCAGTTATCTTTTGTCGTTTTCGTTCTCGATCGCTGCAGCAGTGCAATTTTCGGTCTGCCTAAACGTTTGTTCGTTTTTTCGGTACGCTTGAGCTTGAGCGGTAGCTCCCCTACAGTGCGTGCGTGCGGCATATACTGTCGCAGGGTTTATATAAAAAATATAAAAACCCTATTTAGATATTTCGCTGTAATTCTCTCGGCACTTAGCTCCCTTACACCGTGTGCGATCGGTATAGTACTCGTTGATTTTTTATTTTATTATTTAACAAAAAAAAAAATAATTTAATAAAAATAAATATTTAACACCTCTTCGATACCAACCAAATAAATACAAATAAACGCAATGGCAACTAAGGATATCGAAGAGCTTAAACATCAACGAGATGTCTGCATGAAAAGTATTAACCGAACTAATCGCCACTTAAAAGAAGCTAAATTATCTATAAATCCGGTCGAGCTTGAGTGTCGATTAGAGATTCTAAATACGCACATTGAAAATGCTTCACTTTTCCAAAACCAAATAGAAGTGAAAGATACAAAAGATGTATACCGCGAAGAGTTGGAAGAGAGGGCCGTAATGACAAAGTCATTGCTGATTTCAATTTTAAATAAGTCCAAACAAAATAATATCGAGAAATCCGCTCCGCCAGCAAATCGCCCGCCTCAATGCCGTCTGCCGAGCGTTGCTCTCCCAACTTTTAGCGGAAAACACTCCGAATTTAAAAATTTTATAAGCCTTTTCGAAACTTTCGTTGACAAAGATGACACTTTACACGATATTGAAAAATTCAATCATTTAATTTCGTGTTTAGCTGGAGACGCTTTAGGAACAGTTAGGGCCTTCCAAGTCACTGCGGAAAATTATCCCAAAGCCCTTGCTAGCCTGAAGCGGGTGTACGATAATGATTGTCTTATTTTTTTGACAACATATCGACACTTTTTAATTTGCAAAAAATTTCCCAGCCTTCAGCTACAGCCTTGAGAACCCTCATCGACACGGTCACAGCCTTGTATGACTCATTGCTGTCTATTGGGGATGATAGACGCATTACTAATGCCATTTTAATACATCTGGTAATGAGCAAGGTCGATGCAGGAACTTAAAGAAAATGGGAAGAACAGTTAGATTATACTTCGCTTCCACTTTGGAGCGAATGTGAGGCGGCCCTCAACAGGCGATACCAACACATGGTAGCAGAAGAGGCTTCCAAGCCTAAAACTGTTCAGCAGGCCCAATCTAACCCTAAGAAGAATGGAAATAGGAGTTTTTCGTTTGTCGCTGCCAGGAACGACTCTGTTCAATGCATGTATTGCAACTCAGCTGAACATCAGATTGGAAACTGCGCTTCCTTCGCAGCCCTGACAGTTCAGCAAAGATTCGATTTCGCTAAAAGAGCACCCTTATGCATTAACTGTTTAAGAAAGGGTCACACTGTCAAAAAATGCAAATCGAACAGATGTAGAGTGTGCAATTCCTCACATCACACTTTGCTACATATATATGCCCCAAACACAAATCTCGCGTTGCCACCTCCTTCTCAGCCCACGCTCATGCAGGAGTCTCCATCCACTTCGCATGTTTTGCATGCGAATGCATCGGATCGAGTCATTCTTGCAACTGCTGTTGTGAGCGTCCAAACAAAAAGCGGCGAGTTTGTATTAGCTCGAGCGTTGCTCGACTCTGGTTCACAAATTAACTTTGTAACCGATGAGCTCGCTCAGAGGCTCAAAATTACAAGAGAGGACGTGTGCATGAGCTTGCGAGGCATTGGTGGAACTAATGCCCAAGCCACAAAAAAATACACACTATTGTGAAGTCGCGAGTAGGGAACAGCCAATTGTCGTCCGATTTTTGGATTATGAAAAATATTTCTGGTTATCATCCGGATCAAGCGGTGAACACCAGCGGGTGGAGGGTGTCTGAAAATATTCAGCTGGCAGATCCATTCTTCTTCAATCCCCAAAAAATAGATATGCTTATCGGCGCTGAAACATTCTTTGAACTTTTATCTATTGGCCAGATAAAGCAGGGGCCTGAATTCCCCATCTTACAAAAGACAGTTCTCGGCTGGATGGTGTCAGAGAGATGTGCCTCTGAAAATAATAAAAACGCTGAAAAAATGGTACATCTCAGTTGCCAGGAGAAAGCGTTGGAGTCAATTGACACAACCCTGCAAAAATTTTGGTCTGTGGAGGACTTGTTGCCCAAGGCTAAAGTCCATACTGCTGAGCAACAACTCTGTCAACAACACTTTGAGAAAAATACTCAAAGATTGTCGTCCGGTAGATTTTCGGTTCGTTTGCCGTTTACATCTGACCCAAATACTCTTGGTTCGTCATAGGAAGTTGCGAAACGTAGATTTTTGTCGCTAGAAAGGAAATTGTCAAAGGACCCTTCGCTGAACAAGATGTATATTGAATTCATGGAGGAATATGTTTCACTGGGCCACATGTCTTCCACCAATGACAAAATTCCGAATACTCCGCACTATTTCATTCCGCACCAATGCGTTTTACGGCCACAAAGTACTTCAACTAAGTTGAGAGTAGTTTTCGATGCATCGAGCCGTACTTCTACGCAGGTAGCGTTGAATGACATCTATTCAAGAGGAGCTGTACTCGACTCTGCTTCGGTTTAGATTGCATAAGTTTGCCCTTGCGGCCGACGTCAAAAAAATGTATCGCCAAGTGATGGTGGACGAAGCTGATCGTAACTTCCAGCTCATAGTATGGAGACGAGATCCTTCTGAGTCCCTGAAAATCTTTAAGTTGAACACCGTTACATATGGAACTTCGCCAGCACCCTTTTGGCGATTCGGTGTTTAATGCGGCTAGGAGAGATGGCGCAAGCAACTCATCCAAAAGCCGCAAAGGTTATTCAGAATGATTTTTATGTTGACGATTTGTTGACTGGCGCCGGATGCGTTGAGGACCTGCAAAGCCTTCGAGACGAAGTTTCTCAGGTCTTGCAAGAGGCAGGCTTTGAATTGGCAAAGTGGTTTTCAAACTGCCCAGAGTTATCCGCATCTGACAGCGCTGTAATGCCACTTATGGCAGACTCAGACGTAACCAAGACCCTTGGCGTGGTTTGGTTACCGGTTAAAGATTACTTTCAATTTCGGTTGGATGACTCTTTCCTGGATCTTCGCGCGACAAAACGAAATATTTTACGGTGACTGCTCGACTTTTCGACCCACTTGCCTCTTGTGTCCTTTGGTCACAAAGGCAAAGATGTTGTTGCAGGAATTGTGGCTTCGAAAATTAGATTGGGACGAGTCGCTACCGATGCAGTTGCTCACGTCGTGGGAGACGTTCAAAGCGACGCTTCTGCAGCTGCCTAAAATTAAGGTATCGCGATTCGTCAACACAGATCCACAAGTCCCGATTCAAATACATGGTTTCGCTGACGCTTCCATGCGAGCGTATGGAGCGTGCATCTACGTTCGGACTCAAACTGCTGAAGGTTTGAAAGTGTCTTTATTGACCGCCAAATCGAAAGTAGCTCCCCTCAAGACGAAAACTTTGCCTCGCCTTGAGCTGTGTGCAGCTCACCTTTTAGCAGATCTCTATAATCGTGTCAGGCCATTGCTAAATTCTCCCATTGAGAATGTTTTCCTGTGGACAGACTTCGAGATCACTTTACACTGGATTAAAACCCATCCCTCGTCGTTGTCGGTTTTTGTTTCGAACCGGGTTGCAGAAATTCAGGAGTGGTCGGAGAAAGCAATTTGGAGACACGTTCCCACGAAAGTCAACCCAGCAGATATAGTGTCCCGAGGATGTGACGTAGAGGAGCTTACAACGTCCATTTGGTTCGGTGGGCCTTCGTTCTTGCTAGACTCAGAAAATAATTGGCCTGTAAATAAACATTTCGAACTGCCGGCTGATGTAATGTCGATGGAGCTACGCAAATCGGCAATAGCTCTCGTAGTCAGCCCAGAGCCAAATTATGTGCTTCAGAAAATAGAGTCTTTTTCGTCGCACCTGAAGCTTCTGAGAGTTTTCGTGTGGGTTTTTCGTTTTATTCAAAGGTGCAGAAAGGAGTCGAAGCCCTTTGAAAAAAGTATTTCGCCAAGAGAACTGGATTTCGCTTTTGATAAAATTGTCGAAGTTGTCCAATTTCACGAGTTCAGGGACGACATAAGTAAAATTCGGAAGAATAAACCGGTAGCAACGAATATTCAAAAGTTAAACCCTTTTCTTCAGGAAAATAAATCGGAATGGTGCTCCTCGACATTGCTACGAGTTGGGGGTCGGTTATTGAATGCTCCTATCCCGTACGAAGCCAAATTCCCGTTGTTGCTGTCTAAAATCTCACAGTTCGTCAGATCCTATGTGTCATACCTGCACGTTACGAACTGTCACGCTGGCCCACGAGCTCTCGTAAGTCGTCTGCGCGAGAAAATCTGGCTAGTCAATGCTCAAGAAGTCTGCCGACGAACAGTTCGGTCGTGCATGCGCTGCTTTCGCTGTAAGCCGCAACTTTTGACGCAAATTATGGGAAACTTGCCAGCAGATAGACTTCGAGCTCTCCGCCCGTTCAATATTTGTGGCGTTGATTTTTGTGGTCCCTTCAGCACAACGTATCGTATCCGTGGTAAGCAACCGTACAAGTCGTACGTGGCCTTGTTCGTCTGTTTTGCGTCCAAAGCGGTCCACTTAGAATTAGTGTCTGACCTAACCACTGATGCGTTCTTGTTGGCATTTCAAAGGTTCGTGAGTCGTCGCGGGATTCCGGAGAAGGTGTGGTGCGACAACGCCACCAATTTCGTCGGCGCAGATCGCCACATGAGAGAGTTCCGAGCCCGTCTGGAGGAGCAGGGGGGCGGTATCGAAACATTCGCATCAAAAAAAGGATGCGAGTTTGCGTTCATACCGCCCAGAGCACCGCACTTCGGCGGACTATGGGAGGCAGGTGTGAAGTCTGCAAAGCACCTGTTCCTTCGGACGGTAGGCCAAGACCTCTTGACCGCGGAGGAGCTCGGAACTCTGCTCACCAGCGTGGAGGCCGTGCTCAACTCCAGGCCCCTCGGCGCTCTCAGCAGCGACCCGAACGACGGCGAGGCCCTGACCCCCGGGCATCTGCTCATCGGCGGCCCTCTTCTGGCCCCACCATCAGCGGCGCTCCCGGACCAGATCAGCCTGACCTGCTTGCGACGATGGCGAGGTGTCTCGTCTCTCAGGCACAGGTTTTGGCAGCGATGGTCCCGGGAGTACATCTCCAGCCTCCAACAGCGGTCCAAGTGGCACCAGGGGGAGCCCAACCTCGTCGTGGGAGCGCTCGTCGTCGTCGCAGAAGACAATCTTCCGCCCCAGCAGTGGAGGATCGGACGAGTGGTAGCGGTCCACGCCGGCGCCGATAGCAAGGTTCGCGTGGCGGACGTCAGGACGCAGGACGGCGAATATCGGCGAGCTGTTCACCGACTGGCCCTGTTGCCCGTTCTGGGCTGAAGGACGTCGTCCCTTCAGAGGGGGCGGTGTTTGCGCACTCAGCGCTTGTACGTAAATCACTAGTTGTAGGGCGAGAGCGGGAGCCAATAAAGCTTTCGTCTGTTCGCTCTTGCGAATTCGCCCCGTCTCTCGCCACCGTAGCATAAGTTAGGTTCTAAGAGAAATTATTGAAATATAATTGTTAGTGATCCATCGAACACCATCGTAGCCACTCCTTTTCGTCGCGCTTTCGACATAGTTTCATATTTTTCGCAAATGAAAATCGCCAGAACTACTGCGTTCACAAAGTTTTCGCGTTGTTAATACAAAATAGTATTAAATTTTCAAGTGATCTAATAAAAGACGTCAACATTTGCTGAGTTATAATTTCAAACTGAAACTGAAATAAAATTTCAATAAGATTCTTAGCAAGTAACATTGGTGTGATTCATATGCTATTCTTATATATGGCCTAAGCAGAGACCGCATCCATTTTGCCCTGAGCGGGATAGCTATATTTTGACCCCCGCACAAGTCCTTTGTGTAGTGTGGGAAACATTTAAAGTAATAATATTTAGAGGCTCAAGTGACCTGTACTTACAGATTACAAGTGCTAACAACTGTTCCCTTGGATTTTAAGTAACAGATAGTAATTTATGGCTCTGGCTCCATGGACAAGTGACATGTACAGAACTCATAAAATCTTATATTTGAAGTCATTATCTTATTTCTAATAACCCACGGAGTGACTATTTTATCCCTAAACTGAGAAAACATTCTTAAGTGCGATAAGGGAGATCACAATTACCCTGATAGCACTTGTAGCTTAAAACATTCTGTGACCGCTCACAGGAGGTAATTTTACAAGTGGCTGCTCCGTTCAGCTCATATACTTATATGTATTCGTGTGCATGTGTGAACAACTATTCTACCACAAAACACCCACAAATTACTTGAATATTACCTTAAAGACAGAGTATTTACTGTCATATGCAAAAATTTCTTCTCCGCCAACCACAAAATCGAAGCTGGAGTACCCCAAGGAAGTGTGCTCTGACCGATCTTGTATGTCCTATCCCACAAGTGTCAAACAACTCTATGCACCTTTGCTGATGACACAGCTATAACCAGTCGTTCAAAATGTCCAAAAACAGCAACAGCGTATTTAACAAACCACCTGGGGGCCGTAGAAAAATGGCAAGCAGATTGGCGAGTGCAAGTCAACGTTTACACTCAATCGGGCAACTTGCCCACCATTGGCCCTAAACAACAAATAAATCCCCCAAGTCGACGAAGTCACATACTTAGGCATCCACTTAGACAGGCGGCTTACCTGGAGAAAGCACATTGAAGCGAAGAAGCTTTCCCTAAAACTCAAGGCCAACAGTTTCCACTGGCTCATCAATTCCCGCACACCCCTGCCACTGGAACTCAAAGTACTTATTGCTTAAAGCCTACCTAAATGTACGTCTCTGAAATGAACGTCTCATCCAACGAATACAGTCGAAGATACTGCGAGCAACAACTGGGGCCCCCTGGTATATTCGCAATGCAAATATCCACAGGGACCTGGATATAAAACCCGTTAAAGAAGAAATTGTAGTTTCGAAGTACCAAACTAGACTATACCACTCTCGGTTACAGCGCAACGACCGCCCACTCCTGCCCAACTTAGGGCCATTAACCAATTATCAATTATAATACAGTATAGGTTAAGATTTGAATACTTATTGTAAGTCTTTTCTAGAGAAGATTCAATAAACAAATAAAAAGTATAAAAAAAATGTTGTTTTAATCTTCCGTTTGATTTTAGATTTATGGATTTTTTGTGATTCTTTTCTTAGGAACGGGAGTCCTTTGCCCTATTTTCTTTTCTAAATACAATATCTTTGGGGGACGGGCTTCTTGTTCCTGCCTTCCTGTATTGAGATTGCCTATTCTGTGGTTAAGAACTTTTTCGATTTTATCTATTATTTTTGTGAATAAGTTTTGCTTACATTCGTTGAGTTTTTTCAAATAGTCATGGACATTAATATATTATATTTTTCGGAGTGGTGTTCTGCCAGAGAAAAGTTCAAAAGGGATTGATTGGTGGCAGAGTGAATTGAGTTATTGTAAATAATGAGGGCCTCACGAACTACTGCGTCGTGATCTACTGACATTTTATTTATCCTATATATTTCTGTAAGTTTTAAGTGAAGTCTTTCTACCGGTGAGTTACTACTAGACTGAAAGGAGTTGGTATGAAGGTTTATGTTATATTGGTCACAAAAGTCTTTGAAAATCATTGATAAAAATTCTGTTCTTTGATCACAAACTATTTTCTTGGGAATACCGTTAGTGTAAGAAAGAAGTTTTTAAATGCTCTGATTACGTGTATGCTGTTTTGTGCTTCCAGTGTATGAGCACTAGCGAAACGGGAAAACTTGTCGATTATAGTTCGAATTTGTTTGTGGTTGATACAATATATGTCCTAATGTACTATTTCGAGGGGTTTGTTGGGGTTTTCAGGCTTGATACAGATTATGGCCGGTGAGTTTCTATCGTATTTAAACACTTGGCAGGTGGTGCAGGTGGTTAATAAATTTAGATATTTTATCCCCTTGTTGAGGAGAGTAGTATGATCTTTTAAGGTGTTCGTATGTGTTACGGGAGCGGGGTAAGAAATAAAACCAGAAAGAAATAGATACCGTAACCAGAGACAGAAGACACTGTGAACTGCAGGTGGCGAAACACCGAAGTTGGTCAATACAGTAACCAGCAACGAATTGGTCAGAGTAAGCAATTCATACGAAAATACAACTGACAATAGGTGTATGCAGCAATTAATATGAAACCTAGCAGAACCCAGAAGTGGGACAGTAAGCCCGAAAAAGGGGAAATTCTGTACCTAAGTGGGAACACTTAGATGACCCGGAAGCAAAACCACCGGTATAAAAGAGCCCCACCTCAGGTTCAAAAGGAGAGTAAAAAAAAGATCATTGCGAATCGAGCAGTCGGAGTCCAAGATAAGTGCGAATCAGACAAGAAACGTCCGCGGAACCGCGTTAGGTCCACTACTGGCAAAAACAGTAATCGCGGAGGACCTATCCGAGTGATCGAATGTAGAACCCGATAGAAATATAACTTATATATCATGGGATCTACAACCTCGAAAGCATCCGACAACACGGCAAACGTGGTGAACAACGTTGAAATTGTAGACCACAAGGAGGACATAACCAAAGTCTACAATGTTTTGTGCCTCATTACTGGACTCTTGATCTTTATGTTGATTCTGAGCTTCCTCCGGATCTACAAGCGATCTGTACAGAGACGTCGGGACCACGGACACGAGCTGGAGAAAATCATGGCTGTCGCCGCCAATTGGCCAGAAAGGAGCCAGCACTAATATATCAGCCCGTGCAAAGATAAAAAAACCACATCATTATTATGATTATTTCAAATTTCGACAAAACAATAAACAATACCCATTCATAATAAACCAGCAATTAAATACAAGCAAAAGACCAAAGTTTTGATTTGTAATTGGAACCACCAGAAGAAACCTCAGCTAGAAGTGCTACCGTCAACCGTCGCGAGTGCCGTTTTCACTCTTCTCTTACTTGCAATTCGTAGCGCCGTAAGGCGAATAACTTTTTTTCTGTTTGTGAAATAAGACCAACATCGCGCAATTGCCCAAGAAATGACAATTAACATAATTTTTTTTTATAAATTAATCCAACACCTTATTAATAATGCTAAGAGAATTGCACTAATATAAATATATTTATGCATATGTGTATAATTAATTTTCCAAACCCAGAATACCACAATGAGAGCTCTCGTCGATGGAAATAAAACGGGGTAAGTGAGTTGTGTTCGACTTACTGTCAAGCAAACTTTTTATATATATATATTTACACATATGCGTATATACCTAGATCTTTGTGCAATTTAAACATTTAGATATACATATATATAGTCTTCATACATTAGATTTAACGTCCTGTAAGATTCATATTATCATTTTTATAAATTAGCCCAAAAATATTATTCTTAAATATATATATTCATGCTTAATGTTTCATTTTTATACGTTAATACAAATATTACATACACTATATACAGAATATTTCTCAATTTAATTAATTTGGCACCCCAATTTACTCTTATATTTGTCAATTAAATGTGCACCTTTTTAAATAAAAATCTTTTTTAATAAATTGTAATATGAAGCAGAACTCAATAATGTCTTGGTAAACGTTTATAAAAGGGGGAGCTGGCGCAAATGGAAAAACTCGGGTTAAGAACAATGACATAACTTTCGACTGACAACATTGACACTAGGGGATCGCATTGCAGTGGCCGGCGGCGATCCATCGGCATACGGGACGTATGAAGGGGCAGGGTAAAACAGCCACACGCTGCCGATCGAAATTCGGTCAAGCGCTCGAACTAGCTACTTGAGAAGCTTGTGGGCAGCGACGACAAATGACAAAACGAACTGAACGATCTCTATATTTTTCCTAAGGCACGATAAATTTATTCTCGTTATGTAGGGGAGGGAGTGGTTTCCAAAGAACCCACCCCATCTGGCGAGCTTAGCCGGCAACCAGCGTGCCTACTCAGGACGCAACTCCCTCGGCCCAAGTCCTGTGGACTGGGCACTAATACACCGACGTAACAGAATTGGCGCCCAACGAAGGATTCTTCGCATCCTTAGAGCTAGGACTTTTAACATCTGAAGATTTTTTGTTTTACGTATTAAAAGGTTACGATTTCAAAAATCGGAATACCGGATGTAGGGCATATCTGAAAAATTACATGCTATACATAATTTTCAATTTTTCCGAACAAAGATCAAAAATAGTTTGTGTCGACACCTAAAATTCCTCTCCGCAGGTATAGTTAATTTAATTGTTTTTTTTACAATATAAAGTCCCCAACTTCAGCGACAGTCTGAATTGAGAAGGCCTCTCAATCGGAACTTTGTCTCAGAATAGCCGTGCGACTTTGTGACTCTTTTTAATATCCAGTAAAATCATTTGTCTTTGTTTTATTAATAGAAAAATTTAATGCGTTGTAACTGAAAATTTTATAGTCCTTATATAATATTATCAAATCACGTGCAAGACCGACATAGCATTTTTAGGGAACAAACTTAAATTTTTTTTTGGTTTTCTCTGGCCGACGCTATCCGCTTGAATCAGGCAAGGACCCGGTCGCTCGAGAGGTTCGAGTCCAGAGGAAACCGATTGACCAAGAGGGGGAGGGGGCGAACAGACCAAATCCGTACAAACCGACGCTATCCGTTTGAACCAGGCAAGAACCAGGTCGCTCGAGAGGTTCGAGTCTGTACGGATTCCAACAATACAAGGGCGGGAGGACGGAATCTATCTCTCTGGCCGACGCTATCCGCTTGTACTAGGCATGAACCAGGTCGCTCGAGAGGTTCGAGTCCAGAGAGAGAGGAAACAGGGAGGCAATTTCTTTCGTCTGTCTCAAATAAAGCTCTAGTCGTCTGTCTGTGAGCGAGTCTACCTGTTTCCGACGACTGGGAGGGAGGGGGTTTCGGACAGTTCCTTCTACGGGGAATCAGCACTCCGGTGGAGGCTGTAGTCCTGGGAAGAGGTCAGAAGGACATGAATGGAACTGGTGTCTCCGGTGGAGACCAGTTGAATCCTATCATAAAATTCACTTATTTAGGGACCTTTTAATAACTTCTTGGGGGCTTAATTTCGGACGGTTTCTTGACCCATAAACAACTTCCAATGCCAGCGAACCCGATTTAAAAATTTCTGTATTCTCTTCATAATACAATTGTCAAATAAAACTGCTGTTGTATGCAAAAACAATCAAGCAGCGTAAAAAAGTGAACGAAAACACATTTGTCCAGTTTTTTTGAGTCGCGTCTTGGCTCAAGTGTCTTTGTCGTCGTCATTCAAGTTGGTAATTTGAAGATTTACCTCAATTATTTTTAATTTTTATATTTTTCTGATTTAACAAAAAAAAAAAGTGGCAGGCGTGTGCCACTATCAAGGTTGGTTATTGTTTACTTATTATTTAATTACTTCGGCACGAGCCAAAACCTTGAAATAAGAAGATAGGTCAGTAAATGGCAGGGAAGAGGAAAAAGGTAACGTTGACAATACCGCCTACTAGGACTGCAAGGGCTTCAACCTTAGCCGCAAGACAGGCCTGGAGAGCCAGACAAACCGTGACAACTAGCGATCAACAGGCACAGGAACAGTCGGTCAGCTTTGGCAGCAAGCTAGATAATTTAGGAAGCCTGGCAGATTACCACAGTTCCACCATGGAGGAGTCGACAGGAGCTGTAGGGGGTGAAAACTACTACTTAGGACCGCCACAAGGAAGGTCCAGCGTGCTACCCAATACAGGAGCACGGTCACGACAGTCGGAGTCAGAAAGCAGGCTGGAGCGAATGATGTCTGCGTTGATCATGCAAGGCAACGAGTTAAGGGCTACAGTCGCAACCCAGATTACGGAATTAAACACCCAGATAATTAATCTGCAAACAAAAGTGGCAGAAATGAGTGAATCACAATCAGGTAATTCACAAACAACCGGAGACACGCCTGCACAAAGCAGCACTTCTCGGCCGGCACCGTCGAGCCGCGGTGAGCGTCAACTTAACACCGAAACAGGAGTTTCGGGGTCAGCACCGCCGCCAGAACTTAATTCCATGGACCAACATAATCAGAATGACTCTGGCAGACGAAACTGCAACAGTGCATGGGAGATATCGGGAGCTGAGCACCGACCAACAGAGAACCAGAACGTTAGATTGGACAAGTGGAATCTTAAATTTGATGGGACCAGCCGAGGGATGTCAATAGAAAGTTTCCTCTTCCGAGTAGATCGCATGAAAGCACTGTATGGGTATACAGATGAACAGGTATTCCGAGAATTTCACTGTTTACTCACTGGCTCCGCCAGCAAATGGTATTGGCAAATGCTTGAAGACAAAGCGGACGACCATTATTTTGGGTACCACTCGTTAACCCGAGCGATGACCAGAGCCTTTTCGACATCGGAGAACGACTATGTCACCATAAAAGAGTTAATGGAACGACGGCAGGGATATAACGAGAGTTTGGAGGATTATATTTCTGCGATGCACAATCTGCAGTTTAAACTAAGAAATAAGATTCCAGAATCCAACCTGGTGGAGATATTGAAGGAGAACCTTAATTCGCAGATGGGAGCCTTTTTGTTGGCGTCAAGCATATCGACATTAGCCGAGTTTAAGAGGGAAGGAATACGGGTCGAAAAATGGTTGAAGGACAAGAGGTCGCGCCCGCGGCACGTTAACGAAATCATAAATGAATCGGAAGAAGGATATGAAGCCGATGACTACCAGGTGGAGGCTTTTCAGAACAACCGGCCACCGAAGGGAGCTGGAATGGTAAAACCAGCAAGAGGAAATCCATTTCGTCAAAACTTGGACAAGAAAACCTTGGAGTCAATGGGAACGGAACCCGGAGGGGAATGCACGTCCCCGTTTCATACATACCTTTGCTACACGTGCAATAAGCCGGCGGACTTTTATCGCCACCGTAAAAGTGTAGACGGAACAGGGTGCCAAGCCCGGTTCCATGCAACGCAGTGTCATTATTGTGGTAAAAACGACTCTTATCACTCTACTCACTCTTCTTTTTTACGGAAAAGTCTGATCGGAGAGCCGGGGAAGACCGGTCAGAAAAACGACACCCCGAGACAATAAAAGAGGCGACCTCAAGCCCCGCACAGATATCGTCTCATAAGACATGGTATCAGCGTAAGGCAGAGTACGAGGAGGCTCGCGCCCGTATCTTTAATACGGCACAAGAGGAAGAAGACGAAAGGAGTAACCGGAACAATAAGAAACTTCGACACCTGCACCAGACCCTGGAGACTGCACGGGAACTTAAAAGAAAATTAGTTGCGTCTATCATCAGCCTGAAAAATGACAACCGTCTTTTTGCCAAGACAAAAGTAGACGGCGAAGAAATTGTAGCCTTATTGGATACAGGGGCAAGTGCCAACTGCATTGGCAAAGGAGCGGAGCTGTTTTTACAACGGAGGCAGCATAAGATGCAAAGATTAACCAGACAAAACGTACAAACGGCCAGTGGGGGGAAAACTCAAGTTACAGGCATGATCACTCTGCCGGTAGAATGGGAAGGCGAAACAAAAGAATTGGAATTTTTAATAGTGCCCGCCCTACAACAACACTTTTATTTCGGAATAGAATTTTGGGAGGAATTTAAGTTGCCTTTGCCGGGGAAACGCCTATTAGAGGTTGCGGAGTTAGATACAGTAGCGCCCGAAGAAGAGAATCCCGAACGCCCCGAAACTGCATACACCCCACACAAACTTACCGAACAACAGGAAAGCACCCTTAAAAAAGGTAGTCAACACCTTCCCATCCTGTACGGAGATGGGCTTAGGGAAAACCGAGTTAGAAGAACATGTCATAGAGGTTACCCAGGAGAATTTACCTATCAAGCAGAGGCATTATCCCATCTCACCAGCAAAACAGAAACTGGTATTTGCCGAACTCGACCGAATGATAAAATTAGGGGTAATAGAGGAAAGTAACAGTAGTTGGAGTTCCCCTGTGACCCTAGTACAAAAGGGCCCCAAAAATCGCCTTTGCCTAGACGCCCGCAAAGTTAATGCCCGGACTGTAAAGGACGCGTACCCGTTACCACACATAGAGGGTCTACTAAGTCGTCTACAAGAAACGTTCTTTATATCTGCTATCGACCTAAAAGATGCATTTTGGCAAATACCGCTGGAAGCAAAAAGTAGAGAAAAAACAGCTTTCACAGTGCCAGGACGACCTTTATACCAATTTACCGTCATGCCGTTCGGTCTGTGTAATGCTGCCCAGCGCATGTGCAGACTGATGGACAAAGTAATTCCAGCAGCATTAAGAGAATTCGTTTTCGTATACCTGGATGATTTACTGGTCTGTTCTCCAACTTTTGAAGAACATTTGGAAATGTTGCGACAGGTCAGTGATTGCCTGAGGAGAGCAAAATTAACAATCAATGTGGCAAAAAGTAAGTTCTGTTACAGCCAAGCTAAATACCTGGGGTATGTAGTAGGTGGGGGTTGCATAAAAACCGATCCAGCAAAGATAAAGGCTATTCAAGAATTCCCACAGCCAATATCCGCTAAACAGATGCGGAGATTTTTGGGAATGACAGGGTGGTACCGGCGTTTTATACAAAACTACGCTCAAACGGCAGCACCGCTTCATGAAAGCCTCAAAAAGGACCGAGTCAGGAAATATGAGCTCGAGGAAGAGGGTATTAAAGCCTTTGAGGCACTGAAGACCAGCCTGGTATCAGCACCTGTGTTAACAACACCGGATTTTTCAAAACCTTTCACGATTCAGTGCGATGCATCGACGACCGGAGTCGGAGGGGTGTTGTTCCAGACAGATGAAGAGGGTGGCGAGCATCCTATCGCGTACATGTCCTCGAAACTGGACAAAGCCCAAAGGAACTACAGCATCACTGAACTTGAATGTCTAGCGGCAATATTGAGCATCAGAAAGTTCCGCCCATACGTTGAAGGAATGCCTTTCAAGGTCATAACAGATCATGCTAGTCTAAAGTGGCTCATGGGCCAGAAAGATTTATCAGGCAGACTAGCAAGGTGGAGTTTGAAACTACAGGCCTTTGATTTTGAAATCGAACATCGGAAAGGGTCACAAAATGTGGTCCCAGATGCGCTTTCAAGGGTACATATGGATGAAGTAACAGCGGGACTTAGGGATGCGGCAGAGATTAACATAGACCTACAATCAGCAGCGTTCCAGTCGAAAGAATACAAAGAATTGGCTCAAGCTGTTGAAAAACACGCAGAAAAGACTCCGGATACCCAAACGTCCGAAGGATACGTTTATAAGAGGGTAGGATTCCGAACAGGCGAAATAATTAATGAGGACCGTGCTTGGAAACTGTGGGTTCCAGAGGAACTTCGGCAGGACCTTGTTCATCAGGCCCACCATTCTCAAATGGCAGGACATGGCGGCATACACAAAACTTTAGCTCGACTAAGGCAGTTATATTACTGGCCCGCAATGACGGTTGATGTACAAAGAACTGTTAAGAATTGTGAAATTTGCAGAGTCAGCAAAACAACGAACAAATCCAGCCGACCGCCGATGGGAAAACAACGAATAACTGAGCGGCCAGGACAAAGACTTTACATTGATTTCATGGGACCATATCCCCGTACCAAATCCGGAAACACCGTGATCTTTGTGTGTCTGGACCATTTCACCAAATTCGTCTGGCTAGAGGCAATGCGAAAAGCAACCGCAACAGCCGTAGTAACCTTCCTTGAAAGAAACATTTTTCATCAATTCGGAGTGCCAGAATATATTCACTCCGATAACGGTAAGCAATTTGTGTCGTCAACATTTGCCGAGTTAGTCAGCCAATATGGAATCCGACACGTTCGAACGGGCTTCTATTCGCCACAAGCAAATGCAGCAGAACGAGTAAACCGATCCGTGCTACAAATGCTCAGGTCAGCTACGGACAAAGACCAGCGGCATTGGGACACACACCTGAGTCGAATCGCGTGTACACTACGAAGTGGCTATCACGAAGCTTTGGGACTGGAACCATATTATGCAATGTTTGGGACCAACATGGTCACACACGCAAGTGCGTATCCGATCATGAGACGTATCGGCGGCCTATCAGCAACAGATCAAGCTCTATGCTTGGCGGATAAGATGGAACTCATACGCAGTGTAGTTAAGCAAGGGTTAGCCCGGGCACACGAAAAAGCTGAAAGAACGTACAATACACGCAGTAAGGAAATTGAATTTGCAGTAGGTCAGGTGGTATACCGAAAAAACTACAAGCAGAGTAACCGAATGGAAGGGTATAATGCAAAGCTAGGGCCCAATCGGGTACGGTGTCTCATACTTGGACGCAAGGGAGGGTCGCTGTACGAATTAGGGAATTTAGCTGGAAAAAGTATTGGAGTATACCATGCCAAAGACCTTTTCGCTGCTTGAAACTGGTTGAAAACCAACAGCAATCAGTGCAATTGTACTACACAGCAAAGGAGGATCGTTATTTTTCCGGAGCAGCCAGTATTTCTTACTATATAAATAACTATGGACCTCACGAAAGACATTGAGAACACGAGGGAGGCCGTGAAGAGGCATCTGGAAAGGTGCGAGGCCGAGGGAAGACCCCTCCCCTCAGAAGCTGACGCTCGGGACCGCAGAGACATAGCGGTGGACGAGCGGGAAAGACTCGCCTGGCTTGATACGGACCTAGAAGATACACTACGAGTAACGCAGTGGGAAATTGAGAAGACCACGGCAAGGATAAACGCCGATTACAACCGCCTCAACGAACTAATTCGGTTGAGGGACGCAACACAGCGGGACCTGCGGATATGGGAGGAGGACTACCGCCAGGCACGGCTCGAGACTCCGCACTTCGAAGCAACATTCGAATACATATACGCAAAGAACGAGCGGATCCGGCGAGAAAGCCGATTTGCAATTCGCCGGCGGCAGAGGAGGCAAAGTCTGCCTCCAGAATACCGTATCTACACCGTGGCGGAAGACGACGATGAGGAGGAAGACGACGACGAGCCGACCCCGGCAAGACGGCGTTTATCAGAGTAAAAAAAAAAAAAAAAAAAAAATAAATAAATAAATATATAAATATAAAATAAATGGAAACAAATAAAAATATATATGTATATTCCACCTGACTTCTTTTTTTTCTATTCTTTTGGTTGAAAATTAATGATAATAATAGCCCGGATATCTCAGTCGGTAGAGCATGAAACTCCTAAATCCCAGGGTATGGGTCGAGGCCACACGTTAGGGCAATAACGGACTAATTACAATCGCTCCTCGTAGTTTTTTTGCGAGTGCATTCCATGCTGAATCAGCATCGACGACCCTCGAGCGTGTTACGGGAGCGGGGTAAGAAATAAAACCAGAAAGAAATAGATACCGTAACCAGAGACAGAAGACACTGTGAACTGCAGGTGGCGAAACACCGAAGTTGGTCAATACAGTAACCAGCAACGAATTGGTCAGAGTAAGCAATTCATACGAAAATACAACTGACAATAGGTGTATGCAGCAATTAATATGAAACCTAGCAGAACCCAGAAGTGGGACAGTAAGCCCGAAAAAGGGGAAATTCTGTACCTAAGTGGGAACACTTAGATGACCCGGAAGCAAAACCACCGGTATAAAAGAGCCCCACCTCAGGTTCAAAAGGAGAGTAAAAAAGATCATTGCGAATCGAGCAGTCGGAGTCCAAGATAAGTGCGAATCAGACAAGAAACGACCGCGGAACCGCGTTAGGTCCACTACTGGCAAAAACAGTAATCGCGGAGGACCTATCCGAGTGATCGAATTTAGAACCCGATAGAAATATAACTTATATATCATGGGATCTACAACCTCGAAAGCATCCGACAACACGGCAAACGTGGTGAACAACGTTGAAATTGTAGACCACAAGGAGGACATAACCAAAGTCTACAATGTTTTGTGCCTCATTACTGGACTCTTGATCTTTATGTTGATTCTGAGCTTCCTCCGGATCTACAAGCGATCTGTACAGAGACGTCGGGACCACGGACACGAGCTGGAGAAAATCATGGCTGTCGCCGCCAATTGGCCAGAAAGGAGCCAGCACTAATATATCAGCCCGTGCAAAGATAAAAAACCACATCATTATTATGATTATTTCAAATTTCGACAAAACAATAAACAATACCCATTCATGATAAACCAGCAATTAAATACAAGCAAAAGACCAAAGTTTTGATTTGTAATTGGAACCACCAGAAGAAACCTCAGCTAGAAGTGCTACCGTCAACCGTCGCGAGTGCCGTTTTCACTCTTCTCTTACTTGCAATTCGTAGCGCCGTAAGGCGAATAACTTTTTTTCTGTTTGTGAAATAAGACCAACATCGCGCAATTGCCCAAGAAATGACAATTAACATAATTTTTTTTATATAAATTAATCCAACACCTTATTAATAATGCTAAGAGAATTGCACTAATATAAATATATTTATGCATATGTGTATAATTAATTTTCCAAACCCAGAATACCACAATGAGAGCTCTCGTCGATGGAAATAAAACGGGGTAAGTGAGTTGTGTTCGACTTACTGTCAAGCAAACTTTTTTATATATATATATTTACACATATGCGTATATACCTAGATCTTTGTGCAATTTAAACATTTAGATATACATATATATAGTCTTCATACATTAGATTTAACGTCCTGTAAGATTCATATTATCATTTTTATAAATTAGCCCAAAAATATTATTCTTAAATATATATATTCATGCTTAATGTTTCATTTTTATACGTTAATACAAATATTACATACACTATATACAGAATATTTCTCAATTTAATTAATTTGGCACCCCAATTTACTCTTATATTTGTCAATTAAATGTGCACCTTTTTAAATAAAAATCTTTTTAATAAATTGTAATATGAAGCAGAACTCAATAATGTCTTGGTAAACGTTTATAAAAGGGGGAGCTGGCGCAAATGGAAAAACTCGGGTTAAGAACAATGACATAACTTTCGACTGACAACATTGACACTAGGGGATCGCATTGCAGTGGCCGGCGGCGATCCATCGGCATACGGGACGTATGAAGGGGCAGGGTAAAACAGCCACACGCTGCCGATCGAAATTCGGTCAAGCGCTCGAACTAGCTACTTGAGAAGCTTGTGGGCAGCGACGACAAATGACAAAACGAACTGAACGATCTCTATATTTTTCCTAAGGCACGATAAATTTATTCTCGTTATGTAGGGGAGGGAGTGGTTTCCAAAGAACCCACCCCATCTGGCGAGCTTAGCCGGCAACCAGCGTGCCTACTCAGGACGCAACTCCCTCGGCCCAAGTCCTGTGGACTGGGCACTAATACACCGACGTAACATATGTTTCTCTGATTCCCCGATGTTTAGAATCTTTGGTACTTGCTTATTATTTCGTCTTGTTAATCATTGTCCGAAATATCTTCCGCTATCTGTGTGCACCGCGTTATTCTATATAGATGGGTATTGGAAAAGAGTTTTTTGTAGGCAGATTGTATTTGGCTTTCTTCTAAAATAATTTGTAAGTTAAAATCGTTCAATAATTTTTCAGATATGGGTAGGTCATCATTTAAGTCCTCCTCTGCCGAGTGTAAGGAGCTACCGTCTTCGGCTGCGTCAAAAGAAGTTGCTAGAGCGTATGTTACTAGGTTGGTACGACTTTATTGTACTTGCCCTTCTTGTAATGGAATTCATAAGAGAATTCTTCGAGCTTAAGTCTCCACCTTACGAGTTCAGAATTAGGTTCTTTTAAACACATTAGCCAAGTAAAAGGCTTATGATCGGTTACAATTGTGAATTGCCTACCGTAGAAGTGGGGCCGAAAATATTTGTCCGTCCATACTATTGCTAAGAGTTATTTTTCGATTGTTGAATAGTTAGCTTTATTTTGAGAGAGTGTTCGGCTAGCAAAACAGATTGGCTTATCGCTTCCGATTAGACCTTGAGATAATACCGTACCAAGAGAAAATTACGTGCGTCCGTGGTCAGTATGAATTTTTCCTGGAGATATGGGTGGATTAAAATGGGGTCATTGCAAAATAATTGTTTGCAGTCTTCGAAAGATTTAATAAATTCATTTGTGTGTGAAACTTTGGCACCTTTTTTTTAAGAAGCTGTCATTGGTTTTGTTATTTTCGCGGTATGAATGAATGATTTTACTTCCATCTGTGTTTTGGGAATTGGGAACATTTTAATTGCCTGAATTTTATGAGGGTTTGGTTTTATTCCCTTTGGTGTCACTATGTGACCAAGGAATGCTATTTCTTTTTGTTTTTTAATTTAATATTAGACTGTTTTATTTTTTTAAAAACATTTTCTAATTTAACAATGTGTTCTTCTAACGGTTTTGTTAAATAATCCCGAAACTGTTATAGGAGGACATTTAATAGTGAGCTCTGTATCCAAAAATAGGCTCTGTAGGGTTTTAAGGCCCTGGAGCTCGGGCTTGATTTAATTTCTGCTGCTATAGGGTTATTTTGGGTTGTTTTACGATAAGTTATTATTTTCAAAGCGGTTACTACGGTATCGATTATTAAAAGGGTTGTATCTTTGTGTATGATTATTCTGGTGACCATTATTAGTGCTAGATCGTAAGTTAGGTGTGTTCCACCTTTGTCTATCTTGGTTGTGCCACCTATCTTCCCCGTTTTTTGTCCTAATCTCATGTTCTCTATTGCAAGCCATGAAGGCTTCGCCCAAGTTCTGGGGCTTCATAGCCCTTACAATTGATCCTATGGGATCGTTAAGTCCTGTTAAGAATTTGTCCAGACATAGTTAACTAAAAAAAACTCCTCTGGTATAGTGTTGCAATAGGGTCAGTTTCTTTTAAGGCGAGATATGCATGCAGTTTTGATTGTAATTCCATAATTTGCCTATGAAATTCCCTAAACGTTAGCCTACCTTGTCTTAAATTCCCTAATGTGGATATAAGAGTTGATTCTGATAGCGAGTTGCAGTAGTACTGTGTTAAGTTTTTTTTTTATTTCATCCCAAATTAATGGGGCGTCGTACATTTTATTTCTAATGGCTTTGAGGTAGATGCTGCCCAGAGGAGTCTGATCAGTCCCTCGCAAAAGAAGAAGTACATCTTCCCCATCGGCTATAAAATGGGCAAGTATATCTGCGCCCCCGGGAATGTCTGCAATTGTGTAATTGGTTCCGGGATTCTCATTTGGTTGAACAAGTTTATCAAGGGTGGGAAAGGGGTGTTTAAGTTAAGCGAACTCCCAGCTGATTGTTGGGGTCCTGGGGGTATATTTAAGTTTGGGTTTGCCATTGTTAATTCTTCCTCGTTATGTTTTTTTATATTAGCTTGCCTGTCTGTTCCTTTTCTATAAGGTAGGAATCTAAGTTTGGACATAGGATTTTATGAAAAAAAAATTTTATTTTGATTTTATTAAAATCTCTTCTTTCTTTTTTTTTTTTGTATTATTTTCCTAGCCGATCAGTGTTAAAATTTGTATATCTGTATGTATGTATGCATTACTCACGTTGCCCAGAGTAGGAGGAGGTACATCGTTTTTCCTTTCCTTTCTGATTTCCTGGATGATTTCCTTCGTGTTGATGTATTGTTTCCGTGTTCTTTTTTTTTTTTTGTTGCACAAATTTTTTTCGGATAAATCTTTTCTCCCTTCTTATTTTTCCCTTTTTTTGAGTCTGAATCACAGCTTTTCTCACTTCGTTTTCTGTATTATATTTTTTTTTTTGGTGATATTTTTCGTTGGCATTTTTTAAGAAAACGCACAAACTCGGTGTTAGTTTATTTCGTCTGGTTTCTTTTCTAAATACAATATCTCCGGGGGAAAGGGTTTCTGGCTTTCTTTATTGAGGTTGCCTATCCTGTGGTTAAGAATTTTTTCGATTTAATCTTTTACTTTTGGGAATAAGTTTTGTTTTATTCATGGACATTATTATATTTTTCGGAGTGGTCAAATTCTGGTGTTCTGCCCGAGAAAAGTTCAAACGCGGTTAGATTGGTGGCAGAGTGAATTGAGTTATTGTAAGTAATGAGGGTTTCACACAGAAGTTCGTCGTGATCTACTGACATTTTATTTGCCTTTCTCTCACCTAAAATGATCCTGTATATTTCTGTAAGTGTTGAGTGAAGTCTATCTACCGGTGAGTTACTACTAGACTGTTGGAAGGATGTGGTATGAAGGTTTATGTTATATTGGTCACAGAAGTCTTTGAAAATCATTGATGAAAATTCTGTTCCTTGATCACAAACTATTTTCTTGGGGATACCGTGAGTGCTAAAGAAGGTCTTTTATGCTCTGATTACGTGTATGCTGCTTCGTGCTTCCAGTGTATGAGCACTAGCGAAACGGGAAAATTTTTCGATTATAGTTAGAATTTGTTTGTGGTTAACCCAATATATGTCAATATGTATTATTTCGAGGGGTTTGTCGGGGTTTTCAGGCTTGCTATAGATTATGGCCGGTGGGTTTCTATCGTATTTAAAGACTTGGCAGGTGGTGCAGCTATTAATAAATTTAGATATTTTATCCCGTAGTTGAGGAAAATAGTAAGATCTGTTAAGGTGTTCGTATGATTCCCTGATTCCCCTATGATTAGAGTCTTTGTGGTACTTGCTTATTATTTCGTCTTGTTTGTCGTTGTCCGAAATATCTTCTGCTATTTGTGTGCACCGCGTAATTCTATGTAGATGGGTATTGGAAAATAATTTTTTGTAGGCAGATTGTATTTGACTGAAAACAACATCTGATGTGTAAATTGCTGCTAATCTATTGGGACGTAAGAATTTTTTTAGAATTTCGATGATTTTGTCTTCTATGAAAAATGGTTCTTTAATAACTCTTCGTAATTTGTTTCTGTGTGGTACAATATTTACTAACTGAGATGTTTTGCTTTCTTCTAAAATCATTTGTAAGTTAAATTCTTTTAATAATTTCTCTGATATCGGTAGGTCACCACTTAAGTCTTCTTCTCCGGAGTGTAAAGAGCTACCATCTGTGGCTGCGACAGAAGAAGTTGCTAGAGCGTATGTTTCTAGGTTGATACGACTTAGTGCGTCCGCGTTGGTATTGCACTTGCCCTTTTTGTAATGGATTTCATAAGAGAATTCCTCGAGCTTAAGTCTCCACCTTACGAGCTTAGAATTAGGTTCTTTTAAACTCATCAGCCAAGTTAAGGGCTTATGATCGGTTACAATTTTGAATAGCCTACCGTAGAGGTGGGGTCGAAAATTTTTGGCTGCCCATACTATTGCTAAGAGTTCTTTTTCAATTGTTGAATAGTTGGTTTCATTTTGAGATAGTGTTCGGCTCGCAAAACAGATTGGCTTATCGCTTCCGATATTACCTTGAGATAATACCGCACCAAGAGCAAAATTACTTGTGTCAGTGGTCAGTATGAATTTTTTCTGAAAATCTGGGTGGATTAAAATGGGGTTAAAAATTTAATAAATTCATTTGTGTGTGAAACTTTGCCACCTTTTTTTAAAGAAGCTGTCATTGGTTTAGTTATCCTCGCAAGATCTTTTATAAATTTCCTATAGTAGCTAACGAGACCTATGAATGATTTTACTTCCTTCTGTGTTTTGGGAATTGGGAACATTTTAATTGCCTGAATTTTATCAGGGTTTGGTTTTATTCCTTCTGGTGTCACTATGTGACCAAGGAATGCTATTTCTTTTTGTAGAAAATACGATTTATCCAATTGTATTTTAAGGTTAGACTGTTTGATTTTTTTAAAGACATTTTCTAGTTTAACAATGTGTTCTTCTAAAGATGTTGAGAACACGATTATGTCGTCTAGGTAAACTAGACAGGTATTTCCAATAAGGTCTCTAAGCATGTTGTCCATTACACTTTGGAAGGTTGTCGGAGCATTCTTTAGTCCGATATATGGGGATATCTACGGGTTCCATTTCATTTGAGAGTTGAGAAGTATAGGCACTTGCCCAACTTGTCAAGGATCTCGGCAATATTTAGAATTGGATGTTTATCAGAAACTGTTTTTCCGTTCAGTTTTTTTTAGTTAATCACCATTTGCAACTTTTGTTTTCCACTGGCGTCGACCTTTTTTGGAACTTCCAAACTGGGCTGAGATAATATCCTGTTTTAAGAGGTCATCTACTTGTTTTCGGACTTCTTTCTTGTGAATATGCGGGTGTCTATAAGATTTCGTATATATTGGAGAGTCATCTGGTTTCAATACTATATTTTACCCTACTGGTAAATTTTGTTCCCTTTGTTAAAAAAAAAGTTAAATTTTTACAAATCTTTAGAAGAGCTCTTCCTCCTTCGAGGACAGATTTTGGGTGCTCATTTTATTAGAGACGTTGGAATGATTTTCTTTTAATTAGAGATTATATACATCGATTTTCTGAATAGGGTTGAACCGAAAGGATTTTTTGTTAAATTAGTTGCATGGGATCCGATGAAAAATTAAAGATTTCAATCATTTGGTTTATTTATTTATTGTTTATTTATTATTAATTTTTATTGGGTCCCAAAGAAAGTTTCCATTTTACAGGTCTACTGGTATTGTTACTATTTTCTTTGATAATGTTGATTGATGACGTTAACTGAGACTGTGTTATCCTATCCTATAAGTCCATCGAAGTAGTTATAAATTTAGCGAGAAATTCGCTTTACATTTAACTTTAAGTTTTTTCTGAATAGGGTTGAACCAGAAGGATTTTTTGTTAGATTAGTTGCATGGGATCCGATGAAAAATTAGAGACTTCAATCATTTGGTTTATTTATTTATTGTTTATTTATTATTTACTTTTATTGGGTCACAAAGAAAGTTTCCATTTTGCAGGTCTACTTGTATTGTTACTATTTTCTTTGATTACATTTAACTTTAAGTTCTTCAAACCAGGCGAATCTGGATTTGGTGTTTATTTTTTCTGTTTTGTTAAATAATCCTGAAACTGTTGTAGGGGGACATTTAATAGCGTGATCTGTATCCACAAATTTTGGGACTATGGTCGAGGCTATTGCCCTTGTATCTATAAGGAATTTTAAAGGTTTGCCAAAATCAATAAGGAAATACGGGAGGTCACAACCTGTTATTTTTTGGGGAGAACTTTGGCTGTTGATTAGGGGACTTGTGGGTCATGGTAGACTGCTATTCAAAAATTTAACGAACCGTCAATATTTGTTAGTTCTGTTTTATTATCGGCATGGGATCCAGTGTAATGAATTTCTGAGGCTGTGTAGGGCTTTAAGGCCCTGGAGCTCGGGGTCGATTTCATTTCTGCTGCTATTGGATTATTTGGGTTGTATTGCGATTAACGGATGATGGGTTCTAGCTGATTGAACGGTTATCCTACTGTATAGGTTATTATCTTCAAAGCGGTTATTACGGTATCGATTATTAAAAGGGTTGTATCTTTGTATATGATTATTTTGGGGACCATAAGTAGTGTTAGATCGTACGTTAGGTGTATTCTGCCTTTGACTATCTTGGTTGTGCCACCTATCTTCCCAGTTTTTTATCCTAATCTCATGTTCTCTATTGCAAGCCATGAAGGCCTCGCCTAATTTCTAGGGCTTCATAGCCCTTACAATTGATCCTATGGGATCGTTAATTCCTGCTAAGAATTTGTCAATGTACCAAGTACCCATGTAGTTTTGATTGTAATTCCATAATTTGCTTATGAAATTCTTTAAACGTTAGTCTACCTTGTCTTAAATTCCCTAAGCGAACTCCCAGCTAATTGTTGGGTTCCTGGGGGTATATTTAAGTATGGATTGGTCATTGTTAAATTTTCCTCGTTATGTTTTTTTTATACTAATTTGCCTGTCTGTTCCTTTTCTATAAGGTAGGAATCTAAGTTTGGACATAGGATTTTATTAAATTTTCTTCGATAATAAAATATTTTTCTTGCGAGAGTATTATAATTTCAGTCATCTCCGGCCCTATAAAGTATATATATTCTTGATTAGAATCACTAGGAGAGTCGATCTAGCCATGTCCGTCTGTCCGTCCGTTTCTACGCAAACTAGTCTCTCAGTTTTAAAGCTATCTGCATGAAACTTTCCCAAAAGTTGTCTTTCTATTGCAGGTTGTACATAAGTCGGATCAAGCCGGATCGGACGACTATAGCATATAGCTCCCATAAAAACAATCGGAAAAATAAATGAAAAAAATTATAACTTTGCTGTTTTTAAATTTTTTTGTTTAGCTCTTTGAGATAAGGTGTTGGTTAAATATTTAAGAATTACGGTTTAAATTTCATCAAAATCGGACGACTATAACATAAAGCCCCTATAGGAACAATAAAAATATTAAAAAAAAAAAATTAAAAAAATGTAACTTTTTTATTTCTTTTTTTTTTTTAATTCTTTTTGATTTATTAATCATTTGACAGTTCAGAATTACGCTTTTAATTTTATTAAAATCGGAAAAAGATATCATATAGCTGCTATAGGAACTATCAAATAAGCTTCAAAGAGCTTCAATGTAATCATACACGCAAGTCAATCATAATTTTAATGTTTTCAAGAATATTTAATTTTTGCAAAAGCTGTAAGGGTATATGGACTTTGGCTTGCCAAAGTTTGCTTCCTTTCTTGTTTTTTGTTTTTTTTTTGTGTAATAATTATACATTTTTTTTATTTCTTTGTGTTATTTATCATTGTTGTAAAATTTAAAAAAAACGCACAAATACTCAAAAAAATGTTCGTTGATTCAAGACTGCACGTATTTTCCTTAAAAGTTTTTGACTGTTTACTTATTTTTTGTAAAATTCTGGGCCACTACCGACGGCGCCAGTTAAGGTTCGATAAAAACACGTATTCTTTGCAGTTGCGATTTCTGACTTTTCACTTGTATTAAAAGAAACCAAAGCTCTGTCGCAGCAGAGCAACTAAAATTATTTGGAAATTTACAAGTTGCCGAATTAATAGGCCATTTGCCATTCTTGCCGACGCAGCGGATGGCTTGCATCAGCCACGATCATCCTTTCGATGAATGTGTAGCGGTGTCAGCTAGTAGTTGGTGTTGACGCTGCTGGTCAATGCTCGTATATGATGCTCCTGGAAGGCGACGGTCCAATGTTAGACCATGGTAGGTTCCCTTGTCTTCATGCTTAAGCCTATTCCCATCCCACCAACACTCGAATTCATTTAAGAATGTCTGGACACGCCGGGAGGCAGACGATGGGGTACTACCAACAGCAAGAAATGCAGTGTCATCTGCATAGGTGGCCAGGAGTGTACCGCGTGCAACTGGATTTGGAAGATCCTAAGTATAAACTGTATACAGGACCGGCTCAAGACGCTTCCTTGCGGTACCCCAGCACGTATTGGGAGTAGTCCAGAACGATGTCCACGGATGTCGACAGCAAACTCCTTTTTATCCATGAATGACACGATTAGCTTCCATAATCCCTCAGGCAAAAGTGACATTAGTTTGTAAAAGATACCTTCGTGCCAAAACCTGTCAAAAACCTGTCGAACTTCAAGCAAGACAGCTAAGCAGTATTTGCGATCTTCCCGAGCACCCAGTATATGATTTGCTACTCTGTGCACTTGCTGGTGGTCTGTAAGTGCTTCATCAAACGCAGCTATAGCTGCGCTCAAAAATCTTGGAAAACGGGATAGGAGACTAATCGGTTGATAGGAATCTGAGGAGCACAGGTCTTTTCCGTTTTTTTTGGTACCTTTGTGACTAGAGCAAGTTCTAGGGAGACATTAAAGAGTTGGCAGAGCTGCGTAAGGACTGAGCTAGGCAGAGCCTTTGCTACCTTTGCTACCGCGTCCATGCCAGGAGCCTTAGTGGAAACTAGTCGCCTAATATGATTACGAACCTCACCCCGTCTACTGAGCGCACATCAACAGGAGGGCCAAAAGAGAGTCCTGATCTAGAGATAGTTGTTTGGACTTCTTGGCTTGTTGCAAAGTCAAATGGAGTGAAGCGATTTTGCAAATCATCTGAAAATACTTCAGCAAACTCGCTATCATTACGTGCTATCATTACGTTTAAGTGAGAATCTCTGAAGCGGCTGTCTTTTTAGGTTTCGGGTGCATTTCCACAGCGCAAATCCGTGATTATGGTTAGGGTCATTGGCACTGAGCATGTCCATAAAGAATTCACACTTGGCCAAACAGAGGACTTTTTTAAGCTTTGACACGGCAGCCTTCCCCCTTGCCATGTCGATGGTATGCCTCGTCCTCATCTACACGCGGCGGAGCAATTTCTGGCTTCGAAGCAGACCAAGATGGTGGAGGAGATACCAAGGTGGCTAAACGTAATGCCTCTTTAAACCGCAAAATTAATAGCCGATGGAAACTGGCTATTAATTCATGGAAAACGCGTAGGTCCGCCAGTGTCCAGAATCTGCATACTTTAGTTAGAAACAACCGACATTAGGGTGCACGAACGCCTGCATTCCCAGAAACTGTGATGGGCATTCCAACGCCTTCCAATAAGGAAACCACAGAGCCAAACCGGCGCAGATATTCATGAGCTGACCAAGAATGATGGTGATCAGGAGGACAGTGGACAGCACCGAACGAAATTCTGCCAAACCCACTGACCAAATTAATGGCAACTGTTTGCAAATGAGGCTCTGATATTGTGGCGTTCAGGTCATAGTCGAGGGAGGACTTGACAATAACGGCAGCACCACCACGATGCCGATTATCAGGATGGTTTGCGGAATATACAGCATATCCATAGATACGGAAATTAGAAAGGCTAGTAAAATGTGTCTCCGAAATAAGTAGAATGTCAATGGCTGGCTTGGCGGGGGACAATCACGCACTGGCAAGAGCTGACTTGAGGATACAGAAGGTCGCGAGGTAAACCATTATGAGCCGGGGCAAAACAGGTTTAAGGAAACGCTTTTGAATCGGCCTGCGATCCACAGAGGTATTGGGCCTACGTTTTTCAGTCGCCTCTAAATAGGCAGGACATCGGCGGGAGGAAGCACTATGGTTTAAGCCACAGTTAACGCATTTAAACTGCTCTTCTTTCGTGGCCCGACACTTATACTCTTTTAAAATATCTGTTCCTCCAGAAGCATTTAAGTTCTAAATAATAAAAGAATTTGGCCTGATGATGAACTAACAATAAAAGTATTTGTTTCTACAAGACAAAGAAATAATATTCGGCCTCCGATTTTAGAGTCTGTTCCAAAAAACTGAACACCTCCATATTTAAGGGGACGTAATATGAAGTGACCTAGGCTGTTCGCAGACTCCTTTGTCTTTAATAAACATATTTTAGTCTTCACAGAAACTTGGCTGAAACACTTATAGAACTGATCGAGTTTCTCGTAGGGGAGGTGGTGTGCTTATTATACCCTTGCCGAGGGTACTATAAATTCAGTCAGAAGTTTGCAACGCAGTGAAGGAGACGTTTCCAACCCTATAAAGTATATGTATTCCTGATCAGCATCACTAGGAGAGTCGATCTAGCCATGTCCGTCTGTCCGTCCGTTTCTACGCAAAATAGTCTCTCAGTTTTAAAGCTATCTGCGTGAAACTTTCCTATAAGTTGTCTTTATATTGCAGGTAGTATATAAGTTGGAACGATAAGGATAGGACTATAGCATATAGCTCCCATAGGAACAATCGGAAAAATAAATAAAAAAAATATAACTTTGCTGTTTTTTAATTTTTTTTTAGTTCTTCGGCATATAGTAATGGTTAAATATTTCAGAATTACGGTTTAAATTTCATTAAAATCGGACGACTAGAACATAAAGCTCCCATGGGAACAACAATAATATTTATAAAAAAAAATTAAAATATTTAACTTATTTATTTTGTATATTTTTTTTTAGAACATTTTTTTGACTAGTTAATAATTTGGCAGTTTAGAATTACGCTTTTAATTTTATTAAAATCGGAAAACGATATCATATAGCTGCCATAGGAACCATCGAATAATTGAGCTGCAAATCATCATAGCTTCAATGTTTTTGAGCATATACGCAAGTTAATCATAATTTTAACGTTTTTAAGAATATTTAATTTTTGCAATACTGCAAGGGTATATGAACTTCGGATTGCCAAAGTTTGCTTCTTTTCTTGTTGCTGTTAACTCCAGTCTTACATCGGAGATAATTCAGACTGATTAGCCCAATGAAATAAAATTTGTTTGTGTAAAAGTTTTCTTACTTGCCCTATCTCTTTTTGTAACCTGTTCTGGGTCTGACATTTTGAATTATGAACATCATTTTTCTGTTATTAAATCTGTTTTATCTCTACTTTCTGACAGGGATCATTTAATTGTTTTGATCTCCCAGGTATATCTTGGTCATCTCACTTATTTGTACGCCTTTGTCGGATTAAGACTTTTTGATGGACTTTTACACCTATCATTACAACAAATTAGCTTTATCCGTAACTCTAGGCAAATAGACCTGGTTTTGAGCCCGTTGACCCTCTTGTTGTCCCAGAGGACCGATTCCACCCCAATGGAAATGACAATTTCCCTCCCCAGCCCTATAAGCTAGTCCCATTTAGTTTGTGAAACTAAAACGAAATACTTCCATAAATGCGACTTTAATATGCAAAGCTACTGGATTTCCGAATACAACTAAATAAACTTATGCAATTGCATGAATATGGAAAGTGCCATTGAATTATTTTATAGCCCTGATACCTTTTCCCAATTAGTTTCTGAAACTAAAGTAAAATGTTTCCGTAAATGCGTCTTTAATAAGCTTAAATACTTGAATTTTGAATACAACTGGAAAACTTATTCAATAGCATGGATATGGAAACTGCCAATGAATTATTCTATAGCGTTATAAGCACGCTTTTTAACGAACGCGTTCCTGACAGACTGCTTTCAAGACATACAGACCTCCGTGGTTTACAAACTATTACAACAAGTACAAAAGGACGAGCAAGCCATCTTATTTTATTTTATTTTAATGTTCTTAGCAGTCAACACTATTCTATGTATTTGAAACGGTGTACGAATTTTCAAATAATACGAAGCAATTTTACAATTTTATAAATGGCAAGCGAAAAAACTGTCTACTGTCTCTGAAATTGCTGTTTTATTTGCCAAGTTCTTACAAACTTCCTATAGTGCGTAAAATGTTTAAATTCAGTTTACCCTTTCAATTTAAACATGTCAAATTGTATTTTTTCCCAGTAATAACAGAAAGTTTTCTTCTAAAGGATTTGGAGACCACAGCCCCAACATACTATCCAGAGCCGGACGGGCTTCCTGGGTGCGTGCTTAAGTTGTGTGTGTGCCTCAACTTTTTGCAAACCGATTCTTAAACTGTTTCAATTGTCAACCTCAACATCAGTTTTTCCAACTATCTGGAAAGACTATTTTATTATTCCACTCCATAAAAAGAGACGAAAGTCGGATGTTCAAAATTATAGAGGTATTTCTTAATAGTCTGCGATACCTAAAGCACTTGAGCGCATTATTACTTCACTTGCAACATTTGTGTTCCTTACCAATATCACCTTATAAACATGGTTCAGTTAAGCGAAGATCTACTACCACAATCCTACTTGAATTAACATCTATTATAGTTAAAGGATTTAATAACAAAATGATGTTATATTTACAAATTTTAGTAAGGCTTTTGATTCTGTTAGCCATTCTCTTCTTTTATTTAAATTAGATCCGGACTTTCGAATAATCTTTTAACTTGGATTTCAAGTTATTTGAATGGAAGAGTTCAGAGGGTTATTTTTAAAATAGGAGTTTCCAATATGATTAACGTTGCATCTGGAGTGCCCCGGAGTAGACATTTGGGTCCATTGCTATTTACTTCTGCCATAACACATTCTCGAGTATTTAAGTATGCTGATGATGTTAAGCTTGGTTTGTTCTATAATAATTTGCAATAGGTTTACAGTCTGATATTGATTGTTTTCAGAGATGGTGTCAATCTAACCTTTAAAATCTGGATTGAATTATATGTAAGATCTACGCCTTCATTTATAATCTACGCCGAATATATTCGGGCACTGATTTAAAAGTTCTTCTTTACCCAAAATTATAATTCGACTATGACATAAAGTATAATGTTAACAAGACTATGAAAGTTCTTGGTCTTATTAAGCGATGGTCGACGGAATTTGACAAACCTTATAAAACAAAATTATTTTTTACTTCCCTTGACCGTCCTAATTTAGAATATTGCGCTCCCGCTGGAGACCCCAATACACATTGATCGTAATGAGTCGGTACAAAAAAAAATTCTTCTTTTTGCCCTTCGTGGTTTGAACTGGGATCAAAACGTAAGGTTGCCTTATTACTCTAGTATATTACTATTGCTTAATTTACTGTGAGGAGCTGACCTTCTTGAAATAGGCATGGTGTGAGGAGTTGAATAAATCCCCACAAGTTAGAAAGCAAGCAGAGTAAGCGCATGTAAGCAGTGGACTACAAGTTACCAGCTACACGGCGAATTCGCCCGTAGTAACGGGAGTGCGGCGGGAGAGCAGCAGACAAGAACGGGGAGAGTCAGAGAGAGACGCCAATAAAGGGGAGAAGCGGACCCTGATATTGGTGCCGGGCGCAGAGGGCGAAAGGTCGAACGGTAAAACCGTGGACTTTGGACCAGGAGGCAAAGAGACGCCGATAACTAGCGGTAAACAGAGGCCTATATATGCAGGCAGGCAGGGAAGGAAGCTGGATCAGTCGTCTTCTTCCAGTCAACAAGTATCAGTTATCAAGTGAACAAGTAATCAGTGAAACAACGTGAAGAACCAAGTATAGCCGTGCGGAGTCATCAAGGAGCAAGATCGCTACGTCGAGACGTTCGGGACTTAGAGCTAAAGTGGGCTCGGAAGGAAAGTTGTCTAGAGCTAGCTGCCTGCCTACCAGGATTGCACTGGCGGACTCCGACGAATGCCTGATCGTCCTGCATAATTGTACAAGGTAGGAAGGACGAGCGTTTGTTCAGCTAGTGTCTCGAAAGGCGTATGCGTTAAGCACAGCAGTCCACCGCTAGAGTCCCAGAACGGCAGCTCACCAAATCGCGAGCGCTACACCAACAAGGAGCGGAGCCAGTCAACATATCCGGAGGCAAAGCACGGACTACGAGGACACCAAGGAAGACGGAGCAGCAGATACGTCGATTTCTAAAGTCTGCGGCAGAGAGGGTAGAGTGGAAGCGATCGTCTAGACCCAGGGACTACCTTGGCGGCTTCCGGAGTAAGCCTGAACCTTCAGGTAGAAACTGAGCCGACGTCCGGTGCGACCGGCCGGGACAGAGCAAAGGGACAGGAGGCTGCGGCTGCAAAGTGCGTACGCCTTGAGAGCAGAGTTCCCCCTAGTCTAGGAACGGTGACGCATCCCTATGCCCTGTTATCCCGCCGAGCCACTGCACTGCTTAGTATCTACGGTGCGCTCTGACTGGTGCACTGCTTGGTGTCGACGCTGCGCTGTGGGGCATCGTTAGTTTTATTCCGTATCGTTTCCGGGTCGGAAGCCGGAAACGTGACTTCTGGGAGGAACTCACTGAGATGGGCCGGAGTTACGAAAACCGTGCCGGGCTCAGCGATCTGGACTGGGTCTGGGTGCGTATTCCTAAACCACACCGGGCGTCGGTGATCCTCACTAGCCGAATTCAAACCGAACTCTTACGGATCCACCACCACTAGCTAGACTAACTTCCAGAACACTTACCCGGGTGTTCCTTCTAGTTGTTGTTTCCTCTGTGGCTATGTCTCCGCTTATATAGGCGCTGATTGTGTCCAGTGTGACCAGATCGGACGATGATGATAATCCCGCTTTGGGAAATCAGGTTTATTGGGCGATGATTATCGGCAATCGTTAACTTCGTCGAATA
The DNA here is from genome assembly GCF_018152505.1 of Drosophila elegans. Lineage (NCBI taxonomy): Eukaryota > Metazoa > Arthropoda > Insecta > Diptera > Drosophilidae > Drosophila > Drosophila elegans. Next base: position 863,872 of record NW_024545907.1, on the reverse strand, counting down.
AATATGACCGGGTGCTGTTGGCTTTGGGCGCGCGTTTGAATAATAGAAGGTCAGTATTTGGAATGTTCTTTTTAAGCTTTAATGTGAAAGTTGAATTTTATATATTTGTGACGGTGGTCACCATTCCGGATCCAGGTGTGGTTTCGTTATACAGGCTTCCAGGTACTCGTATTTCCCGTCCGTATAGTAAGTCCGCCGGCTGTATCCTGTTGATTCCGACCTGCTGCTATTGATGGCCATTGGTATTTCGGGTAGCCAGTCGTCCCACCGTGTGTTTACGATTCTAGAGAATTGAGCTATCATAGTTTGTATTGTCCTATTTGCCCTCTCGACTCGGTTCTTTTGCGGGGTGTATGGCGCTGTTAACTGGTGGACGATTCCCCATTTCTGTAACTGTGCCTTAAACTTATTACTCGTAAACTACCCCGTTGTCCGGGATGAGTTTTTTCGGTGCACCATATCGTGTGAGGATCTGCTCCCGTAAAACCTTTAATAATGCTTTTCTAACGGCTGCTAGCTCCACCCACTTGGAGAACTTGTCGAACATCACTAGAAGTATGTTATTGCCGTGACTATACCTCGGTAGTGGACCAACGAAGTCTATTGTAAGGATGCTCTCTGGCCGGGGTACAGATCTCAGTCAGATCCAGGAGTCCCTTACAAGAAATTTGTAAATCACCGAAACACCGGAGTAGAGAGTTTCATTCAACGAGTGAATGAGTCGTTTGGGGGGTCACGCCGAAAGTTCTCATGGACGCCGGGAGAGAGAGTGATGTCGGAGTTGATCGCGCTGTATCTTGCTCCGGAGTTAAAAATCCAACGGGCTGGACCTTGGGGCGAGGCCAAGTCAGGTCAACGATTTCACGAGGGTGGGAACGCACGGGAGCAGACATCCCGGCAGCTTACAACGCCACGTTGTTCTGCCCGAGGAGCTCAGACCGGACCAATGAGGGGATACTAGCCTTCATTGGTTTCCAAAACCGTGTCGAGACGGACGTCTGGAAAGCTCTCGGAAGCTCTCGGAAGCTCTTCAACAAACCAAAAACTGATAGAAACTGGAAACTGTACAGGCAAAGTCTGACGCTCTATAACAATTATATCAGGAAAGCCAAACGGGAAAACTTCTGTGAGGCAATAAGTAACGTCAACGAGGGCGCGGGATAGTGCAACGGATAGTAATTTAGCCCTGAGGAAAGGGAATAACACCTTCACCTCCACGGATCGGGAGAAATTAGAATTGCTATTTGACGCGCATTTCCCGGGAAGTACTCCCATTACGGGAAACAAAATGCGTGACCAACATAGAACTCCTAGGACAGTAGCTAGTGACTGGGCAGCAGCCAAGTCTATAGTTACGCCCGCGAAACTCAAATGGGCTGTTGGAACCTTCCAACCATTTAATTAGACACGATCCTCCATCTTTCTTACAGCAGGGGCAGGAACTACTCCTAACCCGCCTAAGAAGACTAATGGTAAGCAGTCTAGCCCTTGGATACATCCCAAGGGAATGGTGCAGCGCTAGGGTGGTCTTCATCCCCAAGATCGGGAAGAAAGATATCACCAGCCCAAAGTCCTTCAGACCTATCTGCTTAACTTCGTTTTGTCTTAAAACGTTGGAAAAACTGGAAGACTACAGTATCAGAAGAACAGCTTTCAGAGACTGTCCGCTGCAAAACACACAGCATGCATACAGAGCAGGCCGCTCAACAGACACTGCACTTTTATCAACTATGTCGCACCCTAGAAGGGGCAATTGATAGCAAAGAAATAGTCATCTGTGCCTTTCTAGACATAGAGGGAGCCTTTGACAACACACGACATAATGCGGTTCGAGCTGCCCTGTCCAGAAGGAACATAGATGTTACTACGTGCAAATGGATTGGCAACCTACTTGAATACTGGCAAGCAACATGTACACTAGGCTCGGATAGCGTGAAAATTGCAACCAGCAGAGGCTGCCCGCAAGGAGCAGTTCTCTCCCCTTTGCTATGGAGTCTGCTAGTAGATGATCTTCTCAGCAAACTTGCTGAAAAAGGAATCCAATGTCAGGGATACGCCGATGACATCTTGATAATCGTCAGGGGCATTATGGAAGCGACACTCTGCGACATCGTCCAACTCGGACTAAAGACAACGCTAGACTGGTGCAGGGAGGTTGGACTCAACTTAAATTCTGATAAGAAAGTCATCGTTCTCTTCACAAGGAAGTACAAACTACAGAGAATGAGACAAATCTCACTGCTAGGAACTCCTATAGAAACAAGCCGAGAGGTTAAATATCTAGGAATCACCCTGGATAGTAAGCTGAACTTCGATTCCCATGTCCAAACGGCATTGGAAAAGTGTTACAGAGTACTCTATACCTATAGGAAAATTGTTGGGAAATCCTGGGGAACCAGGCCTCAGATAATGCGATGGCTATAATTAATGATTGTGAGAACAATCCTCACTTACGAAGCACTTGCATGGGGTAAACGAGCTAAGCTCACCAACATGCAAAACCAGCTAGGAAAGTTGCAAAGACTTGCCTGCGTATTCATGACAGGGGCAATGAGGACCTGTCCTACAACTGCCTTAGAAATTCTGATGGTGCTAATACCACCCCACTGTGTAAATGAAATTCAACGCAAAGCTTCACTCTTGAGAATAAGCACTGGTGGCACAAGTAGTGGTTGCATTCTAAATAACAGGGATGCGACTAATCTGTTAGGTGAGGTGCCCCTAATACTCCACCCTAAAAATGAAATGACAGCCGAATTAATCTTCGAGCAGAACTTCACAGCACACCTAGGCAATAAGAAAGACTGGACCACATTGTCTGAAGTGCACCATATGGCTAAACACACCATAGCATGGTGCACAGATGGAACCCAGACACAACAAGGCATGGGCCTTTGAGTGGTAGGGCCTCGCATAGAATAACACGAATCTCTTGGCCAATATACCAGCATATTCCAGGCTGAGGTATGTGCCATTGGACGTTGTGCAGAGCTCAATATACAGCGTGGATACAAGGAAAAGGACATATCGATCCTTTCGGACAGCCGAAGTCACCTCGAAGCAAGTCCTAGAGGTGAAGAGTAAGCTAAATATATTGGGCAGCCGAAACAGGCTGGCCCTCAGATGGATTCCGGGACATAAGGATATATTCGGAAATGAACTTGCAGATAAAATGGAAAACTAGGAGCCGAACAGCTCCTGATAGGACCAGAGCCCTACTGTGGCATAGGGAGGCACACTATAAAGGAATACCTTAGGAAAGAGGAAGACGCCATGAGGCAAGAACACTGTAGGATTACCCCAGGCCTAAGGCAAGCCAAAACTCAAATAAATTACTACAACAAGAAGAGGATCACTTAGGATCGTTACTGGATTACTAACCGGGCACTGTAGACTGAAAAGTCACCTAGGTAAGATGGGAATAACCAGCAGTAGAACTTGCAGATTCTGCGGAATAGAAGACGAAACCTCTTAGGAACCAGAACTCTTACACCTGAGCTCTTAGGAAGAATCAACCCATTAAAACTCCTCGACTTTATTCGAGGATGTGGGTTGATATCTGAGCTATAGGTTCTGAATGGGGGTACAATAGGTCGCGGTACACTAAACACCCCGATACTAATAATAATAATAATGTTAATAATTTATAAAAAATATATAATTTCACTTCCAAAAAATGTTGTAGACTAAACTAATTAAACCGAATTCTACTCTTAATAAACTTTGAGGCTCATTATTAAACTTGATATAAACTAAGAACAAGTTTTTTTAATATTCAAATTTAAGTTGCAACGTTCAATTGGTTGATGAAAACATTTTATGAAATTTAGGATAAGAAATTCAAGTTTGAAAAATTTCCATTGGTTGATGAAAATATCTTCTTAAATTTAAGATAGGAAATTCAAGGTTTTCATTAGTTGATTCCATGGAAAAATTCATGGGTTGGGGAAGGTTGGTGGTGGAGAGAGGAAGCACCTTCCTCAATACAAAGAGGGGGTGGAAGTGGTTAGTATCTACTACAAATAAGTGACTATTTGGATTCTAACAAACTATAACATTGGTCTAATTGAAATGTTGTATAAAGGTTTATTGCGTGGGAAGTGGTGGTGGTAATGGAAGAGAGCATATAAAGTGAGTAGTATCGAGAAATGGACTTCAGTTCGTCTCGAAAAATCTTTGCGTTCGTTAATACCTTTGAGTTCGTTAATATCAGCAGCAGTAAACAAATATACCTTACAGCGTAAACATAATAAGCAAAAACGACATGGTGTGGGAAGATATAAAAGGATTCCTCAAAGAATTTGAAAAGTATTCATTTGGTGCCTAACGAAAAACCATATGATATAATGTATAATATAATTAAAATATTCCTATAATACTTACTCAATTAAAAATGCTTAAGATCCACAATGAAAATGAAAACCAAAAAATTAGCATGTAGGTGAGATTGTTTATGAGATAAAACAACGGGAAGGAAATAAATTAAAATCAATATATAAGCAAAAAAGGAAGCAAAATTCGGCAAGCCGGCACTTTAAAAATTAAATATATATTTAAAAACATTGATGCTATGATGATTTTCAGCTCAATTATTCGATCGTTCCTATGGCAGCTATAGGAGATCGTTTTGCGATTTAAATAAAAAAAAGAAAAAATTCAAAAATAGAGAAGTTACATTTAAAAAAATTTTTTTAAGGTCAAGTAAAAAGTAATCCATTATTTGAACAAAAGATGATTTTAGTGATCTGTACCCTTCCGATTTAGTAGGTGGCGTTAGAAAGTTGAGCTTTCCCACTATAAAAGCTTTTTTGAAAAGTTTTGTGATTGATAACACAAAAGCTTAGAGAGCTCGATAAATATGGAGGCCGGCAAAGAACAAATTCGCTATATTTTACGTTTTTCTTTGACAAAGGCGAAAACGCAAACCAGGCATATGGCCCTAATACGTTAACGGATCATCTGACTTGCGGTATTTAAATAGGAGCATGCGCGATTAAGCCGCTTTCGTACTTAGATGATATTGTTATCCTTGCCGATTCACTGCAAACAATTATAAATGCTCTTCACAAGTACTGCCTGTTGTGAGCACTGCAGGTAAATACCCTCCCCTCGATACATTTTGTATTATAATTATAATTTCAGTCAGAACTTTGCAACGCAGTGAAGGAGACATCTCCGACCCTATAAAGCATATATATTCTTGATCAGCATCACTAGGTCAACATCTAGCCATGTCCGTCTGCCCGTCTGTCCATCCGTCTGTCCGTCCGTTTCTACGCAAACTAGTCTCTCAATTTTAGAGCTATCTGCATGAAACTTTCCCAAAAGTTTTCTATCTATTGCAGGTAGTATATATGTCGGAACGAGCCAGATCGGACGACTATAGCATATAGCTCCCATAGGAACAATTGGAAAAATAAATACAAAAATATTATAACTTTGTTGTTTTTTAATTTTTAAATTTCATCAAAATCGGACGACTATTTCATATAGCTCCCATAGAATCAATAAAAATATAACAACAAATTTTTTTTATATGTTACTGTTCTATTTTTTTATATTTTTTTGTTTAATTCCTTTTGACTTATTAATAATTTGAAAGTTCAGAATTACGCTTTTAATTTTATTGAAATCGTAAATTGATAGCATATAGCTGCCATAGGAACTATCGAATAATTAAGCTGCAGATCATCATAGCTTCAATGTTTTTAAACATTTACGCAAGTAAATTATAATTTTAATGTTTTCAAGAATATTTAGTTTTTGCAATAGCTGCATGGGTATATGAACTTGGGCTTGCCGAAGTTTGCTTCCTTTCTTGTTAAATCTAATTTCCGGACCTGTGAATATGATGTGAAACCGCGTCGTCGTGTGAAAAAACTCATGATCCACTTAAAGGGCCGCTTGCGCTTGCTTCCAACAACCTGTTCATCACACCATAATTGCTTGATCAACTCCCCCATTTAATTCATTAAAGTTCCTATTCGACTCGCCGTGATCCACTTCATTAAGATCCCTCGCTTTCCCCCTCTGCTCACCACATTTCCTTAATCAAATAGTTCACACGCTTTTTATCAACCACCTGTTTTACACCTTTGATCACACTTAATCTACTCACCCCCATTAATTCAAACAACCCTTTTAATTCCACACTCAACACATTTCTAAATCGATTTACGATAAATCGGATTAGCAAAATTTTTTACCGATTACTCCAGTAACTTTAATTAGCCCCCACCTGTCAGATTAGCATAATTTATTACTCTAACAAGAAAGAAAGCAAACTTCGAAAAGCCGAAGTTCATATACCCTTGCAGCTATTTCAAGAATTAAATCATTTTGAAAACATTAAACACATTTCTAAATCGATTTACGATAAATCGGATTAGCAAAATTTTTTACCGATTACTCCAGTAACTTTAATTAGCCCCCACCTGTCAGATTAGCATAATTTATTACTCTAACAAGAAAGAAAGCAAACTTCGAAAAGCCGAAGTTCATATACCCTTGCAGCTATTTCAAGAATTAAATCATTTTGAAAACATTAAAATTTTGATTTACTTGCGTATATGTTGAAAACATTGAAGCAATGATGATTTGCGGCTCAATTATTAAATAGTTATTTTATATATATTTATTATTTCTATGGGAGCTATGTGATGTAGTCGTCCGGTTTTGAAGAAATTTAAACCGTAATAAAAAATTAACCAAGACAATATGTCGAAGAACTAAGAAAAAACTTAAAAAAACAGCTAAGTTATAATATTTTTTCATTCTTTTCCGATTGTTCCTATGGGAGCTATATGATATAGTCGTCCGATTTTGATGAAATTTAAAACGTAATTCTGAAATAGTTAACCATTACTATATGTCAAAAAACTAATAGAAAAATTGAAAAACGGCAAAGTTATAATTTTTTTTGTATTTTTTTCCGATTGTTCCTATGGGAGCAATATGATATAGTCGTCCGATTTTGATGAAATTTAAACCATAATTCTGAAATATTTAACCATTTCTATATGTCGAAGAAATAAAAAAAAATTAAAAAACAGCAAAGTTATTATATTTTTTTATATTTTTTTCGATTGTTCCTATGGGAGCTATATGCTATAGTCGTCGGATCCTGCTCGTTCCGACTTATATACTACCTGCAATAGAAAGACAACTTTTGGGAAAGTTTCATGCAGATAGCTTTAAAACTGAGAGACTAGTTTGCGTAGAAACGGACGGACAGACGGACGGACAGACGGACAGACGGACATGGCTAGATCGACTCGCCTAGTGATACTGATCAAGAATATATATACCTTATAGGGTCGGAGATGTCTCCTTCACTGCGTTGCAAACTTCTGACTGAAATTATAAGGGGTATAATTATCATTATTTAAACCCTAATTAGCATAATTAATTGACTCCCCCTTCCACTTTTTGAATCCAGAACTCTTAATTGAATACTTCTAAACTTAATTCACGATAGAGCAATATACGGGAAACAATATCCGTATGCTTTATCTGTCACTGACTTTGTGAATAGTGAAATCAGTAAAATAGTTACAGAATATATTAATTGTTAGCCGGCTCGAGGTCAGGATGTTGAAAAAAAAACACAAAATTATTTTAATTTTGGTTATTTGTCAATATATTTCGGATGCTCTTCGGCAACCGTCTTCAGGACAACTATAAAATAATTACAACGATTTTAATATTTTTAACAAACAGGAAACAATTTACATTTGACATACATCTTATGACGTTGAGTTGTCAACTAATTTTTCTTTCCCTAGTAAGTGTCTATATAAATGAGCGCAATTGTCAGTGTCCGTTTTGTAGTTCATCCGTATGTCTGTAGGTGTTTTTTTGATATGTAGCATTTCTATGGTGAATCGTTTGGCAAAGTGTTGTTCTTGTGATAAAATACTCGCCTCTTCGAAGTTCGGTGAGAGATATCAACTTCAAAATCTTCTGAAATCACATTTTGTGTCGACTATTGTACTAAAAAAATTACATTGTTTTTATTCAATTTGTTTTGTAATCTATTAAAATATTCAGAAAAAAATTACATAACTTGACTTATAACGGTGTTTGGTATCTTATAAACAGATCTATTTTTTTATGTCAGATGTGGTTGCTGTAAGAGCTTCAGTACAATCAATCTTGCTTAGGTTTAAACATTAGGTAAGTTACAGAGGTTTTGGATGATTAGATTAGTGCGCTTCCTGGACACGGAGCGCGCGGTGGTGTCGTATTCAGTGGAGGGGTCTCGCCGCGTGTCGTCGTGCAGCGGGCATAGCCTGTGGGAAAGAAAAGAGCGTTATGGCACCGGAAAGTAGGCTCCGAGATGGGTAGGTTCACCCTTCTTTAAATTATGCTACAGTGAGTGGACCTTAGCCTAGGTTGGAGATAGTTCAGAGGCCACGAGAGGTCTTCTAGGTTAGGAGACGATTAGAGGCCACTGTGGGACTACGAGCTTTCGAAACAAATAGTAGCCGCTATGGTCTGCTAAGTGACGAGACGAGTAGAGGCCAATATGGGTCTGCTAGGTTATGAGACGTGCTCCGCCCTCCGTCAATTGACTCGGGAGACCGTAGATTGGCTCCGGAGGGCCGAGGATCAACTCGGGAATCCGAGTGAAGATCCGGTGATTATGAGGATGGAGGGAGTTTACTAACTAAAATGTATTTAGACCGGGTACTAGACTTGGTCCCAAAAAAGTGACTCCGGAAAGGACTCCGATCGCTGTTTGTCGAAGAGTGATTAACTGCATGCAACTTAATACCAAGCAAGTGTGACCCTATGCTCCCTGTGGTCAATGTGACCCTTTCTGTATGGCGCGCCCGCCATTCCTTTTTATACCCTTGCAGAGGGTATTATAGTTTCAGTCAGAAGTTTGCAACGCAGTGAAGGAGACATCTCCGACCCTATAAAGTATATATATTCTTGATCAGCATCACTAGGCGAGTCGATCTAGCCATGTCCGTCTGTCCGTCCGTCTGTCCGTCCGTCTGTCCGTCCGTTTCTACGCAAACTAGGCTCTCAGTTTTAAAGCTATCTGCATGTTGCATTCCCAAAAGTTGTCTTTCTATTGCAGGTAGTATATAAGTCGGAACGAGCCGGATCCGACGACTATAGCATATAGCTCGCATAGGAACAATCGAAAAAAAAATAAAAAAACATTATAACTTTGCTGTTTTTTAATTTTTTTTTATTTCTTCGACATATAGTAATGGTTAAATATTTCAGAATTATGGTTTAAATTTCATCAAAATCGGACGACTATATCATATAGCTCCCATAGGAACGATCGGGAAAAAATTAAAAAAATTATAACTTAGCTGTTTTTTAAGTTTTTTCTTAGTTCTTCGACATATTGTCTTGGTTAATTTTTTATTACGGTTTAAATTTCTTCAAAACCGGACGACTACATCACATAGCTCCCATAGAAATAATATAAATATGTCGGATCTTTAGTTTTGTTTTCGTGGTATTACGCTCTTAAAATAAGAATTAACATGAAATGCTGTATTACTTGGAATTACATTTTTACTTAGAATTAAAGCTTATGTTATGAATGCCACTCGTTGCTTTTTGTTCCTCCCTTCGCATTCCTTTCTTTATACGAGTTTCTGTGTGTTAGTGTTGCGTTGAGCCTAACGGAGGTCCGTTATGTGCAGTCTCGCTGTGACATGGTGCGAGTAAAAGAGACGGCCATATGGTATTTGGTAAAGTATGTGAACAAGGGGATGTTGACCAATTTGGGCTGTATAAAAGGGAGCTCTGATTGATAGATCGGGCAGTCTCGATCGAGGTACGGTACTAAAAGGTCACGAAATGTCACAGCCGAGAAAGCGCACGGCTCGCAACGCCCTAGAAATCATCGAGGAACTCGATGTTCCGACAAATATATAAAATAAATATCTAATAATTGAGCTGCAAATCATCATTGCTTCAATGTTTTTCAACATATACGCAAGTAAATCATAATTTTAATGTTTTCAAAATGATTTAATTCTTGAAATAGCTGCAAGGGTGTATGGACTTCGGTTTGCCGAAGTTTGCTTTCTTTCTTGTTTGAATTCAAATTTGTCTCTTTTCATTTTAACGGCTATCCGCCTTCTATTGTATTCATTTTAAAGCCCTTCATGGTTGCTATTTATTTATTCTATTAATATTGCCCTTATTAAGTTTATTAAGCGTCACGTAGATTCGCATCCCACTTGGTTTATTATTCTCCTGTCATTTGTGTCATCATAGTCTTTATAGTTATGTTCGTTCGCTCCGTTTGGTTCTGCTGCGGCATATATGGCGCCGTGAACTTTAGTTCTAGCGTGCTGATAAACTTTGCTTTCCTCAGTTGATTTAGTATAAAGTCCATCCTCGATTCCGGGTAAGCGTCTTTTTCTTTACTCTTTGTTCTTTTTTCTAACTAGGACGTCGGGTGCGCCGTATGGACTGTCTGACCGTTCGATTAGTCTCAATGTCAATAGCTCATTAATTATCGCCTGCTGTTCCCGTTTTCGTGGATAGCATCTTTGTTATATAGGCTTTCCATCCGTCATATAAACTGTATTTGTATTCGCCATCGCTATATCGCTATACCCGCGGTTCATTCCGTTGATTCGATTTCTTCTAACTTTTCGGCCAGTCTTAGGAATTCCGTCAGTGTGTTGAATCCTGAATCCATGAATCAACCCCATTGCGTATTCCCTCGTTGGTTCCGTATCCCGTTGCCGTAGTTGTGTGATTTGTTTCTCCAACTGTTCCCGGTACATCGGCGGGAGAACATATCAAATAACTCCTCTTACAATTCGGCCCATTTTCTTATCTGGCTAGGCGTTGTGTTCCACCAGTCCACTTCGACTCCCTCTAGAATGAACGGCATTTTCTCTTTGTCTATTCCGTACCCCGTAGCGAACCCCCAGTTCCGTACCCGGTAAAGTGTTTCCACTTTTCACCTTTTTTTACATTTTGTCCGGCATCTATAACTTTGGTGCGTTGGTCTGTGGTGCTTGTGTCTTCTACTTTCTGTGTTTCTCCTCTAACTCCGCCAATCTCTGTTTGACTGTTACGTATGATCCGCGCTCCTTGTATATCCGGTAATCTCTGTTTTATTTGCTCTGATCTTCCTTTCGCATCCACTCCGAATTCGATGGCGTACTTTAAAGTTCTGCCTTTGTCGCAATGCATACCCAGGGCGCCATTGCTCTATTGGTGTCCTTCTCTTGCAACCACTTAATCTGCTGGGGGTCATGTAACGGTTCTGCTGTCGCTGAGGTAGTTTAGCGGGATCCAGCAGTTCGTTTCAACATTTATTTATGTCACATGTGGTTGCGAAAAATAGTCCAACCCAGACTATTTTTTTTTTTTGTAAAATAAGAAATAGTCGTCACAAAATGTGATGTCAGTTGAAGGTGCGATCGTCAAGTTAATTTTACCTCGTTAAGAGGTATTTTTGTTTGATATCAATAATCACTTTTAAGTCCAACATCTCCGACCCTATAAAGTATATATATTCTTGATCAGCATCACTAGGCGAGTCGATCTAGCCATGTCCGTCTGTCCGTCCGTCTGTCCGTCCGTTTCTACGCAAACTAGGCTCTCAGTTTTAAAGCTATCTGCATGTTGCATTCCCAAAAGTTGTCTTTCTGTTGCACGTAGTATATAAGTCGGAACGAGCCGGATCCGACGACTATAGCATATAAATTAAATTTCTTCAAAATCGGACGACTACATCACATAGCTCCCATAGAAATAAAATAATTATATAAAATAAATATCTAATAATTGAGCTGCAAATCATCATTGCTTCAATGTTTTTCAACATATACGCAAGTAAATCATAATTTTAATGTTTTCAAAATGATTTAATTGAAATAGCTGCAAGGGTGTATGGACTTCGGTTTGCCGAAGTTTGCTTTCTTTCTTGTTTGAATTCAAATTTGTCTCTTTTCATTTTAACGGCTATCCGCCTTCTATTGTATTCATTTTAAAGCCCTTCATGGTTGCTATTTATTTATTCTATTAATATTGCCCTTATTAAGTTTATTAAGCGTCACGTAGATTCGCATCCCACTTGGTTTATTATTCTCCTGTCAGTTGTGTCATCATAGTCTTTATAGTTATGTTCGTTCGCTCCGTTTGGTTCTGCTGCGGCATATATGGCGCCGTGAACTTTAGTTCTAGCGTGCTGATAAACTTTGCTTTCCTCAGTTGATTTAGTATAAAGTCCATCCTCGATTCCGGGTAAGCGTCTTTTTCTTTACTCTTTGTTCTTTTTTCTAACTAGGACGTCGGGTGCGCCGTATGGACTGTCTGACCGTTCGATTAGTCTCAATGTCAATAGCTCATTAATTATCGCCTGCTGTTCCCGTTTTCGTGGATAGCATCTTTGTTATATAGGCTTTCCATCCGTCATATAAATTGTATTTGTATTCGCCATCGCTATATCGCTATACCCGCGGTTCATTCCGTTGATTCGATTTCTTCTAACTTTTCGGCCAGTCTTAGGAATTCCGTCAGTGTGTTGAATCCTGAATCCATGAATCAACCCCATTGCGTATTCCCTCGTTGGTTCCGTATCCCGTTGCCGTAGTTGTGTGATTTGTTTCTCGAACTGTTCCCGGTACATCGGCGGGAGAACATATCAAATAACTCCTCTTACAATTCGGCCCATTTTCTTATCTGGCTAGGCGTTGTGTTCCACCAGTCCACTTCGACTCCCTCTAGAATGAACGGCATTTTCTCTTTGTCTATTCCGTACCCCGTAGCGAACCCCCCAGTTCCGTACCCGGTAAAGTGTTTCCACTTTTCACCTTTTTTTACATTTTGTCCGGCATCTATAACTTTGGTGCGTTGGTCTGTGGTGCTTGTGTCTTCTCCTTTCTGTGTTTCTCCTCTAACTCCGCCAATCTCTGTTTGACTGTTACGTATGATCCGCGCTCCTTGTATATCCGGTAATCTCTGTTTTATTTGCTCTGATCTTCCTTTCGCATCCACTCCGAATTCGATGGCGTACTTTAAAGTTCTGCCTTTGTCGCAATGCATACCCAGGGCGCCATTGCTCTATTGGTGTCCTTCTCTTGCAACCACTTAATCTGCTGGGGGTCATGTAACGGTTCTGCTGTCGCTGAGGTAGTTCAGCGGGATCCAGCAGTTCGTTTCAACATTTATTTATGTCACATGTGGTTGCGAAAAATAGTCCAACCCAGACTATTTTTTTTTTTGTAAAATAAGAAATAGTCGTCACAAAATGTGATGTCAGTTGAAGGTGCGATCGTCAAGTTAATTTTACCTCGTTAAGAGGTATTTTTGTTTGATATCAATAATCACTTTTAATGATAATGATATATCTTTTAAGTCCAACATCTCCGACCCTATAAAGTATATATATTCTTGATCAGCATCACTAGGCGAGTCGATCTAGCCATGTCCGTCTGTCCGTCTGTCCGTCCGTCTGTCCGTCCGTTTCTACGCAAACTAGGCTCTCAGTTTTAAAGCTATCTGCATGTTGCATTCCCAAAAGTTGTCTTTCTATTGCAGGTAGTATATAAGTCGGAACGAGCCGGATCCGACGACTATAGCATATAGCTCGCATAGGAACAATCGAAAAAAAAATAAAAAAACATTATAACTTTGCTGTTTTTTAATTTTTTTTTTATTTCTTCGACATATAGTAATGGTTAAATATTTCAGAATTATGGTTTAAATTTCATCAAAATCGGACGACTATATCATATAGCTCCCATAGGAACGATCGGGAAAAAATTAAAAAATTTATAACTTAGCTATTTTTTAAGTTTTTTCTTAGTTCTTCGACATATAGTCTTGGTTAATTTTTTATTACGGTTTAAATTTCTTCAAAATCGGACGACTACATCACATAGCTCCCATAGAAATAATATAAATATATAAAATAAATATCTAATAATTGAGCTGCAAATCATCATTGCTTCAATGTTTTTCAACATATACGCAAGTAAATCATAATTTTAATGTTTTCAAAATGATTTAATTCTTGAAATAGCTGCAAGGGTGTATGGACTTCGGTTTGCCGAAGTTTGCTTTCTTTCTTGTTTGAATTCAAATTTGTCTCTTTTCATTTTAACGGCTATCCGCCTTCTATTGTATTCATTTTAAAGCCCTTCATGGTTGCTATTTATTTATTCTATTAATTGTGCCCTTATTAAGTTTATTAAGCGTCACGTAGATTCGCATCCCACTTGGTTTATTATTCTCCTGTCATTTGTGTCATCATAGTCTTTATAGTTATGTTCGTTCGCTCCGTTTGGTTCTGCTGCGGCATATATGGCGCCGTGAACTTTAGTTCTAGCGTGCTGATAAACTTTGCTTTTCTCAGTTGATTTAGTATAAAGTCCATTCCGATTCCGGGTAAGCGTCTTTTTCTTTACTCTTTGTTCTTTTTTCTAACTAGGACGTCGGGTGCGCCGTATGGACTGTCTGACCGTTCGATTAGTCTCAATGTCAATAGCTCATTAATTATCGCCTGCTGTTCCCGTTTTCGTGGATAGCATCTTTGTTGTATAGGCTTTCCATCCGTCATATAAATTGTATTTGTATTCGCCATCGCTATATCGCTATACCCGCGGTTCATTCCGTTGATTCGATTTCTTCTAACTTTTCGGCCAGTCTTAGGAATTCCGTCAGTGTGTTGAATCCTGAATCCATGAATCAACCCAATTGCGTATTCCCTCGTTGGTTCCGTATCCCGTTGCCGTAGTTGTGTGATTTGTTTCTCCAACTGTTCCCGGTACATCGGCGGGAGAACATATCAAATAACTCCTCTTACAATTCGGCCCATTTTCTTACCTGGCTAGGCGTTGTGTTCCACCAGTCCACTTCGACTCCCTCTAGAATGAACGGCATTTTCTCTTTGTCTATTCCGTACCCCGTAGCGAACCCCCCAGTTCCGTACCCGGTAAAGGCTTTCCACTTTTCACCTTTTTTTACATTTTGTCCGGCATCTATAACTTTGGTGCGTTGGTCTGTGTTGCTTGTGTCTTCTCCTTTCTGTGTTTCTCCTCTAACTCCGCCAATCTCTGTTTGACTGTTACGTATGATCCGCGCTCCTTGTATATCCGGTAATCTCTGTTTTATTTGCTCTGATCTTCCTTTCGCATCCACTCCGAATTCGATGGCGTACTTTAAAGTTCTGCCTTTGTCGCAATGCATACCCAGGGCGCCATTGCTCTATTGGTGTCCTTCTCTTGCAACCACTTAATCTGCTGGGGGTCATGAAACGGTTCTGCTGTCGCTGAGGTAGTTCAGCGGGATCCAGCAGTTCGTTTCAACATTTATTTATGTCACATGTGGTTGCGAAAAATAGTCCAACCCAGACTATTTTTTTTTTTTTTGTAAAATAAGAAATAGTCGTCACAAAATGTGATGTCAGTTGAAGGTGCGATCGTCAAGTTAATTTTACCTCGTTAAGAGGTATTTTTGTTTGATATCAATAATCACTTTTAATGATAATGATATATCTTTTAAGTCCAATAATAATTTTTCATATTCGAAATGGTTTTGTATAGATTTCTGCTAATTCAAATAATCATAAAATGCTTATTAAAAAGATCTGAAATGGGTTGCAGTTTAAACGCTTATTAACTCCCAAAGCGGATTTTTAGAGAAAAATGTGTTATATCATAAAAGTTGCGTAATCTCAAAAGCTTTAAGGACTCAAAAATAAAAAAATTTAATTTTGGCTATAATTCCGTAATTATTTTATTTAAAGAAAAGGTAAATAGTCCTTAAAAAACCCTTTTTAACGATATATAGCACGTAACAGTAGCTTTAGTCGTTGGAAGTTGTGGGCGTATGAAATCTATATTTTTAATCCGCTATTCAGCTTGAGCTGCTTAGTACAGTAAAATGGGTTTCAGAGCCCTGAAACATCGCTTTGATACGCACATACAAA
Organism: Drosophila elegans; assembly: GCF_018152505.1. Lineage (NCBI taxonomy): Eukaryota > Metazoa > Arthropoda > Insecta > Diptera > Drosophilidae > Drosophila > Drosophila elegans. The sequence continues at coordinate 847,944 of NW_024545907.1, read as the reverse complement.
CCAAAATCGCTGTTTGCGCACTTGGCGGTTTACTGAATTTCTCTAGATGTACGGCGAAAGCGGGAGCCAAAATAACTTCCGTTCGCTCTGGCGAATTCTCCCCATCTCTCACCCCTTAGCGTAAGATAGGTTCTAAGAGAAATTATATGGAATTAAAGTTAGTGATCATTTCAACTCCTTCGAAACCACTCCCTACCGTCGTCGCAATTTTCGCTAATTTTTATAAAAGGTATTTTCGCAATTAAATCCGCCGTATCCTACTGCAGTCACAAGTTCGCGTTTCGTTATTAAAACAATATAGTATTAAAATTTTCATGGTGACACCGACTTGATCGCGATTGTCGAATCGGCTAACCAGTTATAGAGTGCTAAAAGTTGGAAATTAATCTGTGGCGTTTTGTTAATTGCAACTTTTTGCATTCGTGTAAAAGAAATATAAAATTGCATGCACTAACAACCAAAATTCTGCAATAAACATAAATATATTTAATATTATATGTGAATCGCTTTAGACCATTAAATAACAAAAAAATATTCTTCGTCCAACCAATTGGTTCAAACTTAATTCCCCCAATTTTCTTCGTAGTGAGCACCAATTTAGGGTATTATTAAAAAAAGATAAAAATGTGAAAGATGTTATCGGAGGAAATCGCGGCAAAAAACCTCTGCCATAGTTCATCTAAACATTTTCCCGCGCTTTTCACAATTTTCCCTGACTTTTTATAATTTGCCCGCGCTTTTCATTATCTTTCCGCGCCTTTCAATATCAGACTTAAATATTCGTTGCCCTTAGCTATCGGTCAGTGCAACATTATCCGTTCTTTGTTCTTTCTAGTGAGACCGAAGGTTTCAGATTCGCCCGAGTTCGTGTGTTTCGGTCATACTTTCAATCAGCTGGGCTTGTTGAAAAAGCAAAATCGAAGATGTTGAGTATAAACGACGCCAGAGTTAGATTTGGTATTAGAATGGTGACAGATACGCGTCTTCTTCGTCTTTTTGTTCGCAAGTTCAAGTCCAACAACACCAAAAATTACATTTTTCATCTTTTTGACAGGGCCATCAAAAGTTCATAGAGAGTTCATCCCAGACGTCTGGCAACGCTCTGCACATTTATAGAATTTTATTCGTCGATCTGAGTACCGAAGGTACTCAACAAATCCCAATATTACCCCTACATGAATGTTCCTACATATCGCTGTTTCCATCATTCGCTATTTCTGGTTTAGGCAAAACCAGCCTTATTTCTCACACGATTGATGTAGGAGACGCAAAGCCGGTGAAACAAAGGCATTATCCCGTTTCCCCAGCAGTTGAAAAACTTCTATATGAAGAGATAGATCGGTAGATCGGTAGATCGGTTGTTGAGTTTGGGGGTGATAGAGGAGTCAGATAGTGCCTGGTCATCGCCGGTGGTTTTGGTACAGAAGCCAGGAAAAATTCGTCTCTGCTTAGACAGCCGAAAAGTCAACGCAGTTACCAAGAAGGATGCATATCCGCTGCCGCAAATAGATGGCATTTTGGACGACTTCCCAAGGCGATGTTTATATCCAGTCTCGACCTTAAAGATGCATATTGGCAGATCCCCCTTGATAAGGCATCGCGAGATAAGACTGCTTTCACTATTCCGGGGAAGCCCCTTTATCAATATAAGGTTATGCCTTTTGGTCTCACTAATGCTTCTCAGACAATGACCAGATTAATGGACACGGTAATTCCAGCCAGTCTAAGGAACGAGGTTTTCGTGTACTTGGACGACCTGCTTATCATATCTGAGAGTTTTGAGGCCCATATGAGAGTGTTGAGTTTAGTAGCAGGCTTTGTCAAAACAGCTGGTTTGACCCTAAATGTAGAAAAAAGCAAGTACTGCATGCGAAGCGTAAAATACTTGGGCCATATTGTTGGTGAGGGCGTTATGCGTACTGACCCAGAGAAAATATCGGCCATGAAAGATTTTCCTCTGCCGCAGTCGCTCAAGGCTCTGCGTCGTTTTCTTGAAATGGCTGGGTGGTACAGGAAATTCATTAAAAATTTTTTCCTCCGTCACAGCCGCGCTCACTGATCTTTTAAAGCCGAGAAAAAAATTTGTAATGTCAGAGGAGGGAGAAAGAGCTTTCGAGCAGCTGAAGGAAATGTTGTGTTCGGCCCCAGTTTTGCACAGCCCAGATTTTAGTAGACCATTTCTTATACACTGCGATGCGAGCAAGACAGGTGTGGGAGGCTTTTTGGTGCAAAAATCCGATGAAAGGGATGAATATCCAATACCATTTGTTTCAAAAAAATTGAATTCCGCCCAGAAAAGCTACACGGTAAGTGAACAAGAGTGTCTGGCTGCCATCATTTGTATAAAACGATTCCGAGCTTACGAAGAAGGTCACGCATTTACGGTTATAGCAGATCATGCCTCTTTAAAGTGGTTAATGTCACAGACGGACTTGCTTTGCTAGCTCGATGGGCATTAAAGCTCCAGAGTTTCGATTTTATGAATGTAGTTCCAGATGCGTTGTCTAGAGGAAATGAGTCGGAGTTAGCTGTTTTAGATGCAAGTCAGGGTTTACTAGTGGAATTAGATTCACCTGAATTCAAAAGTGTAGAATACTTGGAGTTATTGGAAAAGGTCAAAGCCAATGCTGAGAAACTTCTAGATCTTACAGTATCTGATAATTTGGTATATCGCAGAACAGAGCATGCCCTTACACGATGTGTTTTATTGGAAACTGCCCTTCCCATGGAGGTTTCATAAAACATTAGAAAGGGTGCGACGGTATTATTTCTGGCCAGGATTGGTAAACGATGTAAAGAGATATTTTCAGGCTTGCGATACTTTCAAGATGACAAAAGCGTCAAATTGTATACAACGTCCGCTAATGGGTATTTCTCCGGAATCCCAGCGATTCTTCCAAAGGTTGTTTGTAGATTTTCTCGGACCATATCCCCGTTCTTGGAGTGGGCATATAGGGATTTTTATAGTCCTGGATCACTACACGAAGTTTGTGTTTCTGAAAGCTTTGAAGAAACTCACAGCGGATGTGGTGATCAAATATATGCAGCAGGATCTTTTTCATACTTTCGGAGTGCCAGAAACTATTGTATCTTACAATGGTACCCAGTTTAAATCCGAGGCATTATAAAAGTTTCTGCGGGAAAATAAGGTAGGCCATACTCTAACCGCAGTTTATTCGCCGCAAGCCAACGCGTCTGAAAGGGTGAATCGGTCTGTTATAGCGGCAATCCGTTCTTATGTTCGCCCGGATCAGAAAGATTGGGATGAGCAGCTTAGCAGCATTTGTTGTGCATTGCGGTCGGCTGTCCATTCAAGTATTGGCACTTCACCTTACTATATGGTTTTCGGACAGCATTATATATCTTCCGGTTCGACTTTTAAGCTATTGAGGAATTTGCAAATGTTGGAAGATAGGTCAGCAATGTTTACCCGAGAGGATTCGTTGGATATAATTCGTAGTAAGGCCTGCGACGTAATGAAGAGGCTAAATGAAAAGAACTCGCGCCAGTATAATCTGCGTTCCAGGGATGTATCTTACGCGGAAGGCAAGAGGTGTATAGACGTAATTTTAATAAAAGTAATTTTGTGGCGGGATACAATGCCAAGTTAGCTCCAACGTACTTAAAGGCCAGAGTTAAAAAGAGAGTTGGCCAATCATATTACGATCTAGAGGACCTGCAAGTATGTTGGCCGGTATCATGCAAAGGATATAAAGCAGTAGTAGAGCTGCCCCTTGCTTTGGTTTATCTGTCTTGGATGTGTAACCCCCCAGAGAGATCTTTAGCGGGGGGTATTTGTAGCGCTTGGTGCAGCTGCAGATGGCCCAACGCCATCTTGATACGAAGTAAAACAAATCAGTGGCGCCATCTAGATCTCGATGGGGAGAATTAGTGGCCTGGCAGGGTTAGATCAATCGGGGTAACAGGGCGAAATGTCAGACTTTCCCTAAGTGAGAGAATTTTTCCAATTAGGTGGAGAGATAGGTTGCCGCCTTTATTGCGGCGTCACTAGCCGCCATTCCTAATTGGGCATCCAAAGTGGTCGGCTGAGTAAAAAGTGGTGTTTGAAATCAATTAACAAGTGAAAGTGCTCGATAAGCAGAGGCGGCTACCAATAGCCGCACAGTTATCACGGGAAGGGAGCCCAGAAAGAAGATCCCAGCGGGATTCCGGCCAAGTTCAAGGGTGAGTGAGAAGCGAATGAGGTCTTTTAGATTTTCTAAGGGAGCTCATCTTGTTGCATAGGTGTTGGCCAAAAGGTGCCGCTCCAAGTCCAAAGACACAACCCGTGAAATTAGAAGCAGGCACCAGTTTTTTTTGCAGTGCTGTGAAGCCACCACAGCGCAAAAGCCACCAGAGATCACCGCTCCAAAAAAAAGAAGGAGGAGACCACGGATGGACGGCCGGCAGGAACATAAAAGAAATCAGCGGTCAAGTCAGCGTCCGGCGGGAGAGCGAGCGTGTCGTAGAATTCATCGGTGGTGTTGAAAGTTTCGTCGTGTTAAGGAAAATGGCATATTAATTGCCAATAGTTTTATCGTCAGCCCAACTAAAAAAGTTCAGCAGCAAAAAGCTGCAGTGATGTGCAGAAATTAGTAAAGTTAATTTGGTCTAAGTTTTTTCTATTCTAATAATTTTTCGGTACTCAAATGACTCCATTAAGTCATTAAGTGATTAAGTGAGCGAGAAAAATATGGAATGTGTGGCTATCTTGGTGTTCTTTTTATTGGTAGCTTAAAAGAAAAGAAAAATGAATTAGGCTTGCATTAACAAAAAAAAAAATAGATCAAAAAAAAAAGAATTAAAAATAAGAGTACTACGTTCATTTAGCGGCATCGGGTAATGTTTAAGTAAATAAAATTTCTAGTTCCTCCCAAACAGCAGACTACCGTCGCCGAAAGCGCTTTCATCGATGGATGTTTAAAGGAAATTGGTGAGTGATGAGCATTATTAATTCAACAAATCCCAATATTACCCCTACATGAATGTTCCTACATTGCGTATATTTATTCATTCGAAGTAAAAGTCTTAGCAATGCTGTTACAAAAAGTAAAAAAAAAATCATACGCTACCGTTCGCTAGGGCCTTTTGAAAAAGAAAAATGTAAACAAAGGCAAAATAACCAAAAGAAATTTTAATGCATTTATATGTTTGCGCGAACGCAATCCAATCGCCGTTTCAAAGTATTCCTATCCTCACGCACTATGTCAATCGAATAGCAACTAATTTGCCCGAAATAAATTTCATTGTATTATGATTTACCATTAATTTCATTAGTCGCATTTTGATCATTAATATATTTTTAATTATTATTTATATTTACCGTTATATACGTCCATACATGTCGATTCCAATATTTATTTATTTATTCACCATAATTTGTATGTCTATTTTTAAGAGTATTATTTCGTCTTAGTTTTAATAAATATGTTTATAATGTTTTGAACATCAATTTTTTTTTGCCGCAGCTAGCATGAAGCCTCTGTAGAGGAAGTTACTTAGGCCTAATAAGGGGTCATCAATAATTAAGAAAATAAAAGGGTATGATGGCCATAGGTAGGGCGGGCAGAAGACCTCCCCAGTCATCGGAGGTGAACTGAGACTTATTTGGGCTAAAAGAAACCAATGTCCCTCTCCACTATTCTTGTATGAGTTATTTCCGGTTCTAGTAAGCTTGTCTTTCACGCGAAAATAAGTATTAGGATCATAAAAGGCATCTATGGAATCTGAAGCAAGACCACCACCCCCTCATTGCCGACAAGCAGCAGCCGGACCAACGCTCGCGTGCGCGCAGTTCCATATATTACCATCTCGCCTGAACTCGGAATTATTCGTGATTCGTTACTATTATAAATAATTCAGTTAATAATGATTATTAATTCTTTGGCGCCCAACGTTTCGGCCACATTTAAAATGTGCTTACAAGCTAATATATCATTTCTTTTCTCCATCTAAGGTGTCAGCAAATCGGCAGTGTGCTAAACCAGAGTGTTTGATAGTAACACAGCTGCTGGCGTTCACTTTCAAAACAAAAATTCTCTCAGTTCCGCTGCATTTCCGATCTGGCGATTTGGAAGAACGACTATTTTCCAGGGTAGCCCCCAAAGTACGGCATATCAGTACGCTTAGGAGAAGCAGGATAACAATCATATTAGTGATGATTTGTCTGACCACGTATGATTTGTTGTAGTAAAGGGTTAAGTCTTTATGAGCGAAATCTTAATCTTTCATCAAGCATCTCTATAGGATTTATTGTAACAACCTTTTAAGAGGGAGTTGCAAGCCACAGATGATGGCAAATGTGTAATACTTTACTCTTAGCAAAGAAGAGCGCGGTAGCAGTCGCTTGGACATCAGTCGTCGCTTATCTCTTAAGAGCGGTAACTGACCACGGCTGACAACCCGCGCAGCAGCGCTGTTTGTTGTTGTTTAGCGCGATTTTTTTTGCTGTCTTTGTCTTCTTTGGTTTCTTTTACATTGTCAATATTGGATCAGTTCAAGGCCAGTACTTATTCGCAGGGGAATAAGCTATGCTTGTTGGCAAAATATTTTATGATATATTTTTTTGTTTATTAATTCAAGCTTTCTTGTTACGTTTTTAGGTTTTGCAATTATTTCAGCTAAATAACTGGTGGGATGTCAGAACCAATTATTCTGGCAAAACATTTTGTTCTTCTCATTGTTTTTCGCCGTTCGCCTACTGTAGTCGGCTGCTGATAAAAGGGAAGCGCGACGAGCTCCTCGAGCTGAGGAGCTCATTGATCTATAAGTTTGAAGGTGCGGAAAGCAGTAGAACAACAACAGTCACGGGTATCTAACTAGGAGTAATTTAAAATTTTGGGGACTCAGTGTTTTAAATTTAGAAAGAATAATAATGTCGGACGATGAGAAAGGCGCTGGGTCTGCACCCAAATGCGTTTTATGCGAAAAGACCTTGGCTTCGGCACCGACGCTGCAAATTAAATGCTTAGCAGCATTTGTTGTGCATTGCGGTCGGCTGTCCATTCAAGTATTGGCACTTCACCTTACTATATGGTTTTCGGACAGCATTATATATCTTCCGGTTCGACTTTTAAGCTATTGAGGAATTTGCAAATGTTGGAAGATAGGTCAGCAATGTTTACCCGAGAGGATTCGTTGGATATAATTCGTAGTAAGGCCTGCGACGTAATGAAGAGGCTAAATGAAAAGAACTCGCGCCAGTATAATCTGCGTTCCAGGGATGTATCTTACGCGGAAGGCAAGAGGTGTATAGACGTAATTTTAATAAAAGTAATTTTGTGGCGGGATACAATGCCAAGTTAGCTCCAACGTACTTAAAGGCCAGAGTTAAAAAGAGAGTTGGCCAATCATATTACGATCTAGAGGACCTGCAAGTATGTTGGCCGGTATCATGCAAAGGATATAAAGCAGTAGTAGAGCTGCCCCTTGCTTTGGTTTATCTGTCTTGGATGTGTAACCCCCCAGAGAGATCTTTAGCGGGGGGTATTTGTAGCGCTTGGTGCAGCTGCAGATGGCCCAACGCCATCTTGATACGAAGTAAAACAAATCAGTGGCGCCATCTAGATCTCGATGGGGAGAATTAGTGGCCTGGCAGGGTTAGATCAATCGGGGTAACAGGGCGAAATGTCAGACTTTCCCTAAGTGAGAGAATTTTTCCAATTAGGTGGAGAGATAGGTTGCCGCCTTTATTGCGGCGTCACTAGCCGCCATTCCTAATTGGGCATCCAAAGTGGTCGGCTGAGTAAAAAGTGGTGTTTGAAATCAATTAACAAGTGAAAGTGCTCGATAAGCAGAGGCGGCTACCAATAGCCGCACAGTTATCACGGGAAGGGAGCCCAGAAAGAAGATCCCAGCGGGATTCCGGCCAAGTTCAAGGGTGAGTGAGAAGCGAATGAGGTCTTTTAGATTTTCTAAGGGAGCTCATCTTGTTGCATAGGTGTTGGCCAAAAGGTGCCGCTCCAAGTCCAAAGACACAACCCGTGAAATTAGAAGCAGGCACCAGTTTTTTTGCAGTGCTGTGAAGCCACCACAGCGCAAAAGCCACCAGAGATCACCGCTCCAAAAAAAGAAGGAGGAGACCACGGATGGACGGCCGGCAGGAACATAAAAGAAATCAGCGGTCAAGTCAGCGTCCGGCGGGAGAGCGAGCGTGTCGTAGAATTCATCGGTGGTGTTGAAAGTTTCGTCGTGTTAAGGAAAATGGCATATTAATTGCCAATAGTTTTATCGTCAGCCCAACTAAAAAAGTTCAGCAGCAAAAAGCTGCAGTGATGTGCAGAAATTAGTAAAGTTAATTTGGTCTAAGTTTTTTCTATTCTAATAATTTTTCGGTACTCAAATGACTCCATTAAGTCATTAAGTGATTAAGTGAGCGAGAAAAATATGGAATGTGTGGCTATCTTGGTGTTCTTTTTATTGGTAGCTTAAAAGAAAAAGAAAAATGAATTAGGCTTGCATTAACAAAAAAAAAAATAGATCAAAAAAAAAAGAATTAAAAATAAGAGTACTACGTTCATTTAGCGGCATCGGGTAATGTTTAAGTAAATAAAATTTCTAGTTCCTCCCAAACAGCAGACTACCGTCGCCGAAAGCGCTTTCATCGATGGATGTTTAAAGGAAATTGGTGAGTGATGAGCATTATTAATTCAACAAATCCCAATATTACCCCTACATGAATGTTCCTACATTGCGTATATTTATTCATTCGAAGTAAAAGTCTTAGCAATGCTGTTACAAAAAGTAAAAAAAAAAAAATCATACGCTACCGTTCGCTAGGGCCTTTTGAAAAAGAAAAATGTAAACAAAGGCAAAATAACCAAAAGAAATTTTAATGCATTTATATGTTTGCGCGAACGCAATCCAATCGCCGTTTCAAAGTATTCCTATCCTCACGCACTATGTCAATCGAATAGCAACTAATTTGCCCGAAATAAATTTCATTGTATTATGATTTACCATTAATTTCATTAGTCGCATTTTGATCATTAATATATTTTTAATTATTATTTATATTTACCGTTATATCGTCCATACATGTCGATTCCAATATTTATTTATTTATTCACCATAATTTGTATGTCTATTTTTAAGAGTATTATTTCGTCTAAGTTTTAATAAATATGTTTATAATGTTTTGAACATCAATTTTTTTTTTGCCGCAGCTGGCATGAAGCCTCTGTAGAGGAAGTTACTTAGGCCTAATAAGGGGTCATCAATAATTAAGAAAATAAAAGGGTATGATGGCCATAGGTAGGGCGGGCAGAAGACCTCCCCAGTCATCGGAGGTGAACTGAGACTTATTTGGGCTAAAAGAAACCAATGTTCCTCTCCACTATTCTTGTATGAGTTATTTCCGGTTCTAGTAAGCTTGTCTTTCACGCGAAAATAAGTATTAGGATCATAAAAGGCATCTATGGAATCTGAAGCAAGACCACCACCCCCTCATTGCCGACAAGCAGCAGCCGGACCAACGCTCGCGTGCGCGCAGTTCCATATATTACCATCTCGCCTGAACTCGGAATTATTCGTGATTCGTTACTATTATAAATAATTCAGTTAATAATGATTATTAATTCTTTGGCGCCCAACGTTTCGGCCACATTTAAAATGTGCTTACAAGCTAATATATCATTTCTTTTCTCCATCTAAGGTGTCAGCAAATCGGCAGTGTGCTAAACCAGAGTGTTTGATAGTAACACAGCTGCTGGCGTTCACTTTCAAAACAAAAATTCTCTCAGTTCCGCTGCATTTCCGATCTGGCGATTTGGAAGAACGACTATTTTCCAGGGTAGCCCCCAAAGTACGGCATATCAGTACGCTTAGGAGAAGCAGGATAACAATCATATTAGTGATGATTTGTCTGACCACGTATGATTTGTTGTAGTAAAGGGTTAAGTCTTTATGAGCGAAATCTTAATCTTTCATCAAGCATCTCTATAGGATTTATTGTAACAACCTTTTAAGAGGGAGTTGCAAGCCACAGATGATGGCAAATGTGTAATACTTTACTCTTAGCAAAGAAGAGCGCGGTAGCAGTCGCTTGGACATCAGTCGTCGCTTATCTCTTAAGAGCGGTAACTGACCACGGCTGACAACCCGCGCAGCAGCGCTGTTTGTTGTTGTTTAGCGCGATTTTTTTGCTGTCTTTGTCTTCTTTGGTTTCTTTTACATTGTCAATATTGGATCAGTTCAAGGCCAGTACTTATTCGCAGGGGAATAAGCTATGCTTGTTGGCAAAATATTTTATGATATATTTTTTTGTTTATTAATTCAAGCTTTCTTGTTACGTTTTTAGGTTTTGCAATTATTTCAGCTAAATAACTGGTGGGATGTCAGAACCAATTATTCTGGCAAAACATTTTGTTCTTCTCATTGTTTTTCGCCGTTCGCCTACTGTAGTCGGCTGCTGATAAAAGGGAAGCGCGACGAGCTCCTCGAGCTGAGGAGCTCATTGATCTATAAGTTTGAAGGTGCGGAAAGCAGTAGAACAACAACAGTCACGGGTATCTAACTAGGAGTAATTTAAAATTTTGGGGACTCAGTGTTTTAAATTTAGAAAGAATAATAATGTCGGACGATGAGAAAGGCGCTGGGTCTGCACCCAAATGCGTTTTATGCGAAAAGACCTTGGCTTCGGCACCGACGCTGCAAATTAAATGTGGTCATAAATTCCACAAAGTCTGTTTCGAGTCGTATGCCAAGACCAGAAATGCTTGTCCGATCTGCAAAGAGACTCCTCACGATACCAGGCAGCGTAAACGGCAAAACACGCCTGCAGGTGCAGGGTCATCAAGCTTAGAAGAAGCGGAGCAGGTAGCTATATCTCAGCAAGCTATAGGGAACATTGTGGCACAACAAGTCAAAGCCATGCAAAATGATCTGCTAGCACAGCTATCGGAAAAGATGGCCCAGCTGATTCAAGTTAACTTAGCGGCTCATATGCCGCCACAATCTAACGACCCTCCCGCAATAAATGCGAGGCGGTTATCAGAGTCGGTAAACTTTCAAGTTGGAGGCCCAACAAGAATAGTGCACGGTTCAAGCACTCACAGAGCAGACACTAGATTCGAATTATGAGGCTTTGTGTGGCAATGCGAGTATCTTATTTAAGGGAAAGGCCAGGGATTTCTATTGGAGATTTCATAAATCGGTCAAAGTGGTCAACTGGGATGGACTCTGATGGCTGTGCTTTACGGAAGCAATTCCGGGAGACGCGTAGCGATGTTGATACTAGAGAAGCGATCCGAGATAGGATGCTGTAACGAACTATTTTTCTTTGTTCTCTGCTCGCTACGAATGTTGTGCTTCTAGCTCAGAAGATGTGAGTGTTCGTCCCACCAAATTTATATATACGGGACCGCCCTTTTGACCAGTGAAAACGCACAGAAAGATTGGTAGTAGCAGTGATCTTTTATTAGCCGACTTGACCCTCGGTCGGGGTGGTGTAATGATTATGTAGAATTACGTCCTGCCGTCGTCTCCTTCCCACGTTGAACGCCTCGCTGGATCGTGCCGGCTGCGAAGTGGTGTCTTCCTCGCCTGTTTCGCTTGCGATGTCTTCTGCCACCCTTGGCTCGGCGGGTTTACAAGGATTAGGGATGCGTCACCGTTCCCAGACTAGGGTGAACAGGCACTGTGCTCTCAAGGCGTACGCCTTTCGCAGCCGCAGCCTCCTGTCCCTTGCTCTGTCCCGGCCGGTCGCACCGGACGTCGGCTCAGTTTCTACCTGACGGCTCAGGCGTACGCCGGAAGCCGCCAACGCAGTCCCTGGGTCAAACGCCCGGTTCTAGACGAACGCTTCCACCCTACCCTCTCTGCCGCAGGCTTAAGAATTCGAAGTATAGGCTGCTCGCTCGACGCTCGTTTTCGTCGTCCTGGGGTCGTCGTTGTCCTTGTTCTGCCTCCAGGTATCTCGACCAGCTCCGCTACTTGTTAGCGACTCGGTAAGCTGCCGTTCTGGGACTCAACGCATACGCCTTTCGAGACACCAGCTGAACAACCGCGCGTCCTTCCGGGCTATTCGCAGCAGGACCTTGTACAGTTCCTGCAGGACGATCAGGCATACGCCGGAGTTCGCCAATGCAGTCCTTGTAGATAGGCTCCCCTCCTTGTTGGCGACTCGGTAAGCTGCCGTTCTGGGACTCTAGCGGTGGATCGATGGTATCTTATAAACAGATCTATTTTTTTATGTCAGATGTGGTTGCTGTAAGAGCTTCAGTACAATCAATCTTGCTTAGGTTTAAACATTAGGTAAGTTACTGAGGTTTTGGATGATTAGATTAGTGCGCTTCCTGGACACGGAGCGCGCGGTGGTGTCGTATTCAGTGGAGGGGTCTCGCCGCGTGTCGTCGTGCAGCGGGCATAGCCTGTGGGAAAGAAAAGAGCGTTATGGCACCGGAAAGTAGGCTCCGAGATGGGTAGGTTCACCCTTCTTTAAATTATGCTACAGTGAGTGGACCTTAGCCTAGGTTGGAGATAGTTCAGAGGCCACAAAAGGTCTTCTAGGTTAGGAGACGATTAGAGGCCACTGTGGGACTACGAGCTTTCGAAACAAATAGTAGCCGCTATGGTCTGCTAAGTGACGAGACGAGTAGAGGCCAATATGGGTCTGCTAGGTTATGAGACGTGCTCCGCCCTCCGTCAATTGACTCGGGAGACCGTAGATTGGCTCCGGAGGGCCGAGGATCAACTCGGGAATCCGAGTGAAGATCCGGTGATTATGAGGATAGAGGGAGTTTACTAACTAAAATGTATTTAGACCGGGTACTAGACTTGGTCCCAAAAAAGTGACTCCGGAAAGGACTCCGATCGCTGTTTGTCGAAGAGTGATTAACTGCATGCAACTTAATACCAAGCAAGTGTGACCCTATGCTCCCTGTGGTTAATGTGACCCTTTCTGTATGGCGCGCCCGCCATTCCTTTTTATACCCTTGCAGAGGGTATTATAGTTTCAGTCAGAAGTTTGCAACGCAGTGAAGGAGACATCTCCGACCCTATAAAGTATATATTCTTGATCAGCATCACTAGGCGAGTCGATCTAGCCATGTCCGTCTGTCCGTCCGTCTGTCCGTCCGTTTCTACGCAAACTAGGCTCTCAGTTTTAAAGCTATCTGCATGTTGCATTCCCAAAAGTTGTCTTTCTATTGCAGGTAGTATATAAGTCGGAACGAGCCGGATCCGACGACTATAGCATATAGCTCGCATAGGAACAATCGAAAAAAAAAAATAAAAAAACATTATAACTTTGCTGTTTTTTAATTTTTTTTTATTTCTTCGACATATATTAATGGTTAAATATTTCAGAATTATGGTTTAAATTTCATCAAAATCGGACGACTATATCATATAGCTCCCATAGGAACGATCGGGAAAAAATTAAAAAAATTATAACTTAGCTGTTTTTTAAGTTTTTTCTTAGTTCTTCGACATATAGTCTTGGTTAATTTTTTATTACGGTTTAAATTTCTTCAAAATCGGACGACTACATCACATAGCTCCCATAGAAATAATAAAAATATATAAAATAAATATCTAATAATTGAGCTGCAAATCATCATTGCTTCAATGTTTTTCAACATATACGCAAGTAAATCATAATTTTAATGTTTTCAAAATGATTTAATTCTTGAAATAGCTGCAAGGGTATATGGACTTCGGCTTGCCGAATTTTGCTTTCTTTCTTGTTTGAATTCAAATTTGTCTCTTTTCATTTTAACGGCTATCCGCCTTCTATTGTATTCATTTTAAAGCCCTTCATGGTTGCTATTTATTTATTCTTTTAATTGTGCCCTTATTAAGTTTATTAAGCGTCACGTAGATTCGCATCCCACTTGGTTTATTATTCTCTTGTCATTTGTATCATCATAGTCTTAATAGTTATGTTCGTTTGCTCCGTTTGGTTCTGCTGCGGCATATATGGCGCCGTGAACTTTAGTTCTAGCGTGCTGATAAACTTTGCTTTCCTCAGTTGATTTAGTATAAAGTCCATCCTCGATTCCGGGTAAGCGTCTTTTTCTTTACTCTTTGTTCTTTTTTCTAACTAGGACGTCGGGTGCGCCGTATGGACTGTCTGACCGTTCGATTAGTCTCAATGTCAATAGCTCATTAATTATCGCCTGCTGTTCCCGTTTTCGTGGATAGCATCTTTGTTATATAGGCTTTCCATCCGTCATATAAATTGTATTTGTATTCGCCATCGCTATATCGCTATACCCGCGGTTCATACCGTTGATTCGATTTCTTCTAACTTTTCGGCCAGTCTTAGGAATTCCGTCAGTGTGTTGAATCCTGAATCCATGAATCAACCCCATTGCGTATTCCCTCGTTGGTTCCGTATCCCGTTGCCGTAGTTGTGTGATTTGTTTCTCCAACTGTTCCCGGTACATCGGCGGGAGAACATATCAAATAACTCCTCTTACAATTCGTCCCATTTTCTTATCTGGCTAGGCGTTGCGTTCCACCAGTCCACTTCGACTCCCTCTAGAATGAACGGCATTTTCTCTTTGTCTATTCCGTACCCCGTAGCGAACCCCCCAGTTCCGTACCCGGTAAAGTGTTTCCACTTCTCACCTTTTTTTACATTTTGTCCGGCATCTATAACTTTGGTGCGTTGGTCTGTGGTGCTTGTGTCTTCTCCTTTCTGTGTTTCTCCTCTAACTCCGCCAATCTCTGTTTGACTGTTACGTATGATCCGCGCTCCTTGTATATCCGGTAATCTCTGTTTTATTTGCTCTGATCTTCCTTTCGCATCCACTCCGAATTCGATGGCGTACTTTAAAGTTCTGCCTTTGTCGCAATGCATACCCAGGGCGCCATTGCTCTATTGGTGTCCTTCTCTTGCAACCACTTAATCTGCTGGGGGTCATGTAACGGTTCATCTAACGGTCCAGCAGTTCGTTTCAACATTTATTTATGTCACATGTGGTTGCGAAAAATAGTCCAACCCAGACTATTTTTTTTTTTTGTAAAATAAGAAACAGTCGTCACAAAATGTGATGTCAGTTGAAGGTGCGATCGTCAAGTTAATTTTACCTCGTTAAGAGGTATTTTTGTTTGATATCAATAATCACTTTTAATGATAATGATATATCTTTTAAGTCCAATAATAATTTTTCATATTCGAAATGGTTTTGTATAGATTTCTGCTAATTCAAATAATCATAAAATGCTAATTGAAAAGATCTGAAATGGGTTGCAGTTTAAACGCTTATTAACTCCCAAAGCGGATTTTTAGAGAAAAAATGTGTTATATCATAAAAGTTGCGTAATCTCAAAAGCTTTAAGGACTCAAAAATAAAAAAATTTAATTTTGGCTATAATTCCGTAATTATTTTATTTAAAGAAAAGGTAAATAGTCCTTAAAAAACCCTTTTTAACGATATATAGCACGTAACAGTAGCTTTAGTCGTTGGAAGTTGTGGGCGTATGAAATCTATATTTTTAATCCGCTATTCAGCTTGAGCTGCTTAGTACAGTAAAATGGGTTTCAGAGCCCTGAAACATCGCTTTGATACGCACATACAAACCAAAATCGCTGTTTGCGCACTTGGCGGTTTACTGAATTTCTCTAGATGTACGGCGAAAGCGGGAGCCAAAATAACTTCCGTTCGCTCTGGCGAATTCTCCCCATCTCTCACCCCTTAGCGTAAGATAGGTTCTAAGAGAAATTATATGGAATTAAAGTTAGTGATCATTTCAACTCCTTCGAAACCACTCCCTACCGTCGTCGCAATTTTCGCTAATTTTTATAAAAGGTATTTTCGCAATTAAATCCGCCGTATCCTACTGCCGTCACAAGTTCGCGTTTCGTTATTAAAACAATATAGTATTAAAATTTTCATGGTGACACCGACTTGATCGCGATTGTCGAATCGGCTAACCAGTTATAGAGTGCTAAAAGTTGAAAATTAATCTGTGGCGTTTTGTTAATTGCAACTTTTTGCATTCGTGTAAAAGAAATATAAAATTGCATGCACTAACAACCAAAATTCTGCAATAAACATAAATATATTTAATATTATATGTGAATCGCTTTAGACCATTAAATAACAAAAAAATATTCTTCGTCCAACCAATTGGTTCAAACTTAATTCCCCCATTTTTCTTCGTAGTGAGCACCAATTTAGGGTATTATTAAAAAAAGAGAAAAATGTGAAAGGTGTTATCGGAGGAAATCGCGGCACAAAACCTCTGCCATAGTTCATCTAAACATTTTCCCGCGCTTTTCACAATTTTCCCTGACTTTTTATAATTTGCCCGCGCTTTTCATTATCTTTCCGCGCCTTTCAAAATCAGACTTAAATATTCGTTGCCCTTAGCTATCGGTCAGTGCAACATTATCCGTTCTTTGTTCTTTCTAGTGAGACCGAAGGTTTCAGATTCGCCCGAGTTCGTGTGTTTCGGTCATACTTTCAATCAGCTGGGCTTGTTGAAAAAGCAAAATCGAAGATGTTGAGTATAAACGACGCCAGAGTTAGATTTGGTATTAGAATGGTGACAGATACGCGTCTTCTTCGTCTTTTTGTTCGCAAGTTCAAGTCCAACAACACCAAAAATTACATTTTTCATCTTTTTGACAGGGCCATCAAAAGTTCATAGAGAGTTCATCCCAGACGTCTGGCAACGCTCTGCACATTTATAGAATTTTATTCGTCGATCTGAGTACCGAAGGTACTCAACAAATCCCAATATTACCCCTACATGAATGTTCCTACATATCGCTGTTTCCATCATTCGCTATTTCTGGTTTAGGCAAAACCAGCCTTATTTCTCACAAGATTGATGTAGGAGAAGCAAAGCCGGTGAAACAAAGGCATTATCCCGTTTCCCCAGCAGTTGAAAAACTTATATATGAAGAGATAGATCGGTAGATCGGTTGTTGAGTTTGGGGGTGATAGAGGAGTCAGATAGTGCCTGGTCATCGCCGGTGGTTTTGGTACAGAAGCCAGGAAAAATTCGTCTCTGCTTAGACAGCCGAAAAGTCAACGCAGTTACCAAGAAGGATGCATATCCGCTGCCGCAAATAGATGGCATTTTGGACGACTTCCCAAGGCGATGTTTATATCCAGTCTCGACCTTAAAGATGCATATTGGCAGATCCCCCTTGATAAGGCATCGCGAGATAAGACTGCTTTCACTATTCCGGGGAAGCCCCTTTATCAATATAAGGTTATGCCTTTTGGTCTCACTAATGCTTCTCAGACAATGACCAGATTAATGGACACGGTAATTCCAGCCAGTCTAAGGAACGAGGTTTTCGTGTACTTGGACGACCTGCTTATCATATCTGAGAGTTTTGAGGCCCATATGAGAGTGTTGAGTTTAGTAGCAGGCTTTGTCAAAACAGCTGGTTTGACCCTAAATGTCGAAAAAAGCAAGTTCTGCATGCGAAGCGTAAAATACTTGGGCCATATTGTTGGTGAGGGCGTAATGCATACTGACCCAGAGAAAATATCGGCCATGAAAGATTTTCCTCTGCCGCAGTCGCTCAAGGCTCTGCGTCGTTTTCTTGAAATGGCTGGGTGGTACAGGAAATTCATTAAAAATTTTTCCTCCGTCACAGCCGCGCTCACTGATCTTTTAAAGCCGAGAAAAAAAATTTGTATTGTCAGAGGAGGGAGAAAGAGCTTTCGAGCAGCTGAAGGAAATGTTGTGTTCGGCCCCAGTTTTGCACAGCCCAGATTTTAGTAGACCATTTTTTATACACTGCGATGCGAGCAAGACAGGTGTGGGAGGCGTTTTGGTGCAAAAATCCGATGAAAGGGATGAATATCCAATACCATTTGTTTCCAAAAAATTGAATTCCGCCCAGAAAAGCTACACGGTAAGTGAACAACAGTGTCTGGCTGCCATCATTTGTATAAAACGATTCCGAGCTTACGAAGAAGGTCACGCATTTACGGTTATAGCAGATCATGCCTCTTTAAAGTGGTTAATGTCACAGACGGACTTGCTTTGCTAGCTCGATGGGCATTAAAGCTCCAGAGTTTCGATTTTAAAATCGAGCATCGTAGTGGAAAATTGAATGTAGTTCCAGATGCGTTGTCTAGAGTAAATGAGTCGGAGTTAGCTATTTTAGATGCAAGTCAGGGTTTACTAGTGGAATTAGATTCACCTGAATTCAAAAGTGTAGAATACTTGGAGTTATTGGAAAAGGTCAAAGCCAATGCTGAGAAACTTCTAGATCTTACAGTATCTGATAATTTGGTATATCGCAGAACAGAGCATGCCCTTACACGATGTGTTTAATTGGAAACTGCCCTTCCCATGGAGGTTTCATAAAACATTAGAAAGGGTGCGACGGTATTATTTCTGGCCAGGATTGGTAAACGATGTAAAGAGATATATTCAGGCTTGCGATACTTTCAAGATGACAAATGCGTCAAATTGTATACAACGTCCGCTAATGGGTATTTCTCCGGAATCCCAGCGATTCTTCCAAAGGTTGTTTGTAGATTTTCTCGGACCATATCCCCGTTCTAGGAGTGGGCATATAGGGATTTTTATAGTCCTGGATCACTACACGAAGTTTGTGTTTTTGAAAGCTTTGAAGAAACTCACAGCGGATGTGGTGATCAAATATATGCAGCAGGATCTTTTTCATACTTTCGGAGTGCCAGAAACTATTGTATCTTACAATGGTACCCAGTTTAAATCCGAGGCATTATAAAAGTTTCTGCGGGAAAATAAGGTAGGCCATACTCTAACCGCAGTTTATTCGCCGCAAGCCAATGCGTCTGAAAGGGTGAATCGGTCTGTTATAGCGGCAATCCGTTCTTATGTTCGCCCGGATCAGAAAGATTGGGATGAGCAGCTTAGCAGCATTTGTTGTGCATTGCGGTCGGCTGTCCATTCAAGTATTGGCACTTCACCTTACTATATGGTTTTCGGACAGCATTATATATCTTCCGGTTCGACTTTTAAGCTATTGAGGAATTTGCAAATGTTGGAAGATAGGTCAGCAATGTTTACCCGAGAGGATTCGTTGGATATAATTCGTAGTAAGGCCTGCGACGTAATGAAGAGGCTAAATGAAAAGAACTCGCGCCAGTATAATCTGCGTTCCAAGGATGTATCTTACGCGGAAGGGCAATAGGTGTATAGACGTAATTTTAATAAAAGTAATTTTGTGGCGGGATACAATGCCAAGTTAGCTCCAACGTACTTAAAGGCCAGAGTTAAAAAGAGAGTTGGCCAATCATATTACGATCTAGAGGACCTGCAAGTATGTTGGCCGGTATCATGCAAAGGATATAAAGCAGTAGTAGAGCTGCCCCTTGCTTTGGTTTATCTGTCTTGGATGTGTAACCCCCCAGAGAGATCTTTAGCGGGGGGTATTTGTAGCGCTTGATGCAGCTGCAGATGGTCCAACGCCATCTTGATACGAAGTAAAAAAAATCGATGGCGCCATCTAGATCTCGATGGGGAGAATTAGTGGCCTGGCAGGGTTAGATCAATCGGGGTAACAGGGCGAAATGTCAGACTTTCCCTAAGTGAGAGAATTTTTCCAATTAGGTGGAGAGATAGGTTGCCGCCTTTATTGCGGCGTCACTAGCCGCCATTCCTAATTGGGCATCCAAAGTGGTCGGCTGAGTAAAAAGTGGTGTTTGAAATCAATTAACAAGTGAAAGTGCTCGATAAGCAGAGGCGGCTACCAATAGCCGCACAGTTATCACGGGAAGGGAGCCCAGAAAGAAGATCCCAGCGAGATTCCGGCCAAGTTCAAGGGTGAGTGAAAAGCGAATGAGGTCTTTTAGATTTTCTAAGGGGGCTCATCTTGTTGCATAGGTGTTGGCCAAAAGGTGCCGCTCCAAGTCCAAAGACGCAACCCGTGAAATTAGAAGCAGGCACCAGTTTTTTTTGCAGTGCTGTGAAGCCACCACAGCGCAAAAGCCACCAGAGATCACCGCTCCAAAAAGGAGAAGGAGGAGACCACGGATGGACGGCCGGCAGAAACATAAAAGAAATCAGCGGCCAAGTCAGCGTCCGGCGGGAGAGCGAGCGTGTCGTAGAATTCGTCGGTGGTGTTGAAAGTTTCGTCGTGTTAAGGAAAATAGCATATTAATTGCCAATAGTTTTATCGACAGCCCAACTAAAAAAGTTAAGCAGCAAAAAGCTGCAGTGATGTGCAGAAATTAGTAAAGTTAATTTGGTCTAAGTTTTTTCTATTCTAATAATTTTTCGGTACTCAAATGACTCCATTAAGTCATTAAGTGATTAAGTGAGCGAGAAAAATATGGAATGTGTGGCTATCTTGGTGTTGTTTTTATTGGTAGCTTAAAAGAAAAAGAAAAATGAATTAGGCTTGCATTAACAAAAAAAAAAATAGATAAAAAAAAAGAATAAAAAATAAGAGTACTACGTTCATTTAGCGGCATCGGGTAATGTTTAAGTAAATAAAATTTCTAGTTCCTCCCAAACAGCAGACTACCGTCGCCGAAAGCGCTTTCATCGATGGATGTTTAAAGGAAATTGGTGAGTGATGAGCATTATTAATTCAACAAATCCCAATATTACCCCTACATGAATGTTCCTACATTGCGTATAGTTATTCATTCGAAGTAAAAGTCTTAGCAATGCTGTTACAAAAAGTAAAAAAAAAAAATCATACGCTACCGTTCGCTAGGGCCTTTTGAAAAAGAAAAATGTAAACAAAGGCAAAATAACCAAAAGAAATTGTAATGCATTTATATGTTTGCGCGAACGCAATCCAATCGCCGTTTCAAAGTATTCCTATCCTGACGCACTATGTCAATCGAATAGCAACTAATTTGCCCGAAATAAATTTCATTGTATTATGATTTACCATTAATTTCATTAGTCGCATTTTGATCATTAATATATTTTTAATTATTATTTATATTTACCGTTATATACGTCCATACATGTCGATTCCAATATTTATTTATTTATTCACCATAATTTGTATGTCTATTTTTAAGAGTATTATTTCGTCTTAGTTTTAATAAATATGTTTATAATGTTTTGAACATCAATTTTTTTTGCCTCTGTAGAGGAAGTTACTTAGGCCTAATAAGGGGTCATCAATAATTAAGAAAATAAAAGGGTATGATGGCCATAGGTAGGGCGGGCAGAAGACCTCCCCAGTCATCGGAGGTGAACTGAGACTTATTTGGGCTAAAAGAAACCAATGTTCCTCTCCACTATTCTTGTATGAGTTCTCTACTTCCGGTTCTAGTAAGCTTGTCTTTCACGCGAAAATAAGTATTAGGATCATAAAAGGCATCTATGGAATCTGAAGCAAGACCACCACCCCCTCATTGCCGACAAGCAGCAGCCGGACCAACGCTCGCGTGCGCGCAGTTCCATATATTACCATCTCGCCTGAACTCGGAATTATTCGTGATTCGTTACTATTATAAATAATTCAGTTAATAATGATTATTAATTCTTTGGCGCCCAACGTTTCGGCCACATTTAAAATGTGCTTACAAGCTTATACATCATTTCTTTTCTCCATCTAAGGTGTCAGCAAATCGGCAGTGTGCTAAACCAGAGTGTTTGATAGTAACACAGCTGCTGGCGTTCACTTTCAAAACAAAAATTCTCTCAGTTCCGCTGCATTTCCGATCTGGCGATTTGGAAGAACGACTATTTCCCAGGGTAGCCCCCAAAGTACGGCATATCAGTACGCTTAGGAGAAGCAGGATAACAATCATATTAGTGATGATTTGTCTGACCACGTATGATTTGTTGTAGTAAAGGGTTAAGTCTTTATGAGCGAAATCTTAATCTTTCATCAAGCATCTCTATAGGATTTATTGTAACAACCTTTTACAAGGGAGTTGCAAGCCACAGATGATGGCAAATGTGTAATACTTTACTCTTAGCAAAGAAGAGCGCGGTAGCAGTCGCTTGGACATCAGTCGTCGCTTATCTCTTAAGAGCGGTAACTGACCACGGCTGACAACCCGCGCAGCAGCGCTGTTTGTTGTTGTTTAGCGCGATTTTTTTGCTGTCTTTGTCTTCTTTGGTTTCTTTTACATTGTCAATATTGGATCAGTTCAAGGCCAGTACTTATTCGCAGGGGAATAAGCTATGCTTGTTGGCAAAATATTTTATGATATATTTTTTTGTTTATTAATTCAAGCTTTCTTGTTACGTTTTTAGGTTTTGCAATTATTTGTTGTGGCACAACAAGTCAAAGCCATGCAAAATGATCTGCCAGCACAGCTATCGGAAAAGATGGCCCAGCTGATTCAAGTTAACTTAGCGGCTCATATGCCGCCACAATCTAACGACCCTCCCGCAATAAATGCGAGGCGGTTATCAGAGTCGGTAAACTTTCAAGTTGGAGGCCCAAAAAGAATAGTGCACGGTTCAGGCCTAGCAACAAATTGATAACAGTTGGAAGCTAAGGTTTACAAGCACTCACAGAGCAGACACTAGATTCGAATTATGAGGCTTTGTGTGGCAATGCGAGTATCTTATTTGAGGGAAAGGCCAGGGATTTCTATTGGAGATTTCATAAATCGGTCAAAGTGGTCAACTGGGATGGACTCTGATGGCTGTGCTTTACGGAAGCAATTCCGGGAGACGCGTAGCGATGTTGATACTAGAGAAGCGATCCGTGATAGGATGCTGTAACGAACTATTTTTCTTTGTTCTCTGCTCGCTACGCATGTCGTGCTTCTAGCTCAGAAGATGTGAGTGTTCGTCCCACCAAATTTATATATACGGGACCGCCCTTTTGACCAGTGAAAACGCACAGAAAGATTGGTAGTAGCAGTGATCTTTTATTAGCCGACTTGACCCTCGGTCGGGGTGGTGTAATGATTATGTAGAATTACGTCCTGCCGTCGTCTCCTTCCCACGTTGAACGCCTCGCTGGATCGTGCCGGTTGCGAAGTGGTGTCTTCCTCGCCTGTTTCGCTTGCGATGTCTTCTGCCACCCTTGGCTCGGCGGGTTTACAGGGATTAGGGATGCGTCACCGTTCCCAGACTAGGGTGAACAGGCACTGAGCTCTCAAGGCGTACGCCTTTCGCAGCCGCAGCCTCCTGTCCCTTGCTCTGTCCCGACCGGTCGCACCGGACGTCGGCTCAGTTTCTACCTGACGGTTCAGGCGTACGCCGGAAGCCGCCAACGCAGTCCCTGGGTCAAACGCCCGGTTCTAGACGAACGCTTCCACCCTACCCTCTCTGCCGCAGGCTTAAGAATTCGAAGTATAGGCTGCTCGCTCGACGCTCGTTTTCGTCGTCCTGGGGTCGTCGTTGTCCTTGTTCTGCCTCCAGGTATCTCGACCAGCTCCGCTACTTGTTGGCGACTCGGTAAGCTGCCGTTCTGGGACTCAACGCATACGCCTTTCGAGACACCAGCTGAACAACCGCGCGTCCTTCCGGGCTATTCGCAGCAGGACCTTGTACAGTTCCTGCAGGACGATCAGGCATACGCCGGAGTTCGCCAATGCAGTCCTTGTAGGTAGGCTCCCCTCCTTGTTGGCGACTCGGTAAGCTGCCGTTCTGGGACTCTAGCGGTGGATCGCTGTGCTCTCAACGCATACGCCTTTCGAGACACCAGCTGAACAAACGCGCGTCCTTCCGGGCTAGTCGCACCAGGACCTTGTACAGTTCCTGCAGGACGATCAGGCATACGCCGGAGTTCGCCAATGCAGTCCTTGTAGGCAGGCAGCTAGTTCTAGACAACTTTCCTTCTGAGCCCACGGTTCTTCGTCGAAGGACTCTATTTGTTCACTTTGTCGGACACGCCGGGTGGGATGCCAAGCTCAAATCGCGACAGAAGTTGTAACAAAGCGCCTGGACTTAACCGTGTGATGCCGTAAGGACCTCAGCTACCTGTGTTTCAATTCGTAGACTTTTAGCCCTAAGTCCCGAACGTCTCGACGTAGCGATCTTGTTTCCTTGATAACTCCGCACGGCTTTACTTGCTCCTTCACGTTGTTTCACTGGTTACTTGTTCACTTGATGACTGTTACTTATTGACTTTGTAGAATCGACTGATCCAGCTTCCTGCACTCGGCCGGTTTATATAGGCCTCCGCTTACCGCTAGTTATCGGCGTCTCCTTGCCTCCTGGTCCAAAGTCCACGGTTTTACCGTTCGACCTTTCGCCCTCTGCGCGCGGCACCAATATCAGGGTCCAAAGTCCGGTGCCGTCCCGTTACTTCCTTCTGCCCACGGCCTTTCGCCGCTCTCTTGTATTGCTGTCCCCCTCGGACTCTCCTTGTTCTTGTCTGGTGCTCAGTGCACCACTCTCTCTCGCCGCACTACCGTTACTACGGGCGAATTCGCCGCGTTACTGGTAACTGGTAGGCCACTGCATTCATGCGCTTACTCTGCTTGCTTCTTAACTTGTGGGGAGTTATTCAACTCCTCACATTCTCCCCTTACTTCGGGCATGAAAAAGAGACTCGCTGTTCTCTCTGCCTTGGTATACTCCACATCCTTCCCTCGACGTGTCTTCTCCTCGTACTTGTCCTCGTTTGCCTGTAGTCTTCTAGTCGACTTGCTCCTCCAGACGGTTCCCACGACGCTCACAGCTCCTTCTTGAGTTCCACAGACTTTAAATTCCCGCCCAGACGTTTCCCCCGTAGACTTTTGAATTCCCGCCCAGACGTTTCCCCCGAAGACTTTTGAATTCCCGTCCAGACGTTTCGCCCGAAGATTTTCTCGATCTCCGTGATTTGCCTTCTCCGTCGGATGGTCACTCTACGTCGTGCCGATCGGTCTCCAGTCGTTATCGGTGTTATCGATATTCTCTCGTGTGACTCTCTGTTGTATGGTGACTCTCCGCCAAACCGATCGGTCTCCAGTTGTTATCGGTTCCGTGACCCAACGTGGTGTTGCCACTCGATGTATCGATGTACCGATCGACACCATCGTGTAGGGCCAATCGTGACTCCGCACAATGCTATGGTAAGCGCAATTTCCTATCTATTTCATGTTTACTTATTTTCTTTTTCCCCAAAGCTTGGCCCAGGATTGCTGAGTTGACCTTTCCTGCCCTTGGGGCCGGTGTCAATGACCCTGCTCGGCTCATCGCTTTCTTGCGTCGTTCTGCATTTAGTTGGCAAGTGGTTTGTTTCCCTGCGACCCTGGTTTTCATGTATATTTCTCATTTCAGATGCCGGATCATCCGTAGTGCGTTTCATGTGTGTGTATTTGTTGTTGGCCTGCGGTCTTTTCGGTTTCTTGTCCTGTGCATCACCTTATTCTTCGCGGCGTATTAACGGATGACTCTGGCTTCATGCCCGACGCAAAATCTGTTTGCCTCGTTGTCTGGGTCACTGTGCCTCCTTTTTTCTGCGTTCTATAAAGACTCTGGCTTATGCCCGACGATACAGTCCGTACGTTTTGTCGTTGCATGCTCGTGTTATCCTGCGGTCTATATAGACTCTGGCTTATGCCCGACGATATAGTCTGTACTTTTAAATCACTAGTTTTAGGGCGAGAGCGGGAGCCAATAAAGCTTTCGTCCGTTCGATCTTGCGAATTCGCCCCGACTCTCGCCACCGTAGCATAAGTTAGGTCCTAAGAGAAATTATTGAAATATAATAGTCAGTGGTCAATCGAACATCATCGTAGCCACTCCTTTTCGTCGCGCTTTCGACATAGTTTTCACAAATTCGCAATTTAACATCGTCGAACTACTGCAGTCACAAGTTTTCGCGTCGTTAACACAAAATAGTATTAAATTTTCATGGTGACCCCGACGTGATTAGCAGTAGAGTTCGCGAGTTTTAATTTTTTTTCGGTGAAAAACTATAAACATTACTATCAAAAACCAACTTATTCGTGTCGGTTCGGCCAATAAATTAATTTCACTAATATTTCGTCGCTGGAAATTTTCTGCCGTTCTTGAAGTTGCGCCTGACGTTTCGGCAAATTTAATTGCTCAATTTGCTGCTGCCGCCAAATGGAAGTTAAAAGGGATGTTGCAATTATCAAGTCGGCCATCCAGGTATAGAGTGCCAAAAGTTGAAAGTTAATCTGTGGCGTTTTGTCAATTGTGTTTTGGCCCATCTTTCAACTTTTTGCATTCGTGTAAAAATCGGTAGATAGTGAGCATTCTAACCATGAAATAAAAATTTGCATGTACTAACAACCAAAATTCTACAATAAACATAATATATTTCGAATTATATGTGAATCGCTTTGGCCAAAAAACAAGCAAATAAAATACTCGTCGTCGACCCAATTAGTGCGTACTTAATTCCCCCAACTTTCGTCGTAGTGAGCACCAATTTCGGGTATTAATAAAACAGCTGGAAAAAAGTGCAAATTGTGAAAAGTGTAGCTCTCAAAAATTAGCGGGAATAACTTTCGCCGCGGTTTGTCCGAACATTTCCCGCGCTTTTCAGAATTTTCCCGCGCTTTTCCAATTTTTCCGCGCTTTTCACAATTTTGGGCGCATTTCGGCGTCAGGCTCATATATTCGTTGCACTTAGTTATCGGTCAGTGTATCATTCTCCGTTAGCATTTGCATAGGAAGAGCCGCTAGCCGCGTACACATACACACGCACACCGACACCGCTGCCGCTATTTCGAGTTATCTTTTGTCGTTTTCGTTCTCGATCGCTGCAGCAGTGCAATTTTCGGTCTGCCTAAACGTTTGTTCGTTTTTTCGGTACGCTTGAGCTTGAGCGTTAGCTCCCCTACAGTGCGTGCGTGCGGCATATACTGTCGCAGGGTTTATATATAAAATATTTAAAATCCTATTTAGATATTTTTCGTTGTAATTCTCTCGGCACTTAGCTCCCTCACACCGTGTGCGATCGGTATATTACTCGTTGATTTTTTATTATATTATTTAACAAATAATTAATTTAATAAAAATAAATATTTAACACCTCTTCGATACCAACTAAATGAATACAAATAAACGCAATGGCATCGAAGAGCTTAAACACCAACGAGTTGTTTGCATGAAAAGTATTAACCAAAATTATCGCCACTTAAAAGAAGCTAAATTATCAGTAAATCCGGTCGAGCTTGAGTGTCGATTAGAGATCGAAATATCGTAAGATACAAAAGACGTATACCGCTAAGAGTTGGAAGAGAGGGCCGTAATGACAAAGTCATTGCTGATTTCAATTTTAAATAAGTGCAAACAAAATAATATCGAGAAATCCACTCCGCCAGCAAATCGCCCGCCTCAATGCCGTCTGCCGAGCGTTGCTCTCCCAACTTTTAGCGGAAAACACTCCGAATTTAAACATTTTATAAGCCTTTTCGAAACTTTCGTTGACAAAGATGACACTTTACACGATATTGAAAAATTCAATCATTTAATTTCGTGTTTAGCTGGAGACGCTTTAGGAACAGTTAGGGCCTTCCAAGTCACTGCGGACAATTATCCCAAAGCCCTTATTTTTTTTGACAACATATCGACACTTTTTAATTTGCAAAAAATTCCCCAGCCTTCAGCGACAGACTTGAGAACCCTCATCGACACGGTCACAGCCTTGTATGACTCCTTGCTGTCTATTGGGGATGATAGACGCATTACTAATGCTATTTTAATACATCTGGCAAGGTCGATGCAGGAACTAAAAGAAAATGGGAAGAACAGTTAGATTATACTTCGCTTCCACTTTGGAGTGAATGTGAGGCGGCCCTCAACAGGCGATACCAACACATGGTAGCAGAAGAGGCTTTCAAGCCCACAACTGTTCAGCAGACCCAATCTAACCCTAAGAAGAATGGAAATAGGAGTTTTTCGTTTGTCGCTGCCAGGAACGACTCCGTTCAATGCATGTATTGCAACTCAGTTGAAGATCAGATTGGAAACTGCGCTTCCTTCGCAGCCCTAACAGTTCAGCAAAGATTCGATTTCGCTTAAAGAGCACCCTTATGCATTAACTGCTTAAGAAAGGGTCACACTGTCATAAAATGCAAATTGAACAGATGTAGAGTGTGCAATTCCTCACATCACACTTTGCTACACATATATGCCCCAAAAACACAAATCTCGCGTTGCCACCTTCTTCTCAGCCCACGCTCATGCAGGAGTCTCCATCCACGTCGCATGTTTTGCATGCGAATGCATCGGATCGAGGCATTCTTGCAACTGCTGTTGTGAGCGTCCAAACAAAAAGTGGCGAGTTTGTATTAGCTCGAGCGTTGCTCGACTCTGGTTCACAAATAAACTTTGTAACCGATGAGCTCGCTCAGAGGCTCAAAATTACAAGAGAGGACGTGTGCATGAGCTTGCGAGGCATTGGTGGAACACACACCACAAAAAAAATACACACGATTGTGAAGTCGCGAGTAGGGAACAGCCAATTGTCGTCCGATTTTTGGATTATGAAAAATATTTCTGGTTATCATCCGGATCAAGCGGTGAACACCAGCGGGTGGAGGGTGCCTGAAAATATTCAGTTGGCAGATCCATTCTTCTTCAAGCCCCAAAAAAAAAAATATGCCTATTGGCGCTGAAACATTCTTTGAACTTTTATCTATTGGCCAGATAAAGCAGGGGCCTGAATTCCCCATCTTACAAAAGACAGTTCTCGGCTGGATAGTGTCAGGGAGATGTGCCTCTGAAAATAATAAAGACGCTGAAAAAATGGTACATCTCAGCTGCCAGGAGGAAGCGTTGGAGTCAATTGACACAACCCTGCAGAAATTTTGGTCTGTGGAGGACTTGCCGCCCAAGGCTAAAGTCCATACTCCTGAGCAACAACTCTGTCAACAACACTTTGAGAAAAATACTCAAAGATTGTCGTCCGGTAGATTTTCGGTTCGTTTGCCTTTTAAATTTGACCCAAATACTCTTGGTTCGTCATACGAAGTTGCGAAACGTGCATTTTTGTCGCTAGAAAGGAAATTGTCAAAGGACCGTTCGCTGAAGAAGATGTATATTTAATTCATGGAGGAATATGTTTCACTGGGCCACATGTCCTCCACCAATGACAAAATTCCGAATACTCCGCACTATTTCATTCCGCACCAATGCGTTTTACGGCCACAAAGTACTTCAACTAAGTTGAGAGTAGTTTTCGATGCATCGAGCCGTACTTCTACGCAGGTAGCGTTGAATGACATCTGCTTCGGTTTAGATTGCATAAGTTTGCCCTTGCGGCCGACGTCAAAAAAAAATATCGCCAAGTGATGGTGGACGAAGCTGATCGTAACTTCCAGCTCATAGTATGGAGACGAGATCCTTCTGAATCCCTGAAAATCTTTAAGTTGAACACCGTTACATATGGAACTTCGCCAGCACCGTTTTTGGCGATTCGGTGTTTAATGCGGCTAGGAGAGATTGCGCAAGCAATTCATCCAAAAGTCGCAAAGGTTATTCAGAATGATTTTTATGTTGACGATTTGTTGACTGGCGCCGGATGCGTTGAGGACCTGCAAAGCCTTCGAGACGAAGTTTCTCAGGTCTTGCAAGAGGCAGGCTTTGAATTGGCAAAGTGGTTTTCAAACTGCCCAGAGCACCGCACTTCGGCGGAAAGCACCTGTTCCTTCGGACGGTAGGCCAAGACCTCTTGACCGCGGAGGAGCTCGGAACTCTGCTCACCAGCGTGGAGGCCGTGCTCAACTCCAGGCCCCTCGGCGCTCTAAGCAGCGACCCGAACGACGGCGAGGCCCTGACCCCCGGGCATCTGCTCATCGGCGGCCCTCTTCTGGCCCCACCATCAGCGGCGCTCCCGGACCAGATCAGCCTGACCTGCTTGCGACGATGGCGAGGTGTCTCGTCTCTCAGGCACAGGTTTTGGCAGCGATGGTCCCGGGAGTACATCTCCAGCCTCCAGCAGCGATCCAAATGGCACCAGGGGGAGCCCAACCTCGTCGTGGGAGCGCTCGTCGTCGTCGCAGAAGACAATCTTCCGCCCCAGCAGTGGAGGACCGGACGAGTGGTAGCGGTGCACGCCGGCGCCGATAGCAAGGTTCGCGTGGCGGACGTCAGGACGCAGGACGGGGAATATCGGCGAGCTGTCCACCGACTGGCCCTGTTGCCCGCTGAAGGACGTCATCCCTTCAGAGGGGGCGGTGTTTGCGCACTTGACGCTTGTATTTAAATCACTAGTTGTAGGGCGAGAGCGGGAGCCAATAAAGCTTTCGTCCGTTCGCTCTTGCGAATTCGCCCCGTCTCTCGCCACCGTAGCGTAAGTTAGGTTCTAAGAGAAATTATTGATATATAATAGTGTGATCAATCGAACATCATCGTAGCCACTCCTTTTCGTCGCGCTTTCGAAATAGTTTTCACAAATTCGTAATTTAACATCGTCGAAGTACTGCAGTCACAAGTTTTCGCGTCGTTAATACGAAATAGTATTAAATTTTCATGTTATCGTGTTATCCTGCGGTCTATATAGACTCTATATGCCCGACGCTATAGTCCGCACCACCTGATGTTGTTGCCTGCTTGTGTTGTCCTTGCTTGTCTGTACCGAGTTCTTGTGTTTGTTGCTTAAGCTCGCTGACGTGGACGGTTGGTTCTTTTTGTGTATCCTTGTGGCGGATTCTACAAATGACGAAGTGTATTACCGTGTACGGTCCGTCATATCTCGGCGCTAGCTTTACCGCGAAACCTGCCGCGGCTGCCTTTGACAAATGGTGCTCCTTCGCCCAGACCGTGTCCCTATTGTTGGATTCCATTGCCCTCGTGGGACACAGAGCTTCCATACTGCCACGTCTTCGCTGTCTGCTCTGTGCGGGATATGCCTGTATAACGCGCCTCCTTCCATGAGGTAGTCCGGAATTTTTTGTGGCTGTGTGTTAATCTTCTCACACATATCCCTGATCCAGCTGCATGTTCCCTGCGTGTCCTCCGGAGTTTCCCTGGCTAGCCTAACGGCTTCTGGCAGAGGCTGTCTTGACAGTCAGCGACCACGTTAAGCTGCCCCTTCCTGTATGCTTTTTCAAAATCATACTTCTGCAGCTCCAGAAGTTCTTCCTGAGGGACTTTCGATGCTGTTCAACCATTTAAGCGCCATATGTTCCGTCACTACTTTGAAGTGGTATCCTTCCAAGTATGGTTTGAGCTTCCGGATTGCCCACACGATTGCCAGGCATTCCCTTTCGCTGGTTGAATAGTTCTTTTCAGCGCCATTCAGGGTCCGGCTTGAATATGAAATGACCTTTTCGCCGATTTCAGTTTCCTGCGTCAGGACTGCCCCTATACCATAATCGCTTGCGTCCGTCTGCAGTACGAATGGTTTATCAAAATCTAGGCATGCCAGCACAGGATCGGCCACTAGCCTTGCCTTCACCTCCTTGAATGCTTGCTGGTGCTCTGCAGTCCATTTTCATTTCGTGCCCTTCCGCAACAGGTCATTTAGTGGCTTCACTATTCGCGCAAAGTCGGGCACGAATCGCCTGTACCACGATGTTACGCCCAAGTATTGGCGCAGTTACCGGATGGTTGTGGGTGGTTCCAGCTCGGCTATGGCTGCTACTTTTTCGGGATCAGTGCCGATTCCTTGGTTCGTAGCGCGGTGTCCCAGGTAAAGCAGTTCACTTTTGAAGAAATGACATTTTTCGGGATTTATCCTGAGATTTGCCTGTTTAAGGCGTCGGAAAACTTCTCTCAGGTTCCTTCTGTGTTCTTCCAGTGTGCGTCTGATCACGATGATGTCGTGTTGGTATGCAAACGCGTGTGGTGACAACTCCGGTCCAATAACCTGGTCCAGTGCTCTCTGGAAAGTCGCCGAGGCGGAGTGTAAGCCAAATGGCATTACTTTCCACTGGAAAAGCCCCTTTCCTGGCACTGTGAACGCCGTGAATGGCCTGCTATTTTCTTCTCGGGGAATTTGCCAGTAGCCATCTTTCAAATCTAGGCTGCTTAAGTACCTTGCCTCCCTCAACTGATCCAAGATGTAATTTATCCTTGGCATTGTATAAGCATCTTTGATCGACTTGGCATTGATCTGTCCAAAATCTACTCAAAGCCTCCATTGACCTGTCTTCTTTTTCACCATAACAATCGGTGAGCTGTACGGACTTCTCGAGTGTTCTATGCATCCCTTCGCTAGCAACTTGTCGACTTTCGCATTGATTTCCCCTTGAAGTTTTGGATTTTTAGGGTAGTATCTCTGTTTGATTGGTTTGTCGTCCTTCATGGTGATTCGGTGCTCGACTATGTTGGATGTTCCACTCATTGTTCGAAATTCCACGAGCTCCTGCTCTAGGAATTTTTCAACATCGCATTCCTCAGAGGTGGCTTGTACCACTGCCGTGGACAATTTTTCCTCTAACCACCCGTTGTGCCTTCTTCTTCCTGGGATCACCACTGTATGTCCGGCACACCTTTTTTCGTCGCCGACTCCAGTGAGGAAATTTCATCCCAGCACCAACGAGTCTACCACTCCTGGTAGGATCAGTAGGCTCATGGGCTTATTGCCGAATTCGATCTCCACCTCGAGCTGCGCCTGCCATCTGCAGCTGGCCTTGCCTTCTCGTCCTTGTAATCTTTCCATAAGCAGCCAGTATATCCGCCAGCTCCTCGCCTATAAAGCTCGATGTTGCTCCGGTGTCGATTGTGGCTTTGAGTGAGGCTCCGCCAATCTTTACCGCTGCGGATAACTGCTGCTCTTTTTCGATTAATTCGCCAGTTAGTTTGGAGGGACAACACCTTGCGACCCCTGCTCGCCTCTCTGCGGCTGGGATCGCGGGCCATTTCCCGATCTCTGGCAACACTCTACACTTCTAACACCAACCTTGCCGCAATTCCAGCAGAATAATAGCCGCTGGTTTTGGCATCCTCTGGCCCAGTGCCCGTGACCGCCACACCGCCTACATTCTTCGTGTGGGTTCACGATGTGTGTCTGTGACTTATGGTTTCTTGGTGCTGCGCTGGGTGGCCTCTGATTGGTAGCAGGTGGCCTCCATAACGTGTTCTGGTGGTTGTAGGTGTTTGGAGTCCATTGGCTGTCCGATGGGTCCGTCGATGGGGGCTTGATGTCCGCCTTCTTCTTCGCACCTTCTACACGTGACTTGTTGGGGTGCTGTTGCTTTGCTTCGCGAGAATTTGTTTTCTTGAATAAATGCTTCTCGCTCTTTCTCGAGTTCTTCTTACTCGTCAGCCAGCACCATAGAGACTCTAGATCGTCTATCTTATACGTCCTCAGGGAAATCCTCAGGTCAGGCGTGCAGTTTTCCTTTATCAGCTCGAGTGTTTCCATTGGGGAGTAGCCGAGTAGTCTCATAATGGTCTGCATGTCAACCATATAGTCCTTGAACGACTCTCTGAAGCCCTGTTTCCTTTGTTTGACCTGATCTGCGAGCTTTGAGAGGAAACCCCTTGGCAGGAAATACGATTGAAAACTGTCGCTGAACTCCCTCCATGTCCTCCAGTGTTTACTGTTTGATATTAACCACTTTAGGGTCTTGCCTTGCACCAATTCAGGCATGGCTCGGGGAATGAGGTTCAGGTTCAAACCGTAACCGCAACCATTCCACTTGTTCCAGAAACTCCAGTGGTTTCTCCGTGCCGTCAAACTTGAACGACCATTCCCTGACTTGCTTTGCGACTTTTGCATAGTCTGGTGCGCTAGGCCTTTGCGGTTCTGTTCTTCTTTCTTGACTTGGGCCCCTGGATCTTCCTGCCTCCTTCATGCTCTCCACGCCCAGGCTAGCTATGAGCTGTTCGGCGTCTGGGACTTGCAACTTGCCGCTCGAGCCTGGTTTGTCGTACAATTCCTCCACCTCAGCCCAAATTTCCGCCATTCCTGGGTCGTTTTGTGTCTTCGTAACATACTCTGAAAGGGCTTTTCGCATGTCGTCCGACTTAACCTCCAGGATGATGCCAAGCTTGGCTGCCACCTTTGGGAAATCCTCTTTTTTGAGGAGATAGATCCAATTTTTCCCCATTTCTGTTTACTGCTGTATTTTCACTGTCAAGACAATCACGTTGGGCGCCAGATGTAATGAACTGATTTTCTTTGTTATCTGCTCGCTACAAATGTCGTGCGGCTAGCTCAGAAGATTTAAGTGTTCGTCCCACCAAATTTATATATACGTGACCGCCCTGTTGACCAGTGAAAACGCACAGAAAGATTGGAAGTATACATGTTGAACGTCT
This sequence comes from Drosophila elegans, assembly GCF_018152505.1. Classification (NCBI taxonomy): domain Eukaryota; kingdom Metazoa; phylum Arthropoda; class Insecta; order Diptera; family Drosophilidae; genus Drosophila; species Drosophila elegans. Next base: position 813,936 of record NW_024545907.1, on the reverse strand, counting down.
CGCTGGATCGTGCTGGCTGCGAAGTGGTGTCTCCCTCGCCGGCAGTGGTGTCTCCCTCGCCGGTTTCGCTTGCGATGTCTTCTGCCGCCCTTGGCTCGGCGGGGTTACAGGGTTACGTTCCCAGACTAGGGTGAACAGGCACTGTGCTCTCAAGGCGTACGACTTTCGCAACCGCAGCCTCCTGTCCCTTGCTCTGTCCCGACCGGTCGCACCGGACGTCGGCTCAGTTTCTACCTGACGGTTCAGGCGTACGCCGGAAGCCGCCAACGCAATCCCTGGGTCAAACGCCAGGTTCTAGACGAACGCTTCCACCCTACCCTCTCCGCCGCAGGCTTAAGAATTCGAAGTATATGCTGCTCGCACATCGCTCGTTGTTCGTCGTGCTGGGGTCCTCGCTGTCCTTGTCCTGCCTCCAGGTATCTCGACCGGCTCCGCTCCTTGCTGGCGACTCGGTAAGCTGCCGATCTAGGACTCTAGCGGTGGACCGCTGTGCTCTCAACGCATACGCCTTTCGAGACACCAGCTGAACAACCGCGCGTCCTTCCGGGCTATTCGCAGCAGGACCTTGTACAGTTCTGCAGGACGATCAGGCATACGCCGGAGTTCGCCAATGCAGTCCTTGTAGGCAGGCTCGCCTCCTTATTGGCGACTCGGTAAGCTGCCGTTCTGGGACTCTAGCGGTGGATCGCTGTGCTCTCAACGCATACGCCTTTCGAGAAACCAGCTGAACAAACGCGCGTCCTTCCGGGCTAGTCGCACCAGGACCTTGTACAGTTCCTGCAGGACGATTAGGCATACGCCGGAGTTCGCCAATGCAGTCCTTGTAGGCAGGCAGCTAGTTCTAGACAACTTTCCTTCTGAGCCCACGGTTCTTCGTCGAAGGACTCTATTTGTTCACTTTGTCGGACACTCCGGGTGGGATGCCAAGCTCAAATCGCGACAGAAGTTGTAACAAAGCGCCTTAGCGACTTAGCCGTGTGATGCCGTAAGGACCTCAGCTACCTGTGTCTCAATTCGGAGACTTAGCTCTAAGTCCCGAACGTCTCGACGTAGCGATCTTGTTTCCTTGATGACTCCGCACGGCTTTACTTGCTCCTTCACGTTGATTTACTGGTTACTTGTTCTTTTGATGACTGTTACTTATTGACTTTGTAGAATCGACTGATCCAGCTTCCTGCGCTCGGTCGGTTTATATAGGCCTCCGTTTACCGCTAGTTTTCGGCGTCTCCTTGCCTCCTGGTCCAAAGTCCACGGTTTTACCGTTCGACCTTTCGCCCTCTGCGCGCGGCACCAATATCAGGGTCCAAAGTCCGGTGCCGTCCCGTTACTTCCTTCTGCCCACGGCCCTTCGCCGCTCTCTTGTATTGCTATTCATCTCGGACTCTCCTTGTTCTTGTCTGGTGCTCAGTGCACCACTCTCTCTCCCCGCACTACCGTTACTACGGGCGAATTCGCCGCGTAACTGGTAACTGGTAGGCCACTGCTTGCATGCGCTTAGTCTGCTTTCTTCTTAACTTGTGGGGAGTTATTCAACTCCGCACAGTGCAAAAAAATAAAGAAGATTTCGATACATTTCATCACGCTGTCGTTCAGCTTATGGACAATTTAGAGTATCCAATGCCAGAACGCGATATTGTAGATACCTTGAGCAGGAATCCAAAACCTGAAATCCGTCATATGCTGTTAAATATCAGAATCAGCTCAGTAGATAGCTTGCGCGAAATTTGTCGGCGTAGAGTAGGGTTCTTAGAGGATGTAAAGCGAAATTATAGCTACCAAAAGACGGTTCCGTTCCGTAAAAATGTGGCAGAACTGGTAGAGGAAGCCCAATCTGATGATGAGACCGAATTTTCTAATTGGCTGGAACTGCCGCCAAGAGGGCCACAGGTACCACGACTGCGAGGGAAAACGCAAAATCTTTTGTTTTGGATGTGGTCGTCCAAATACATATAAACCTTCCTGCGTAAAATGTCAAAAAAACGCCAAGATGAACACACAGCCTCGTCAGTCGTTGTGTATTCAGCGCCAGAAGCCGACGAATCCAGAGACGAACCAGTAGAAATGGTTCCGTTCCGTAAAAATGTGGCAGAACTGGTAGAGGAAGCACAATCTGATGATGAGACCGAATTTTCTAATTGGCTGGAACTGCCGCCAAGAGGGCCACAGGTACCACGACTGCGAGGGAAAACGCAAAATCTTTTGTTTTGGATGTCCAAAATACATATAAAATACTTATAAACCCTCCTGCGTAAAATGTAAAAAAAAACGCCAAGATGAACACACAGCCTCGTCAGTCGTTGTGTATTCAGCGCCAGAAGCCGACGAATCCAGAGACGAACCAGTAGAAATGCTAAGTTCAACAGACCTACTAAATTTGTCCGAGAGAAATCATAGAATAACAGGAAATACTCAAGTCTGTAGTGGCGCTGTTTCTGGTTTAGGCAAAACCAGCCTTATTTCTCAAACGATTGATGTAGGAGACGCAAAGCCAGTGAAACAAAGGCATTATCCCGTTTCCCCAGCAGTTGAAAAACTTCTATATGAAGAGGTAGATCGGTTGTTGAGTTTGGGGGTGATAGAGGAGTCAGATAGTGCCTGGTCATCGCCGGTGGTTTTGGTACAGAAGCCAGGAAAAATTCGTCTCTGCTTAGACAGCCGAAAAGTCAACGCAGTTACCAAGAAGGATGCATATCCGCTGCCGCAAATAGATGGCATTTTGGACGACTTCCCAAGGCGATGTTTATATCCAGTCTCGACCTTAAAGATGCATATTGGCAGATCCCCCTTGATAAGGCATCGCGAGATAAGACTGCTTTCACTATTCCGGGGAAGCCCCATTATCAATATAAGGTTATGCCTTTTGGTCTCACTAATGCTTCTCAGACAATGATCAGATTAATGGACACGGTAATTCCAGCCAGTCTAAGGAACGAGGTTTTCGTGTACTTGGACGACCTGCTTATCATATCTGAGAGTTTTGAGACCCATATGAGAGTGTTGAGTTAAGTAGCAGGCTTTGTCAAAACAGCTGGTTTGACCCTAAATGTCGAAAAAAGCAAGTTCTGCATGCGAAGCGTAAAATACTTGGGCCATATTGTTGGTGAGGGCGTTATGCGTACTGACCCAGAGAAAATATCGGCCATGAAAGATTTTCCTCTGCCGCAGTCGCTCAAGGCTCTGCGTCGTTTTCTTGAAATGGCTGGGTGGTACAGGAAATTCATTAAAAATTTTTCCTCCGTCACAGCCGCGCTCACTGATCTTTTAAAGCCGAGAAAAAAATTTGTAATGTCAGAGGAGGGAGAAAGAGCTTTCGAGCAGCTGAAGGAAATTTTGTGTTCGGCCCCAGTTTTGCACAGCCCAGTTTTAGTAGACCATTTTTTATACACTGCGATGCGAGCAAGACAGGTGTGGGAGGCGTTTTGGTGCAAAAATCCGATGAAAGGGATGAATATCCAATACCATTTGTTTCAAAAAAATTGAATTCCGCCCAGAAAAGCTACACGGTAAGTGAACAAGAGTGTCTGGCTGCCATCATTTGTATAAAACGATTCCGAGCTTACGAAGAAGGTCACGCATTTACGGTTATAGCAGATCATGCCTCTTTAAAGTGGCTAATGTCACAGACGGACTTGCTTTGCTAGCTCGATGGGCATTAAAGCTCCAGAGTTTCGATTTTAAAATCGAGCATCGTAGTGGAAAATTGAATGTAGTTCCAGATGCGTTGTCTAGAGTAAATGAGTCGGAGTTAGCTGTTTTAGATGCAAGTCAGGGTTTACTAGTGGAATTAGATTTCAAAAGTGTAGAATACTTGGAGTTATTGGAAAAGGTCAAAGCCAATGCTGAGAAACTTCTAGATCTTACAGTATCTGATAGTTTGGTATATCGCAGAACAGAGCATGCCCTTACACGATGTGTTTAATTGGAAACTGCCCTTCCCATGGAGGTTTCATAAAACATTAGAAAGGGTGCGACGGTATTATTTCTGGCCAGGATTGGTAAACGATGTAAATAAATATATTCAGGCTTGCGATACTTTCAACATGACAACTGCGCCAAATTGTATACAACGTCCGCTAATGGGTATTTCTCCGGAATCCCAGCGATTCTTCCAAAGGTTGTTTGTAGATTTTCTCGGACCATATCCCCGTTCTAGGAGTGGGCATATAGGGATTTTTATAGTCCTGGATCACTACACGAAGTTTGTGTTTTTGAAAGCTTTGAAGAAACTCACAGCGGATGTGGTGATCAAATATATGCAGCAGGATCTTTTTCATACTTTCGGAGTGCCAGAAACTATTGTATCTTACAATGGTACCCAGTTTAAATCCGAGGCATTATTTATTTTCGGACAGCATTATATATCTTCCGGTTCGACTTTTAAGCTATTGAGGAATTTGCAAATGTTGGAAGATAGGTCAGCAATGTTTACCCGAGAGGATTCGTTGGATATAATTCGTAGTAAGGCCTGCGACGTAATGAAGAGGCTAAATGAAAAGAACTCGCGCCAGTATAATCTGCGTTCCAAGGATGTATCTTACGCGGAAGGGCAAAGAGGTGTATAGACGTAATTTTAATAAAAGTAATTTTGTGGCGGGATACAATGCCAAGTTAGCTCCAACGTACTTAAAGGCCAGAGTTAAAAAGAGAGTTGGCCAATCATATTACGATCTAGAGGACCTGCAAGTATGTTGGCCGGTATCATGCAAAGGATATAAAGCAGTAGTAGAGCTGCCCCTTGCTTTGGTTTATCTGTCTTGGATGTGTAACCCCCAAGAGAGATCTTTAGCGGGGGGTATTTCTAGCGCTTGGTGCAGCTGCAGATGGTCCAACGCCATCTTGATACGAAGTAAAAAAAGTCAGTGGCGCCATCTAGATCTCGATGGGGAGAATTAGTGGCCTGGCAGGGTTAGATCAATCGGGGTAACAGGGCGAAATGTCAGACTTTCCCTAAGTGAGAGAATTTTTCCAATTAGGTGGAGAGATAGGTTGCCGCCTTTATTGCGGCGTCACTAGCCGCCATTCCTAATTGGGCATCCAAAGTGGTCGGCTGAGTAAAAAGTGGTGTTTGAAATCAATTAACAAGTGAAAGTGCTCGATAAGCAGAGGCGGCTACCAATAGCCGCACAGTTATCACGGCAAGGGAGCCCATAAAGAAGATCCCAGCGGGATTCCGGCCAAGTTCAGGGGTGAGTGAGAAGCGAATGAGGTCTTTTAGATTTTCTAAGGGGGCTCATCTTGTTGCATAGGTGTTGGCCAAAAGGTGCCGCTCCAAGTCCAAAGACGCAACCCGTGAAATTAGAAGCAGGCACCAGTTTTTTTTTGCAGTGCTGTGAAGCCACCACAGCGCAAAAGCCACCAGAGATCGCCGCTCCAAAAAGGAGAAGGAGGAGACCACGGATGGACGGCCGGCAGAAACATAAAAGAAATCAGCGGTCAAGTCAGCGTCCGGCGGGAGAGCGAGCGTGTCGTAGAATTCGTCGGTGGTGTTGAAAGTTTCGTCGTGTTAAGGAAAATGGCATATTAATTGCCAATAGTTTGGTCTAAGTTTTTTCTATTCTAATAATTTTTCGGTACTCAAATGACTCCATTAAGTCATTAAGTGATTAAGTGAGCGAGAAAATTATGGAATGTGTGGCTATCTTGGTGTTGTTTTTATTGGTAGCTTAAAAGAAAAAGAAAAATGAATTAGGCTTGCATTAACAAAAAAAAAAAAATAGATCAAAAAAAAAAGAATAAAAAATAAGAGTACTACGTTCATTTAGCGGCATCGGGTAATGTTTAAGTAAATAAAATTTCTAGTTCCTCCCAAACAGCAGACTACCGTCGCCGAAAGCGCTTTCATCGATGGATGTTTAAAGGAAATTGGTGAGTGATGAGCATTATTAATTCAACAAATCCCAATATTACCCCTACATGAATGTTCCTACATTGCGTATAGTTATTCATACGAAGTAAAAGTCTTAGCAATGCTGTTACAAAAAGAAAAAAAATAAATGATACGCTACTGTTCGCTAGGGCCTCTTGCAAAAGATAAAATGTAAACAAAGGCAAAATAACCAAAAGAAATTTTAATGCATATTTATTTATTTATTCATCATAATTTTTATATATATTTTTAAGAGTATTATTTCGTCTTAGTTTTAATAAATATGTTTATAATGTTTTGAACATCAATTTTTTTTGCCTCTGTAGAGGAAGTTACTTAGGCCTAATATGGGGTCATCAATAATTAAGAAAATAAAAGGGTATGATGGCCATAGGTAGGGCGGACAGAAGACCTCCGCAGTCATCGGAGGTGAACTGAGACTTATTTGGGCTAGAAGAAACCAATGTCCCTCTCCACTATTCTTGTATGAGTTCTCTACTTCCGGTTCTAGTAAGCTTGTCTTTAACGCGAAAATAAGTATTAGGACCATAAAAGGCATCTATGGAATCTGAAGCAAGACCACCACCCCCTCATTGCCGACAAGCAGCAGCCGGACCAACGCTCGCGTGCGCGCAGTTCCATATATTACCATCTCGCCTGAACTCGGAAGTATTCGTGATTCGTTATATGAAGGACCGACCCTATAAAGTGTATATATTCTTGATCAGCATCACTAGGCGGGTCGATCTAGCCATGTCCGTCTGTCCGTCCGTCTGTCCGTCCGTCTGTCCGTCTGTCAGTCTGTCCGTCCGTTTCTACGCAAACTAGTTTCTCAGTTTTAAACCTATCTGCATGAAACTTTCCCAAAAGTTGTCTTTCTATTGCAGGTAGTATATAAGTCGGAACGAGCAGGATCCGACGACTATAGTATATAGCTACCATAGGAACAATCGAAAAAAAAAATAAAAAAAAATAATAACTTTGCTGTTTTTTAATTTTTTTTTTTAGTTCTTCGACGTTTGGTAATGGTTTAATATTTCAGAATTACAGTTTAAATTTTAATAAAATCGGACGACTATATCATATAGCTCTCATGGAATCAACCAAATATACATATATAATAAAATTTTTTTTTAAATGTAACTTTTCTATTTTATAATTATTTTTAAAATTTCTTTTTGACTTATGTATTTATAAATAAACAGTTCAGTTTTACGCCTTTAATTTTATTAAAGTCGGAAAACGATATCATATAGCTGCCATAGGAACTATCGAATAATTAAGCTGAAAATCATCCTATTTTCAATGTTTTTAAGTAAATGATAATATTAATGTTGTCAAAGGTATTTAATTTTTGAAGTAGCTTCAAGGGTATATTAAATTCGGCTTGCTGAAGTTTACTTTTATATCTCTATGCATCTTCGATGCAATTTATAATTAGAACAAATTGTACAGACCAGGCAAACCAGTTTAAAAACCTTAGAATAAATGCCTAAAGCAACAAAAATTTGTAAGAAAAAGAAAAGAGGAGGTCAGAAAAACTTCCTAAATCTAAAGATAATGGAATTAAATAGGTAGCTATATGCTGAAAAAACCTCCCCAGTACCCTGGGAGGAAATTGTTTAAATTAAGAAAGAACTAGAGAATACGTACAGAGAGTTAGATGCGTATAAAAATAAGAAAGACAGATTGTAAAGGGCCTTTTGAAAATACAGATTGATTCGCAATCACACATCATGTCACATCAAAAATTAAATATATGAAAGTAAAAGAAACAATTAAAATAAATGAACTTTTTTTTAAATGAACAGTAACGCAATATATAAAACAGATTTTAAGTACAGAACAGAAATAATACCCAAAACGGGTCTTATTGACACAAACACAGTGGACTCCACTGCTAACGTAATTAATAAAGTCGAATCAAAAACTATTGATTACTATTGATTAATTGTTTTCATTATGAGTGCATACATATTGTATAAAATATTGTATAAAAATATGTTTTTAGAATAAAAAAAAATATATATAAATAAGAATAAGGTATTGCAAGACCGGATGCAATTCTCCAAATCAGCGGTCTATAAGAATGAAATACAAAACCCGAGTCGCTGAGTGGTAGGGGAATGCACCGGGCACGAGGCGCTAAGTCAGTCCCAAGCTAGTCCCGCTGACCAAGGCGGAAAAGTAATGCAGCGGGCTATGCAGCGGATGCGAAGTACAAGGTTAGCACTCTGCCCATTGCGCTGCCGTCAATTCTGCTCGTCGCTGCTGACGTCGGGCCTTCTGCCCGGCTTTCTTGGAGAACATTTGCCTGCTACCTTGGCATTAAAAATTCTGGAAACAAAAAGGTATAAACACAGCCTTCGTGGTATGAGCTGGTTTTTAGTACGTAGGCGTTGCAGAGCTAATTCTCTCTTTTGGTCTGAGATCTGCAACGAATCGTGCATGCGAGTTAGCGATATGTGTCGGAAACAATCGAACTCGTATCTATGAAGATTTCCCATCCTCGCGTCAAAAAAAAAAAAAAAAAAAAAAAAAAAGCATTAATTAGTTCTTAACAGACTCGAAAGGAATCCAAACGGATTCCCGGATAAATTAAAAAAACAAAAAACGGGAGTGATTCCAATGAATAAAGATTATAAAATCTATAGAAAAAAGCTCATCTTTTTTTTTGTGGAAAAAAGGATTAAACAAAAAATCTATTTTTTTTTGTGTGAACAAAAGGCTTAAACAAAAGCAACTAAACAACAAAAAATTCTGGAAACTAGTTGCAAGACGCAGACGTCGAAAAAAAATAATAAATCTTCAAAGAAAAAAACAACTCTATCAGAAATCTTAACCAAAAACCTGTGCAACAATAATAAAAAAATTTCAGTTAAGACCTCAAAACAATTTTTTTATAAAAATATTCAGATTACTTTAACTTTCACATTGAGAATACAACATTTTTGCTTATCAATCAAGTACAAGAATAAATAATTTCTATTCGTCTTATCTGTGAATTACAAATTAAAATTTTTGTGTGCACAAAAATCTATGTCAAATTCTGAGAAAAATCCAATATTCTCGCGGTGGAGAGAAATCAGATCCAGATAGCAGCGAGGAAGAGGGACTTGCATTAAAAACAGAAACCACAGAAAATAAAATATTAAAAGAATTAGATGAGGAGCTATTAAAAGCCTACAAGGAGTTTACTGTCACAAAATATATAGGGTCAGATGAGCATAAAATGTCGACCGATCAATGGAAACCGATGTTTGGGGTAGCTGTACAGACAGCACTTTATCAACAAGCTCAACTTTATCACAAGCACTTTATTCGAAGCAAAAATTAAAGAACTCTCTGAACAGATAAAGAGGCTAAAAGTCACGCCACCCACAGTAGAAGTGTATGAACAAATCTCTATAATAGAAGGAATAAAATGCGATGAACCTTTAGACATCGTAAAATCTTTGCCGGAATTTGACGGCAAGCAGGAACAGCCACAGTGACATATGAGGTATTTTAACTATTTGAATGTAGTTCAAAACACTATCAAGCTGTAGCTATTATAACGCACAATCGGCTGATGCCGTCCTAGCCTCCTTTAATACTGTTTTGAATTTTAAGGGTATCATAGCCAGATTAGACTTTACCTATGCGGATATGCGGACTTAACCTATGCGGCAGGGCGACTTGCCCTTGACAAAGTATTATGACGAAATCGAAAAAAAAAACTTACTTTTTTAACAAACAAAACGCTGATGTCTCATGATACTGCAGCTTCGACAGTCCTGAACGACGCACTGCATACCTTTATTTCAGGGTTAAAAAACTCTATAACAAGAAAGAAAGCAAACTTCGGCAAGCCGAAGTTCATATACCCTTGCAGCTATTGCATGAACTAAATACTTTTGAAAATATTAATAATAAATTATGATTTACTTGAGTATATGCTGAAATACATTGAAACTATGATGATTTGCAGCTCAATTATTAGATAGTTATTATACCCTTGCAGAGGGTATTATAATTTCAGTCAGAAGTTTGCAACGCAGTGAAGGAGACGTTTCCGACCCTATAAAGTATATATATTCTTGATCAGCATCACTAGTAGAGTCGATCTAGGCATGTCCGTCTGTCCGTCCGTCTGTCCGTCCGTCTGTCCGTCTGTCCGTCTGTCCGTCCGTCTGTCCGTCCGTCTGTCCGTCCGTTTATATGCAAACTAGTCTCTCAGTTTTAAAGCTATCTGCATGAAACTTTCCCAAAAGTTGTCTTTCTATTGCAGGTAGTATATACGTCGAAACGAGCCGGATCGGACGACTATAGCATATAGCTCCCATAGGAACAATCGGAAAAATAAATGAAAAAAAATTATAACTTTGCTGTTTTTTAATTTTTTGTTTAGTTCTTCGACATTTAGTAATGGTTAAATATTTCCGATTTACGGTTTGAATTTCATCAAAATCGGACGACTATAGCATATAGCTCCCATAGGAACAATCGGAAAAATAAATGAAAAAAATTATCACTTTGCTGTTTTTCAATTTTTTGTTTAGTTCTTCGACATTTAGTAATGGTTACATATTTTCGATTTACGGTTAAATTTCATCAAAGTCGGACGACTATATCATATAGCTCCCATAGGAACAATCGGAAAAATAAATTTAAAAAAATTATAACTTTGCTGTTTTTTAATTTTTTGTTTAGTTCTTCGACATTTAGTAATGGTTAAATATTTCCGATTTACGGTTTAAATTTCATCAAAATTGGACGACTATAGCATATAGCTCCCATAGGAACAATCGGAAAAATAAATGAAAAAAATTATAACTTTGCTGTTTTTCAATTTTTTGTTTAGTTCTTCGACATTTAGTAATGGTTACATATTTCCGATTTACGGTTTAAATTTCATCAAAGTCGGACGACTATATCATATAGCTCCCATAGGAACAATCGGAAAAATAAATGAAAAAAATTATAACTTTTCTGTTTATTAATTTTTTGTTTAATTCTTCGACATATAGCAATGGTTAAATATTTCAGAATTATGGTTTAAATTTTATCAAAATCGGACGTCTATATCATATAGCTCCCTTAGAAATAATAAAAATATATAAAATAACTATCAAATAATTGAGCTGCAAATCATCACAGTTTCAATGTATTTCAGCATATACTCAAGTAAATCATAATTTAAATGTTTTCAAAAGTATTTAATTCATGCAATAGCTGCAAGGGTATATAAACTTCGGCTTGCCGAAGTTTGCTTTCTTTCTTGTTTTCTGTGGTTTCTGTTTTTAATGCAAGTCCCTCTTCCTCGCTGCTATCTGGATCTGATTTCTCTCCACCGCGAGAATATTGGATTTTTCTCAGAATTTGACATAGATTTTTGCGCACACAAAAATTTTAATTTGTAATTCACAGATAAGACGAATAGAAATTATTTATTCTTGTACTTGATTGATAAGCAAAAATGTTGTATTCTCAATGTGAAAGTTAAAGTAATCTGAATATTTTTATAAAAAAATTGTTTTGAGGTCTTAACTGAAATTTTTTAATTATTGTTGCACAGGTTTTTGGTTAAGATTTCTGATAGAGTTGTTTTTTTCTTTAAAGATTTATTATTTTTTTTCGACGTCTGCGTCTTGCAACTAGTTTCCAGAATTTTTTGTTGTTTAGTTGCTTTTGTTTAAGCCTTTTGTTCACACAAAAAAAAATAGATTTTTTGTTTAATCTTTTTTTTTCCACAAAAAAAAAGATGAGCTTTTTTCTTTAGATTTTATAATCTTTATTCATTGGAATCACTCCCGTTTTTTGTTTTTTTAATTTATCCGGGAATCCGTTTGGATTCCTTTCGAGTCTGTTAAGAACTAATTAATGCTAACTTAAATGTTCTCCAAGAAAGCCGGGCAGAAGGCCCGACGTCAGCAGCGACGATGGGCAGAGTGCTAACCTTGTACTTCGCATCCGCTGCATAGCCCGCTGCATTACTTTTCCGCCTTGGTCAGCGGGACTGGCGTGGGACCGCTGACTTAGCGCCTCGTGCCCGGTGCATTCCCCTACCACTCAGCGACTCGGGTTTTGTATTTCATTCTTATAGACCGCTGATTTGGAGAATTGCATCCGGTCTTGCAATACCTTATTCTTATTTATATATATTTTTTTTTATTCTAAAAACATATTTTTATACAATATTTTATACAATATGTATGCACTCATAATGAAAACAATTATTGAAAATAATATTTTTGTTAGTTCGTAATCAATAGTTTTTGATTCGACTTTATTAATTACGTTAGCAGTGGAGCCCATTGTGTTTGTGTCAATAAGACCCATTTTGGGTATTATTTCTGTTCTGTATTTAAAATCTGTTTTATATATTTACTGTTCATTTAAAAAAAAGTTCATTCATTTTAATTGTTTCTTTTACTTTAATATATTTAATTTTTGATGTGACATGTATATTCGCAATCTGTATTTTCAAAAGGCCCTTTACAATCTGTCTTTCTTATTTTTATACGCATCTAACTCTCTGTACGTGTTCTCTAGTTCTTTCTTAATTTTAACATTTTCCTCCCAGGGTACTTGAGGTTTTTTCAGCATATAGCTACCTATTTAATTCCATTATCTTTAGATTTAGCAAGTTTTTCTGACCTCCTCTCTTCTTTTTATACCCTTTCAAAGGGTATTATAATTTCAGTCAGAAGTTTGCAAATCAGTGAAGGAGAAATTTCTGACCCTATAAAGTATGTCGGAGAGTATGTAGTGCAGCATTTCGACAGGTAGGATAATGGGTTGTGCTGGTATTCTAGATATACTAGATATTAGTTTTGGTAGAATGGGGACTCAGTTTGCGAGCTGAGGCCGAGTGTGGCTTCGTATGCGTTTCTAGGTCTGGTCTCTCTTCTTCTTCTGGTTTGTAGTGTGACGTGAGATAGACACGTGTTTTGGTCCTTAAGAGAGAATTATGAGCAACAAAGGCATCGAAGACTCGCTGCATTTGCCAGAATTAAGTTCAGGCAATCAAGAACCAAACGATCAATTCAGCAACAATGACGACTTACAAGGGGATGAATTTAGTTCTCCGACATCGGAAGTGGGATTCGGCCCTAACCAAACTTTGTCAAGGGATGTCTCCGCGTTGTTGGAGCAACAAACTGGAACTGGTTAAGAATCTACAGATGCCGGCGAGCACAGTACAACATTGCTGGGGTGGATGCAACGCAGTGGTGCGCTACGGTCGACATAATTTTACGAACGAAACCGCTAAGTGACAGCGCTCTTATATTAGCGCTGAGTAAGGCCTTGGAAGGCACAGCGGCCCAGTGGTTATCACAAATATGCTACCCAGGAATAACTTGGCAACAGTTCCGGCAATTGTTTGAGCAGCGTTTCGAGACTTCAGAAACGCCAGCCGCTGTTATTTTTAATCTTCTAAATAGTCGCCCAAGGAACGGTGAGAGCTTGCCTGTTTTTGCGAGCCGCAGCGTGACGTCACTGTGCACAAAATTGCGTTATTTAAATTGTGAACAAATTTCCATCGCTTTGATTCTTGGACATATGGCTAATTTCGACCGGCGCTTACAACGAATGATACACACAACGCATGTCAGCAATCGACGTGAGCTGCAAGCGGAGCTGCAAGTATTCTCTGCGCTGAAGGAGCGTCCTATTGAACCAAACTGGGAACCGGAGACCAAGCGGGCTAAAACTGCGGAACTAAAATGTTGTCAGTGTGGAAAACCAGGACATAAAAAGCAAGACTGTAGATCTGAACTAGGATTTCAGTTTTCATCAAATGAAAAGGAGCGGCGTTCTGGGCGGCCTAATCATGGAAGGGCAAATGTAACTTGTTACAAATGCCAGGAGCCGGGGCACATTGCCACAAATTGTCCCAAAAAAGTGCAGAATACCGGATTGGGAGTAAGATCGGAAGAGAGTGGAGCTGTGCCATATGGTGGAGCCTAAATTGAGTATGCTGGTTAATGGTGAGAGATTTCCAATAACATTTGATCCGGAAGCTAAGTGTTCATTAATTAAAGAGAGTACAGTACTACAGTACTTTGAAAATCAAGATTTATATCATTGTTGATGGTAATTCTTTGGTAGTTTTGTTTTACATAGTACCAAATTGTGGAATCAAAAATAATATTGTCATTGGCAGACAAATATTGGTTCAATGTTTTTGGTATAGTTTTTGGTTTTTTTTTTTTTTGCATTTGACTGGTTGAATCAACTAAGACTGTTCAAAAGCGACCACATAGATTTGGTTAAAGTGAGAGGACGCTAGTACGTGGCAAAAATAGAGAATTAATTGAGTATAAAGTTATCAGACCTAGTAAATCTCCATTTGTTATTTGTAAATATAAAATAAATGGTTCAGCAAAACTTTGAGTTGATTATCGGGAATTAAATAAAAATACAGTAGCTGATAAAATTTCATTACCTCTGATATCAGATAAAGTAGCTAGACTTTTGGGAGCAAATTATTTCACTTCTCTTGTCATGTCTAGTGGATATCATTAGATTCCAATGCACTCGGAACAATTAAATACTGTTTTTGTTACACCTGATCGGAAGAACGAATTTCTATCGATGCCATTTAGATTAAAGAATGCTTTCTCTGTGTTTCAAAGAACGGTTGAAAATTGTTATAGAAATTTTAGTGAAAGATGAATTTTTATTTAACATTTCAAAATGTTTCTTTCTGAAAACAATAGTTCGGTACATTGGTTATGAGGTTAACGCGGCGAAAAATTAAAGCAACATCGAAATCAATCGCTACACTACGACAGCTCATCGGTTGGATGTCGTATTTTCGCAAATTTCCGAGGTTTTTGCACAATTTTTGAACCCTTTGTATTTTCTCACATTTGAAAATAATAGCTTGTTTTGGAGTGTATAACACTAAGAAATTAGCAAAATAATAATCACTGTATTAACGAACAAGCCAGTGTTGATTATTTTTGATGCTTTTACTAAGTTTGCTTATTTGTTTTGCACCTTCTCTATTGATGCTTATACTTGTATTAACCCACTGAAATCTACGATAGTCATTTAAGGTGTGACAACACATCTAATTGCCGATCAGCAGCGAAGCTTGACTGGTTCAAAGTTTATGCAATTTTGTTCTTATCAATAGATAGATCTTCATTTAATTGCCACAGGTGTAAGTCGAGTCAACGGTCAAGTTGAAAGGGTTATGAGAACCCTTAAGAATCTGTTGACGGCTGTTGAGACAAGCTCTATGTCGTGGCAAGAAGCACTAGTGGAGATACAGCTGGCCCATAATTTCGCAGTGAATCGTAGTACTAAATGTAGACCATTAGTACTTTTAATTGGTGAAAATGCTATGCCTCTGGGGCTAATCCTATAAGCGATACTGAATCTGAAATTGACAAGATAAGCTAAGGTAATTAGATTCAGTGTGGGTTACTTTGTGCTCGAAAACAGTGTGAAACAGCAAACGAAATCGGATCCAAAGTTTAGAGGTTCCTTTGTTTGAGAAAGTTACAGGATGTGTAAATTTCAGAGAGCCTGATGCAAATTTTAAAGAACAAAGTCTATTAGAAAAGTCTTTTGAAACAGAAGAGTGTTGTGAAGCCATGTGATTGGCGATGATCGAAGGTTGCTTTAGAAATGAGATTAAAGAATTCGTGAAGCCAAGTATTGCGCGATGAACGAGCGATGTGGTTGATGGATTCGTGAAGCCAAGTATTGGGCGATGAACGAGCGATATGTTTGATGAATTCGTGAAGCCAAGTATTGGGCGATGGACGAGCGATGTGGTTGATGAATTCGTGAAGCCAAGTATTGGGAGATGGACGAGCTGAGAGCATAATAATATGCGTGAGCCAATGTGTTCGGCGATTGATGAATATTCAAAAGTTGGCTAGTATAAGACAAGATATGTTGGATGGATTATGACTTAATGATTTGTAATGATTAATTTATAATTTTATAATGTTTAAATGATCTTTTGACTGGAAATGTAAATGAAAGAAATGGTTTATAAGAAAACGTAATGATTTGAAATATTCTATGAAATTGAGATTACTTGGTTAAGTTTTTCTGAAGTATTCAATAGTATTATAATGTTGAATTGAAACTAAGAGGTTTATTGTAGACACGAGGACGTGTCTATGTCAGAATGGCCATGTCGGAGAGTATGTAGTGCAGCATTTCGACAGGTATGACCATGGGTTGTGCTGGTATTCTAGATATACTAGATATTAGTTTTGGTAGAATGGGGACTCAGTTTGCGAGCTGAGGCCGAGTGTGGCTTCGTATGCGTTGCTAGGTCTGGTCTCTCTTCTTCTTCTGGTTTGTAGTGTGACGTAAGATAGACACGTGTTCTGGTCCTTAAGAGAGAATTATGAGCAACAAAGGCATCGAAGACTCGCTGCATTTGCCAGAATTAAGTTCAGGCAATCAAGAACCAAACGATCAATTCAGCAACAATGACGACTTACAAGGGGATGAATTTAGTTCTCCGACAAGTATATATATTCTTGATCAGTATCACTAGGAGAGTCGATCTAGCCATGTCGGTCCGTCTGTCCGTCCGTGTCTACGCAAACTAGTCTCTCAGTTTTAAAACTATCTGCATGAAACTTTCCCAAAAGTTGTCTTTCCATTTCAGGTAGTATATAAGTCGGATCGAGCCGGATCGGACAACTATAGAATATTGGTCCCATAGGAACAATCGGAAAAATTAAGGAAAAAAATTATACCTTTGCTGTCTCTTAATTTTTTTTTAGTTCTTCGACATATGTAATGGTTAAATAATTCAGAATAACGGTTTAAATTGTATTAAAATCGGACGACTATATCATATAGCTCCCATAGGAACAACCGGAAAAATAAATACAAAAAAATTATAGCTTTGCTGTTTTATAACATTTCAGTCAGAAGTTTGCAACGCAGCGAAGGAGACTGCAAATTTAATACTGTTTTGTATTAAAGGGCCTATCCTCCACTGCTGGGGCGGAAGATTTCTTCTGCGACGACGACGAGCGCTCCCACGACGATGATGGGCTCCTTTGGTGCCACTTGGACCGCTGCTGGAGGCTGGAGATATACTCCCGGCACCATCGCTGCCAAAACCTGAGCCTGAGAGACGAGACACCTCGCCATCGTCGCAAGCAGGTCAGGCTGATCTGGTCCGGGAGCGCCGCTGTTGGTGGGGCAAGAAGAAGGCCGCCGATGAGCAGATGCCCGGGGTCAGGGCTTCGCCGTCGTTCGGGTCGCTGCTTAGAGCTCCGAGGGGCCTGGAGTTGAGAACGGCCTCCACCCCGGTGAGCAGAGCTCCGAGGTCCTCCGTGGTCAAGAGGTCTTGGCCTATCTTCCGAAGGAACAGGTGCTTTGCAGACTTCACACCTGCCTCCCATAGTCCGCCGAAGTGCGGTGCCCTGGGCGGTATGAACGAAAACTCGCATCCTTTTTTTGATGCGAATGTTTCGATACCGCCCCCTGCTCCTCCAGGCGGGCTCGGAACTCTCTCATGTGACGATCTGCCCCGACGAAGTTGGTGACGTTGTCGCACCACACATTCTCCGGAATCCCGTGACGACTCACGAACCCTTGAAATGCCAACAAGAACGCATCAGTGGTTAGGGCAGACACTGCTGAAGGGACCACAAAAATCAACGCCACAAATATTGAACGGGCGGAGAGCTCGAAGTCTATCTGCTGGCAAGTTTCCCATAATTTGCGTCAAGAGTTGCGGCTTGCAGAGAAAGCAACGCATGCACGATCGAACTGTTCGTCGGCAGACTTCTTGAGCATTAACTAGCCATATTTTCTCGCGCAGACGACTTACGAGAGCTCGTAGGCCAGCGTGACAGTTCGTAACGTGACGGTATGACACATAGGATCTGACGAACTGTGAGCTTTTAGGAGCATTCAATAATCGACCCCCAACTCGTAGCAATGTCGAGGAACACCAATGTAATTTATTTTCCTGAAGAAAAGGGTTTAACTTTTGAATATTCGTTGCTACCGAATTTTACTTATGTCGTCCCTGAATTCGTGAAGTTGGATAACTTCGACAATTTTATCAAAAGCGAAATCCAGTTCTCTTGGCGAAATACTTTTTTCAAAGGGCTTCGACACCTTTCTGCACCTTGTGACGCTCAGGAGCGCACAGAGTAAATATAATATAATAAACATAAACGAAACTGGTAGACCCAAGCGGCCTCCAAACTGTCTCATCCTCATAGACATAAGCATAGCCAAGAGGGACGTGGCCTTTTCTTTCTCACCCACAGGACACCCGCCGCCACCGCGACGACGACGCCCAACGCCGACGCCGAACGACGACGCAGAAAACCCCGGCAGTCTACGGGCGGACGAGCCCCTGCAGCACGAACTCTATATATCATATGTAACAGATAATTCTTAATAAACGCATACCGATTCGATTTCACTGAACCCCGCTTACGTGTCATACTCTGGGAACCGGGTCGAACTCTTCCAGAAACCACTCCTGACATAAATAAATGTTGGAACGAACACCTGGACACCGTTGAGCCACCTCAGCAAAGCAGGATCGTTACAACCTTTTAATAAAACGGAAAAACCCACACGAACACTCTCAGAAGCTTCAGTTGCGACGAAAAGAACTCTATTTTCGGAAGCAAATAATTTGGTTCTGGGCTGACTACGAGAGCTATTGCTGATTTGCGTATCTCCATCGACATTATATCAGCCGGCAGTTCGAAATGTTTATTTACAGGCCAATTATTTTCTGAGTCTAGCACGAACGAAGGCCCACCCAACCAAATGGACGTTGTAAGCTCCTATACGTCACATCCTCGGGACACTATGTCTGCTGGGTTGACTTTCGTGGGAACGTGTCTCCAAATTGCTTTCTCCGACCACTCCTGAATTTCTGCAACCCGGCTCAAAACAAAAACCGACAACGACGAGGGATGGGTTTTAATCCAGTGTAAAGTGATCTCAGAGTCTGTCCACAGGAAAACATTCTCAATGGGACAATTTAGCAATAGCCTGACACGGTTATAGAGATCTGCCAAAAGGTGAGCTGCACACAGCTCAAGGCGAGGCAACGTTTTCGTCTTGAGGGGAGCTACTTTCGATTTGGCGGTCAATAACGACACTTACAAACCTTCAGCAGTCTGAGTACGAACTTAGATGCACGCTCCATACGCTCGCATGGAAGCGTCAGCGACACCATGTATTTGAATCGGGACTTGTGGATCTGTGTTGACGAATCGCGATACCTTAATTTTAAGCAGAAGCGTTACTTAAAACGTCTCCCACGATGTAAGCAATGACATCGGTAGCGACTCGTCCCAATCTAATTTTCGAAGCCACAGTTCCTGCAACAACATCTTTGCCTTTGTGACCAAAGGACACACGAGGAAAAGTGGGTCGAAAAGTCGAGCAGTCACCGACAAAATATTTCGCTTTGTCGCGCGAAGATCCAGGAAAGAGTCATCCAACCGAAATTGAAAGTAATCTTTAACCGGTAACCAAACCACGCCAAGGGTCTTGGTTACGTCTGAGTCTGCCATAAGTGGCATTACAGCGCTATCAGATGCGGATAACTCTGGAAGTTTGAATACCACTTTGCCAATTCAAATCCTGCCTCTTGCAAGACCTGAAAAACTTCGTCTCGATGACTTTGCAGGTCCTCAATGCATTCGGCGCCAGTCAACAAATCGTCAACATAAAAATCATTCTGAATAACCTTTGCGACTTTTGGATGAATTGCTTGCGCAATCTCTCCTAGCCGCATTAAACACCGAATCGCCAAAAAAGGTGCTGGCAAAGTTCCATATGTACCGGTGTTTAACTTAAAGATTTTCAGAGACTCGGAAGGATCTCGTCTCAATACTATGAGTTGGAAGTTTCGGTCAGCTTCGTCCACCATCACTTGGAGGTACATCTTTTTGACGTCGACCGCAAGGGCAAACTTATGCATTCTAAACCGAAGCAGAGTGGAGTACAGCTCCTCTTGGATAGCTGGGCCTACCATCAAGATGTCATTCAACCCTACCTGCGTGGAAGTGCGACTCGATGCATCGAAAACTACTCTCAATTTAGTTGTATCACTTTGTGGCCGTAGAACGCATTGGTGCGGGATGAAATAGTGCGGAGTATTCGAAATTTCGTCATTGGTGGAGGGCATGTGGCCCATTGAAACATATTCCTCCATGAATTCAAGATACATCTTCTTCAGCGAAGGTTCCTTTGACAATTTCCTTTCTAACGACAAAAATGCACATTTCGCAACTTCGTATGACGAACCAAGAGTATTTGGGTCAGATTAAAACGGCAAACGAACCGAAAATCTACCGGACGACAATCTTTGAGTATTTTTTTCAAAGTGTTGTTGACAGAGTTGTTGCTCAGGAGTATGGACTTTAGCCTTGGGCGGCAAGTCCCCCACAGACCAAAATTTTTGCAGGTTTGTGTCAATTGACTCCAACGCTTCCTTTTGGCAGCTGGGATGTACCATTTTTTCAGCGTCTTTATTATTTTCAGAGGCACATCTCCCTGACACTATCCAGCCGAGAACTGTCTTTTGTAAGATGGGGAATTCAGGCCCCTGCTTTATCTGGCCAATATATAAAAGTTCAAAGAACGTATCAGCGCCGATAAGCATATCTATTTTTTGGGGCTTGAAGAAGAATGGATCTACCAACTGAATATTTTCAGGCACCCTCCACCCGCTGGTGTTCACCGCTTGATCCGGATGATAACCAGAAATATTTTTCATAGTCCAAAAATCAGACGACAATTGGCTGTTCCCTACTTGCGACTTCACAATGGTGTGTATTTTTTTTGTGGCTTGGGCATTGTTCACCGCTTGATCCGGATGATAACCAGAAATATTTTTCATAGTCCAAAAATCAGACGACAATTGGCTGTTCCCTACTTGCGACTTCACAATGGTGTGTATTTTTTTTTGTGGCTTGGGCATTAGTGCCACCAATGCCGCGCAAGCTCATGCACACGTCCTCTCTTGTAATTTTGAGTCTCTGAGCGAGCTCATCGGTCACAAAATTTATTTGTGAACCAGATTCGAGCAACGCTCAAGCTAATACAACAGCAGTTGCAACAATGATTCGATCCGATGCATTCGCATGCAAAACATGCAACGGTGATGGAGACTCCAGCATGAGCGTAAGCCGAGAAGGGTGTGGCAACGCGAGACTTGTGTTTGGGGAATATATGTTATGTGTAGCAAAGTGAGATGTGAGGAATTGCACACTCTACACCTGTTCGATTTGCATTTTTTGACAGTGTGACCCTTTCTTAAGCAGTTAATGCATAAGGGTGCTCTTTTAGCGAAATCGAACTGTGGCTGCGAAGGAAGCGCAGTTTCCAATCTGATGTTCAGCTAAGTTGCAATACACGCATTGAACAGGTAAGTTCCTGGCAGCGACAAACGAAAAACTCCTATTTTCATTCTTCTTAGGGTTAGATTGGGTCTGCTGACCATTTTTGGGCTTGAAAGCCTCTTCCGCTACCATATGTTGGTATCGCCTGTTGAGGGCCGCCTCACGTTCGCTCCAAAGTGGAAGCGAAGTATAATCTAACTGTTCTTCCCATTTTCTTTTAGTTCATGCATCGACCTTGTTCATTACCAGATGTATTAAAATAGCATTAGTAATGCGTCTATCATCCCCAATAGACAGCAAGGAGTCATACAAGGGTGTGACCGTGTCGATGAGGGTTCTCAAGGCTGTAGCTGAAGGCTGGTTAATTTTTTGCAAATTAAAAAGTGTGGATATGTTGTCAAAAAAAATAAGACAATCACTATCGTACACCCGCTTCAGGCTAGCAAGGGCTTTGGGATAATTTTCCGCAGTGACCTGAAAGGCCCTTACTGTTCCTAGAGCGTCTCCAGCTAAACACGAAATTAAATGATTGAATTTTTCAATATCGTGTAAAGTGTCATCTTTGTCAATGTTTCGAAAAGGCTTATAAAATTTTTAAATTCGTAGTGTTTTCCTCTAAAATGTGAGAGAGCAACGCTCGGTAGACGGCATTGAGGCGGGCGATTTGCTGGCGGAGCGGATTTCTCGATATTATTTTGTTTGCACTTATTTAAAATCGAAATCAGCAATGACGTTGTCATTACGGCCCTCTCTTCCAACTCTTCGCGGTATACATCTTTTGTATCTTTCACTTCTATTTTGTTTTGCAAAAGTGAAGCATTTTCAATGTGCGTATTTAGAATCTCTAATCGACACTCAAGCTCGACCGGATTTACTGATAATTTAGCTTCTTTTAAATGGCGATAAGTTCGGTTAACCCTTTCATGCTAACTTCTCGTTGGTGTTTAAACTCTTCGATATCCTTAGTTGCCATTGCGTTTATTTGTATTTATTTTCTTGGTATCGAAGAGGTGTTAAATATTTATTGTTATTAAAATATTTATTTTTTAAATAGTCTAATAAAAAATCAACGAGTAATATATCGATCGCACACAGTGTAAGGGGTCTAAGTGCCGAGAGAATTACAACGAAAAATATCTAAATAGGGTATTTATATTTTTTATATAAACCCTGCGACAGTATATGCCGCACGCACGCACTGTAAGGGAGCTAACGCTCAAGCTCAACCGTATCGAAAAAACGAACAAACGTTTAGGCATACCGAAAATTGCACTGCTGCAGCGATCGAGAACGAAACGACCAAAGATAACTCGAAATAGCGGCAGCGGTGTCGGTGTGCGTATGTACATATGTGTACAAGGCTAGCGGCTCTTCCTAGGCAAATGCTAACGGAGAAGGATACACTGACCGATAACTAAGGGCAACGAATATATACATAAGCCTGATGCCGAAAGGCGCTCAAAAATTATAAAAAGCGCGGGAATATTGGAAAAGCGCGGAAAAATTCTGAAAAGCGGGGAAAAATTCTAAAAAGCGAGGGAAAATTCTGAAAATCGCAAGAAAATGTATAGACAAACTGCGAAAATTATTGTTGTTATTGTTATTATTGTTGACAACTACACTTTCCACAATTTGCACTTTTTTCCAGCTGTTTTATTTATACCCTAAATTGGTGCTTACTACGACGTAAATTGGGGGAAATAAGTTCGCAATAATTGGGTCAACGACGAGTATTTTATTTGCTAGTTTATGGGCCAAAGCGTTTCACATATAATTCGAAATATATTATGTTTATTGCAGAATTTTGGTTGTTAGTACATGCAAATTTTTATTTCTTGGTTAGAAAACTCACTATCTACCGATTTTTACACGAATGCAAAAAGTTGAAAGATGAGCCAAAACACAATTGACAAAAAGCCACAGATTAACTTGCAACTTTTAGCACTCTATACCTGGTTGGCCGACTTGTTAATTGCAACTTCCCTTTTTACTTCAATTTGGCGGCAGCAGCAAATTGAGCCATTAAATTTGCAGAAGCGTCTGGGGCAACTCAAGAAACGGCAGAAAATTTCTAGCGACGAAATATTGTTGAATTTAATTTTTTGGCCGAACCGACACGAATAAAATGGTTTTGGGTATTGTTGGTAATTTTTATAGTTTTTCACCGAAAAAAATTAAAACAACTCGCGAACTCCACTGCTATCACGTTGGGGTCAGCATGGAAATTTAATACTGTTTTGTATTAACACCGCGAAAAACTTGTGACTGCAGTAGTTCGAGACGATTTATTTTGCGTTATTTGTGAAGAAACTATTCCGAAATCACGACGACGAAAAGGAGTGGTTCCAATGACGTTCGATTGATCACTAACTTTTATTTTTCAATAATTTCTCTAAGAACCTAACTTATGCTACGGTGCCGAGAGACGGGGCGAATTCGCAAGAGTGAACGGACGAAAGCTTTATTGGCTCCCGTTCTCGCCCTACAACTTGTGATTTAAAATACAAGCGCCAAGTGCGCAAACAGAGACATTTCCGACCCTATTAAGTATATATATTCTTGATCAGTATCACTAGGAGAGTCGATCTAGAAATGTCCGTCTGTCCGTCCGTCTGTCCGCCCGTCTGTCCATCCGTCTGTCCGTCCGTCTGTCCGTCCGTTTCTACGCAAACTAGTCTCTCAGTTTTAAAGCTTTCTGCATGAAACTTTTCCAAAAGTTGTGTTTCTATTGCAGTTAGTATATAAGTCGGAACGAGCCGGATCAGACAACTATAGCATATAGCTCCCATAGGAATCGGAATTCCAAACGGAAAAATAAAGAAAAAAAATTATACCTTGCTGTTTCTTAATTTTTTTTTAGTTCTTCGACATATAGTAATGGTTAAATAATTCAGAATTACGGTTTAAATTTCATTAAAATCGGACGACTATATCATATAGCTCCCATAGGAACAATCGGAAAAGTAAATACAAAAATATTATAACTTTGCTGTTTTATAATTTTTTTTTAGTTCTTTGGCATATAGTAATGGTTAAATATTTCAGAATTACGATTTAAATTTCACCAAAATCGGACGACTATATCATATAAAAACATTTTGTTTAAATGAAACTATTTTGTAATTTTTTTAAAATTCTTTTAGACTTTGTAATAACGCTTTTAATTTTCTTGAAATCGGAAAACGATATTATATAGCTGCCATAGAAATTATCGAATATTTAAGCTGCAAATGATCATAGCTTCAAAGTCTTTAAGCATATGCGCAAGTAAATCATAATTTTAATGTTTTCAAGAATATTTAGTTTTTGAAATAGCTGCAAGGGTATATGAGCTTCGGCTTGCCGAAGTTTGCTTCCTTTCTTGTGTTTTCCATCACATCACTCAACTCTCTCAAACCTTATTTTTGTTGTTGTAACTGTTGTCTTCCTAGATATAAAAAGCCTTCAGGCTCAATGTCACGGTCGTCGTGTAGAAAAAAAGGTCACGTTCGCCATGTGGAAAGGTTATATCTCCATCCCAATTAATTATACGGCAATCCGCAGTAGAAGTTAGCTTGAGGGGCGTTTGAGCGCTCCCATCAGAAATCTTTTATTAAATGTTCTTTAATTCTATTGCATTGGCGCATATGGCTACGATCGCTTAGCTATGACGGCAGAGACGCCAGCAGAGCGACGGTCGACGTTTAAGTATAAATGGGTAATATGTGTAAGGCTGAAGGAGGGTTCGCCGCTTTTCACTTGGTGACAGAGCGGTCGCGCATGGCAATTATGGTGACACTGCAATGTCCAGCCCCAGTGCACTCAAGAGCGCTCATATTACCGAACACTTTGGGAACTGCTTGGGTCGAATGTATGTAAGTATTGTGGCCAAGTGATACAATGTGCTTGTACTTATATTAATGCATAACACCGAGTACGCATTCAAAAAGTGAACATACTACATCCTTTTTAAAAATGTAAAATGTAATTCTATGAAGATATTTTCTTAGTATATGTATATATATGTCGGAGAACTAAAGTCATCCCATTGTAATTCGTCATTGCTGGTTATTTGATCATTTGGTTCTTAATTGCCTGAACTTAATTCTGGCAAATGCAGTGAGTCTTCGATGCCTTTGTTGCTCATAATTCTCTCTTAAGGATCAAGCACGTGTCTATTTCGCGCCACGCTACAAAACCAGAAGAATAAAAAGAGAGACCAGACCTAGCCACACTCGGCCTCAGCTCGCAAACTGAGTCCCCATTCTACCAAAACTAGTATCTAGAATATCTAGTATACCAGCACAACCCATGTTCATACCTGTCGAGATGCTGCACTACGTACTCTCCGACACGGCCATTCTGCCCTTTTAATTTCATTCCAACATTATAATATTATTGAATACTTCAGAAAAACTTAACCAAGTAATCTCAATTTCAAAGAATATTTCAAATCATAACGTTTTCTTAAAAAAATTATTTTTGTTTTTGCGTAAATTTTAAAACATGTTGTCTCCCTCCAATGCCTCAACGAAAGACCCTCTAAACTTTGGATCCAATTTCGTTTGCTGTTTTTGAGCACAAAGTCACCCACACTGAATCTAATTATCTTAGCCTTGCTTTCGTAAAATTTTGTTTTCTTATATCTTGTTAATTTCAGTTTCAGTATCCCTTATAGGATTAGCCCCAGAGGCCTAGCCATTTTACCAATCAAAAGTTCTAATGGACTATGTACATTTAGTACTACGATTCACTGCGAAATTAAGGGCCCTCTGTACCTCCACTAGTGCTTCTTGTCACGACATAGAGCTTGTCTCAACAGCCGTCAACAGATTCTTAAGGGTACTCATAACCCTTTCAACTTGACCGTTGACTCGACTTACACATGTGGCAATTAAATGAAGATCTATCTATTGATAAGAACAAAATTGCATAAACTTTGAACCAGTCAAGCTTCGCCGCTGATCGGCAATTAGACGTGTTGTCACACCTTAAATGACTATCGTAGATTTCAGTGGCTTAATACAAGTATAAGCATCAAAAGAGAAGGTGCAAAACAAATAAGCAAACTTAGTAAAAGAATCAGTTGGAAACTAAGGATCAAAAATAATCAACACTGGCTTGTTCGTTAATACAGTGATTATTATTTTGCTAATTTCTTAGTGTTATACACTCCAAAACAAGTTATTATTTTCAAATGTGAGAAAATACAAAGGGTTCAAAAATTCTGCAAAAACCTCGGAAATTTGCAAAAATACGACATCAAACCGATGAGCTGTCGTAATGTAGCGATTGATTTCGATGTTGCTTTAATTTTTCGCCGCGTTAATCTCATAACCAATTGTTGTTATGTTCTGAACTATTGTTTTCAGAAAGAAACATTTTGAAATGTTAAATAAAAATTCATCTTTCACTAAAATTTCTATAACAATTTCCAACCGTTCTTTGAAATACAGAGGAAGCCTTCTTAAATCCAAATGGAATCGATAGAAATTCGTTCTTCCGATCAGGTGTAACAAAAGCAGTATTTAATTGATTCCGAGTGCATTGGAATCTGATGATATCCACTAGACATGATCATCTGATATCAGAGGTAATGGAATTTTATCAGCTACTGTATTTTTATTTAATTCACGATAATCAACGCAAAGTTTTGCTCAACCATTTTTTTTTATATTTACAAATAACAAATGGAGATTTAATAGGTCTGATAGCTTTATACTCAATTAATTCTCTATTTTTGCCACGTACTAGCGCCCTCTCACTTGGACCAAATCTGTAAGGTCGCTTTTGAACAGTCTTAGTTGATTCAACCAGTCAAATACAAAAAAATCAATAACTATACTAAAAATAATGAGCCAATATTTGTCTGCCAATGACAATATTATTTTTGATTCCACAATCTGGTACTATGTGAAACAAAACTACCAAAGAATTACCATCAACAATGATCTTATTCTTGATTTTCGAAGTACTGTAGTACTGTACTTTCTTTTATTAACACTCAGCTTCCGGATCAAATGTTATTGGAAATCTTTCACAATTAACCAGCATACTCAATTTAGGCTCCACCATAGTGCACTGCTCCACTCTCTTCCGATTTTACTCCCAATCCGGTATTCTGCACTTTTTTGGGACAATTTGTGGCGATGTGCCCCGGCTCCTGGAATTTGTAACAAGTTACTTTTGCCCTTCCATGATGAGACTGCCCAGAACGCCGCTCCTTTTCAGTTGATGAAAACTGAAATCCTAGTCCAGATCTACAGTCTTGCTTATTATGTCCTGGTTTTCCACACTGATAACGTTCTAGTTCCGGAGTTTTAGCTCGCTTGGTCTCCGGTTCCCAGTTTGGTTGAATAGGACGTTCCTTCAGCGCAGAGAATACTTGCAGCTCCGCTTGCAGCTGACGCCGATTGCTGAAATGCGTTGTGTGTATCATTCGTTGTAAGCGCCGGTCGAAATTAGCCATATGTCCAAGAATCAAAGCGATGGAAATTTGTTCACAATTTAAATTACGCAATTTTGTGAACAGTGACGTCACGCTGCGACTCGCAAAAACAGGCAAGCTCTCACCGTTCCTTGGGCGACTATTCAGAAGATTGAAAATAACAGCGGCTGGCGTCTCTAAAGTCCCGTATCGCTGCTCGAACAATTGCCGAAACTGTTGCCAAGTTATTCCTGGGTAGCATATTTGTGATAACCACTGGACCGCTGTGCCTTCCAAAGCCTTACTCAGCGCTAATATAAGAGCGCTGTCACTTAGCGGTTTCGTTCGTAAAATTATGTCGACTGTAGCGCACCACTGTCACCAATGTCCGGATTATATTTCGGCAAGCAAATCTCGCCAGTCTGTTGAACTGTGCTCGCCGGCATCTGTAGCTTCTAAACCAGTTCCAGAAAATTCCGGTTTTGTTGCTCCAACAACGCGAAGACATCCCTTGACAAAGTATGGTTTAGGGCCGAATCCCACTTCTGATGTTGGAGAACTAATGTCATCCACTTGTAAGTCGTCAGTGCTGGTTACTTCTTTGGTTCTTGATTGCCTGAACTTAATTCTGGCAAATGCAGCGAGTCTTCGATGCCTTCGTTGCTCATAATTCTCTCTTAAGGATCAAGCACGTGTCTATCTCACGCCACGCTACAAAACCAGAAGAATAAAAAGAGAGACCAGACCTAGCAACGCATACGAAGCCACACTCGGCCTCAGCTCGCAAACTGAGTCCCCATTCTACCAAAATTAGTATCTAGTATATCTAGTATACCAGCACAACCCATGGTCATACCTGTCGAGATGCTGAACTACATACTCTCCGACATATATTATAAATTAACATCTTATTTTATTTTTATCTTTATACCCTTGCAGAGGGTATTATAATTTAAGTCAGAAGTTTGCAACGCAGTGATCAGCATCACTAGGCAAGTCGATCTAGCCATGTCCGTCTGTCCGTCAGTCTGTCCGTCCGTTTCTACTCAAACTAGTCTCTCAGTTTTAAAGCTTTCTGCATGAAACTTTCCCAAAAGTTGTCTTTTTATTGCACGTAGTATATAAGTCGGAACGAGCCGGATCGGACGATTATAGCATATACATATAGCTCCCATAGAAACAATCCAAAAAATAAATTTAAAAAAATTATAACTTTGCTGTTTTTATACCCTTGCAGAGGGTATTATAATTTCAGTCAGAAGTTTGCAACGCAGTGAAGGAGACCCTATAAGGTATATATATTCTTGATCAGCATCACTAGGCGAGTCGATCTAGCCATGTCCGTCTGTCCGTCCGTCTGTCCGTCCGTTTATATGCAAACTAGTCTCTCAGTTTTAAAGCTATCTGCATGAAACTTTCCCAAAAGTTGTCTTTCTATTGCAGGTAGTATATACGTCGAAACGAGCCGGATCGGACGACTATAGCATATAGCTCCCATAGGAACAATCGGAAAAATAAATGAAAAAAAATTATAACTTTGCTGTTTTTTAATTTTTTGTTTAGTTCTTCGACATTTAGTAATGGTTAAATATTTCCGATTTACGGTTTAAATTTCATCAAAATCGGACGACTATAGCATATAGCTCCCATAGGAACAATCGGAAAAATAAATGAAAAAAATTATCACTTTGCTGTTTTTCAATTTTTTGTTTAGTTCTTCGACATTTAGTAATGGTTACATATTTTCGATTTACGGTTAAATTTCATCAAAGTCGGACGACTATATCATATAGCTCCCATAGGAACAATCGGAAAAATAAATTAAAAAAAATTATAACTTTGCTGTTTTTTAATTTTTTGTTTAGTTCTTCGACATTTAGTAATGGTTAAATATTTCCGATTTACGGTTTAAATTTCATCAAAATCGGACGACTATAGCATATAGCTCCCATAGGAACAATCGGAAAAATAAATGAAAAAAATTATAACTTTGCTGTTTTTCAATTTTTTGTTTAGTTCTTCGACATTTAGTAATGGTTACATATTTCCGATTTACGGTTTAAATTTCATCAAAGTCGGACGACTATATCATATAGCTCCCATAGGAACAATCGGAAAAATAAATGAAAAAAATTATAACTTTTCTGTTTATTAATTTTTTGTTTAATTCTTCGACATATAGCAATGGTTAAATATTTCAGAATTATGGTTTAAATTTTATCAAAATCGGACGTCTATATCATATAGCTCCCTTAGAAATAATAAAAATATATAAAATAACTATCAAATAATTGAGCTGCAAATCATCATAGCTTCAATGTTTTTAAACATATACGAAAGTAAATCATAATTGGAATGATTTCAAAAATGTTTAATTCTTGCAATAGCTGCAAGGGTATATGAACTTCGGCTTGCCGAAGTTTGCTTTCTTTCTTGTTTAATTTTTTTTTAGTTCTTTGACATATAGTAATGGTTACATATGTTAGAATTACAGTTTAAATTTCTTCAAAATCAGACGACTGTATCATATACAATAGCACCCATAGGAGCAATCGGAAAAAAACATACAAAAAAGTATATATCCTTGCTGTTTTCTAATTTTTTTTTCGTTCTTCGACATATAATATTGGTTAAATATTTTAGAATTACGTTATCATATAGCTCCCATAGAAATAATAAAAATATATAAAAAACTATCTAATAATTGAGGTGCAAATCATCATAGCTTCAATGTTTTTAAACACATACGCAAGTAAATCATAATTTAAATGTTTTAAAAAATATTTAATTCTTGTAATAGAGGCAAGGGTATATGAACTTCGGCTTGCCTAAGTTTGCTTTCTTTCTTTTTTGAATCAGAATTTTTTTTTATATATTGTGTATTATAATTATGGTTTTTATTTTATGTATGGCCATACATGATATTTATATATAAGAGTATTAAAGTGATTATGAAGTATATATTTTTAACCTATCCTTAGGTACTGTTTGTTTCCTATTTTCAGTATTTGAAATTAATGTTATCTTTTTCTTTTAAACTTTCAACCTTATAGAGTCCAGTATATTTAAAGTCTAGCTAACAATCGGCGCAGAGACTTTCATCTAATCGGACGTGTAATTCGACGCTCCTCTTTCACACTGTGTTCTTCCGGTGTTTTACGTATTTTACCTAGCTCAGTTGTCTTGTCAGTAACCCTACAACCTACATAAATATGTATTACAGATAGACATTAAAAGTTAATGACGGTTTATTTAAATAAAAACAAGCTACCAATTGACTATTTTTCTTATTGCTCTGCTTGGTTCAGTGTTTACCGCTAATTCTAAAGTTCGGTGCTGTTAGTGACACTACGCTCTTTGTGCTCTCCGCGTACATTTACACGAAGTTTCATTCGTTGCACTTATTTCGATTGGTCGCTCAACGCTCACATCCGACCGCTCTCTGTACCGCTGCTGCTGCCCTTCAACGCTCACACGCTCTCTGCCCTGCTGCTGCTCTGCTGCTTAACGCATACATCTGACCGCTCTTCACCCCGCTGCTGCTTCAACGTTCAACGTTTATGCTCTGTTTCTAAAATATATTTGTCATGGCTAATTTTTTTGTTTCTGCTTATTGGATTCTAGCATATCGCTCTCTTAAATGCTTGTTCTAGTCTAAACTTAGATTCTTTAGCATAGTCATCTAAATTATATAGTGGATTTATTTTTTCTATACTGTTAAAATGTTTAAGTAAATTTGAAGTTTTTCCAAAAACTAACTCATATGAACAATAGTCTTGTGCCATAGAGGGTATTGTGTTAAGACAAGCATAGTAATCTAAATTATATAGTGGATTTATTTTGTCTATACTGTTAAAATGTTTAAGTAAATTTGAAGTTTTTCCAAAAACTAACTCATATGAACAATAGTCTTGTGCCATAGAGGGTGTTGTGTTAAAACAATATAGGAAGTATTGAAGCCATACATTCCAATCTGTTTTATCAATTGAGATGTATGATCGGATGAACTCATTAAACATTCTGTGGCTTCGCTCCACGGTTCCTACAGTCTGGTGATGGTGTTCGGTAGAAGTTATGTTTTCGATATTTAAATTTTTACATAAATCTTCAATTATCGAAATTTTATATTCTGTTCCCATGTCCGTTATGAATGTCTTGATTGGACCGTACTTCAGAATAAAATCTTCGAATATTGCTTTTTAGTTTAGCTAAAACGCAGATAAGGGTTACTGTATATTCATTTCATTGTTCGGATTTATGTAGTGGACTGATCGTATCCACAATTACCCTGTCAAAAGTTATTTGTGGCGTTTCAGTAAATGTCATTGGTGTATTTGTATGTTTTGATGATTTTGATTTTGGGCATTTTAAGCATTTTCTTATATAATTTGATATATCTAGGATCATATTTCTTCAATAATAATGCCTTTTTATGTTAATGTTCTGGCTATGGCTGTATGACCTTCTTGTAATGGATCGTCATGGAATGTAAACAGCATTAGTGTTTTTTTTCTCTTTATCATTGTTTGATAATAGGGTAATCGGCTTGAGTAGCGCTACTCTTAATTTTTGATTGCCCAATATTTTAAAAGATCTTTTCGCTCGGTGCCACTTTGAGTTGGCTGATATTTAGTATACCGGCTTGCTTTTCAAGCCTTTGAAAGAACTGACCTAAGTCGAGAATTCCATTGGTGTACATATCGCTAACATCAATTCTTGCTATAACTTTCTTCCCATGCTTTAGTAAGCAAAGTGAATTTCTTAATCGCAAGGTCACTACTTTTCGTGCCTCATCATTTACAATCACTTCCTATACGTTGAGCTGAGAAGCTTCATTTAGAGTTTACCTAGGCAAATCTATTTTTTCTTGCTCTGTTCCTGCGCAGGAATTTTTCTGTTTACTTTGGGTTCTGGTATTGACTTTCAGAATTTTATTATTCGATTGAATAATTAAGTCCATTTCCATTATGGCTATTCGAGATAACGCGTCTGCAATGTGATT
This sequence comes from Drosophila elegans, assembly GCF_018152505.1. Lineage (NCBI taxonomy): Eukaryota > Metazoa > Arthropoda > Insecta > Diptera > Drosophilidae > Drosophila > Drosophila elegans. The sequence continues at coordinate 781,306 of NW_024545907.1, read as the reverse complement.
GTCCTTTCTCTTAAGATATTCAACAGTAAAATCGTATTCCTCTAAGACAAGTCTTATTCTGGTAAATTTTGAACTTGGGTTAGTCATTGAAAATAGATATGTTAGTGGTCTGTTTTTACTGTAAAGTATTTTCCATATATGTAAGGTTTAAAGTGTTTAATTCCTAATGTATAGCTGCTAATTCTTGCTCTGTCGTGTTTTTATTACTTTCTCCTTTTGTGAATGAACGTGATGCGTAGATGCGTTCCATTATGTTCTTGTGTAAGAACGGTTCCGAATGCTTGTTTAATTGCATCCGTTGTTATGCAAAATTATTTTTTAAAATCGGGATACTGTAATAATGTTGGTTGTATTTTTAGGTACTCGGAGGCTTTTTGACATTGATCTGTCCAGTCGAATTTTACATTCTTTTTGCATAATCGCGTTAAAATTTTTAATGAAAATGAAATCAAACACGTTTGTGAGGTTTTTAATCATATGCTTTTCTGAACAACCGATGACAATTATGTCATCCATATATAGGAATGCCTGTGAAGGTTCGATACCTGAAAATGCAATTGTCATCATTCTTTAAAAAGAGTTTGGTGCTATGTCTAAGCCATAAGGTAATCGCGTGAAACGATAGGAGCCATTGCTCGTGGAAAATGGCGTTATATTCCGAGAGTTTTCTTCGAGTTCTATATGATGAAATCCTGACATTAAATCAAAGCTTGAGAAGTATATTGTTCTGCCTAGTTGATCGAGAATGTGGTCTTTTCTTGGTAATGGGAATTTATCGGATTAGATTGTTTCATTGATTTGGCGGTAGTCAATTACTAAACGCCATTTTTTATCGGTTGAACTAGGTAGTGACTTTTTGGGTACAATTAATAATGCGCTTTTACATTCTGATACCGAAGGTTCTATGATTTTATCTTTGTTTAATTTATTGACATATTTATCTTCTTCTTCTTTTTGACTGTGAGGAATTTTGTAGTTTTTAATATAAACTGGTTCATCATCTTTCATTCTAATTTTTTGTTTGTAAAAAATATTTGTTGATATTGATTCGGTATCTATTCCGAAAAGGTCCATGTATTTTGTGCATAATTCATTAAGTATTGTTTTGAATTCGGTGTTGGATTTGAGTGAAGTAATTTGAATGAATATGTTTATGTATATAATTTAGTTTTATTGTTGATCCGGTGGGTGATGAGTCGCCGTCGGTATCAGGAAGTTCCTTTTCTTCCTCTCAGGCAAACGGTATGTCCGCTGTTGATTGCTGGCCGACTGGCCGAAGGTGTCCCAATGTTGAATTAGGATGATTACGTTGGAGGGGTGACTGCCCCTCTTACCTGCTGATCTATGGACTCAGACAGTGAATAAATTATACGCAGTTAACGACTGTTGGTCGGAGTTAGGTTTACGAGCGATGGCTCTTTATTATTCGAAAGTCGAATCAGAACTGAAACTAAAAAGCTAACATAATTGAACTTCATAGCGGCCACTCCAATGGGCAGTGCTTGCCGGCTATGCACGGGCATCCGGCCAGACGCTGTGTCAGCAGTTTGGCCGGCGCGATGTTTACGTAAACTGTGGTCAACAACTTTGGTTTTGCTGGCCACAGTTAACTACTCCCCCTTTTAAGTTAAGGCCGCCCTCGGTCGATCCTAAATCTGCAATCACTTCTTTTATTTTTTGCCCTATTAAGTCGCTGGTAAGTAAGACCAATGCAGATGAGCGCACAGCATATTGTTCCTACAATAATTGCTGCGAGATACATTTGGTTGTCGTCAATTTCGTCTCGGAACTCCTTGATAAACTCCAAGTTTCGTTCACTCAAGCGGTGAAGGTACGGGAGGCTGAGAACATCTTGGTTGGCAGTGATGTTCAACAGGGGGGAGCTGGCTGTCCCAGGAGTTCTCTTCTGGGCGTTAGCGTGATTGATGAAGAGGGTTTCATTTATTTGGCCTGTTTATCGAAGGTGATAAGGTGAGTGCCATGTGTCCAGACTTCTGTCCCATTGTCCACTTGAACATTGGCAGACCTGTTGATGATTACGATCCCTTCGTCCACGTATGTGATTGGGTGCAGGTCGCTCTGTTGTGTTCGGCAATGCGTCATCCCACCAGCATGCAGTTCTTTGGCGCATGAACTCTCTGCCAAAGGGCAGAATGTGGCTCCCGGTGACACGGAGCAGTTTTTAATGGCGTGAATTTCTCCGCCGCATTCCGCTATGATGTTGTCTGTTATCTGCAGCATTGTCTCACTATGAGCGACTGGAAAAATAGTTATCTTCTTGCATGCTAATTTTATTTTAGGAAATTTTATGATAAAATGTAAAACGTTAACGGACTGCAGAACCTTCACGGACGAAACGGACAAAAGATCCCCTATGGGAGTGTTGGTGGGTTCCTCAAGCCAAACTGATTTTAAGTCTTCGTGGTCTAAAATGTTCGGACTAACAATATTAATTTTGGCAAGGGTTATTGCAAGCATTAAATTCTGTAATTCCATCATCAACATTCTGTTTCTAGCAAGTAGTGTCTCATATAGGTGTCCAGTGTCTATTTGTGAATTTTTGGCGGATCTCAGAATTTGATTAACGGTCGATGTTAGCTGATTAATTTGATTTTGAATTTTAGTGTTTATTTGTTTAACTTCATTTCGGTGAATCTGATTTTCTCTAAATCACCGGCGTCTGGTGTCCCTGCTGCGACCTTTAGCGCTGACCCTAAGAGATCTAGACTCCTAGCTACTCGATGATGAATGCCCAACGACTCCAACAAGTCCTGGAGGTGGGCGGTATCTACGCTTAGAAGCTTTTTCATGTGGGAACATGAAAAACATTCAACATGTTTATCATGTTGTCTGTTTCTTCCACCACGCTCGCATACTCCGAGAGGTTCGCTGTGTGAGTGACAAACGCGAACTCTTCCCAAACTAGTATTTGGCCGTCAACGATGGGGATATACTTGGCCTGGGAATAATCAGTTATGTGAGCCGACGCCAAGGATATGAAAAAATAAGGTATGAGTCCGAACCTGTGGAATTGAACTTTAGCTATTTTTTTGTTCATCGAGAGGTATCCCACCACCAATAAAATAAACTTAAACTAAAAGGCATGCCGGTGGCAATGAAACTTATGGCTAGTACGAGTTTGAGCCAAGTGGCTTAAAAGTGTAATAAAAATGGTTAAAGAAAGACATTATCTGATTGTACTATTTAAGATTGTCCTTGTGGACCACCCTCCCTTAATGAGGACCGTGGTCCCCAGGTCCGATTCTACAGCTCTTTCCTCACACAAGGGTGTGAGTTTATTTCCTAGCCTTTTGTTGGACTTTACGAAGACTTTTTCTCCAACTTCGAAGACCCTATTCTGCCGAGTCGCGTTCTCCCTGTTTCTAGCGTCCTGTGCGTTTTTTTATCTTTTCCCGGACTTCTGTTTGTAGGTCATCCGAGTTCGCCTGCACAACATCAGCTGGTCTTTTGTCAATGACCGTGTGGATTGATTTATTGTACCTGGTAGTGGCTAATAGAATTATTTCCACGGTGTCGGTTATTCCGGTGTCGATTTTTAAACATCGACTGAGCTCCGATAGGGTACTATGGAACCGCTCTACCTGCCCGTTTGAAACACTATGAAGAGGCGGTGCACTTGCAATGCTAACGCCAACATGATTATTGAGCAAGGTTGAGATTGTCTGCGACTTCAACGATGGTTCGTTGTCGCAATAGATTACCTTAGCTTTTGGAAAATAATTCATCAGCTAAAGTAAAGCTGGTTTAAGATCCTCAATTGTCCTTGAGTGGAAGTGTTGACCGACAGCAAATTTCGAAAATTTGTCGATGCAAGTGAGAAAATATTTCCTGTCGGTGGAGTATATGTCTATGTGCAATATTTCTCCTATATGAGAGGGAATTGGTGTCTCGCCCAGCTCGTGTTTTTTTGGATGTCTGTCATATTTGGCTCTCGCGCATGTCTTACAGTTTGAGACGATTTCGCTGGCCAATTTTCCCATCTTCGGGAAGTAGTACTCGGAGAGCACTTGTTTTACATTTTTCTGGGCCGATCTATGGGCCCTATTATGCTCAGCTGTGATAATTTCTCGCCTCTCATTAACTGCAAAAATGTCTGTTATTCGGTTTTTGCAGTGCCAGATTTTTGTTGCTGGAAATTGTCGAACCAGCTGGTCCTGTACCATGGCCAACGTGTGTAGGTCACAATGGATGGCGTTTACGCCATTAGGAACGATAATATCTGCGATTTCTCTGTGCAGTGATTCTTTGCAAGAGAAGCTAACTAAGTGACGCCTTTTGTTCCCAAACAGTATGAAGCTGCGTTTCAATGGGGAGCGCGCCTCTTCGAAAACCAATTGGTTCTGGGAGCAATTCAGTGGTTTGTCCGTAGAATCAATGGTGTGGGTCAGGGAGAGTTCGCTGTGTATCGTGGCTATGCATGATTCAGCTTCCTGCTCATCCATGGCATTGAGTTGTTGTCTGCACAGCGCGTCCGCGACCAAATTCTCTTTGCCAGGCTTATAAAAAATACGCGCACCTGACTCATCGAAGCGCGCCTTCCACCTCTTGATTTTAACGTTCGGATTTGACTGCAAGCCCGCAAAGGTCAAGGGCTGATGATCAGTAAAGATATTTATGTCTTTTACTGCGTACAGATAGTGCCGTAATTTGGCTAATGTCCAAATAATAGCTTACAATTCCCTTTCATTTGTAGCATAATTTCTTTCCCTGTCTTTCAATGTCCTTGAGGTCATTGTGATAGGACAACCCTCTTGGGACAATACCGCGCCAATGCCGTGGGCCGATGCATCTGTCGTTAGATCAAATGCTTTTTAAAATCGGGGTATCTTAGCATGACGTCTTGAGATGCCAAGATATTTTGCAGCTTCTGAAACGATTGTTGCTGCGCCTCAGAGAACTGGACCGAAATGTTCCGTGACCTATGTCTACTAACCGTTCCGTTGTCCCCTTTCAATATGTCCGAAATGGGTCTTGCTATTGCTGCAAAGTCCTTTATGAAACATCTGTAGAAGCTCGCCAGGCCAAGGAATGATCTGACTTCAAACACGGATTTTGGTTCCGGGAAGTCTTTAATGGCTTTGACCTTCTCTGGGTCAGTTGTTGCACCATTGACTATGAATCCCAAGAAACTTACGCTTTTTTTAAAGAAGCGTGATTTTTCTTCAGACACCCTCGTGTTTGCTTCGTAGAGGTTCTTTAGAACCCGATCTACGTGTGTGACATGTGATTCTTCATTTTCACAAAAAATAATCACATCATCCACGTATACGTGACAAAATTTGCCGATGTGCTCTCGCAAAATGTCGTCGATTGTCCTTTAAAAATGCTGGCAGCATTTTTCAGACCAAAAGGGTGTCTGCGAAATTCATATTTCCCTCTGTTTACCGAAAAGGAAGTTTTTTGACTTAAGGTCCTAAGTTGTAAAATATTTGGCCTTGCCTAGGTCTCGCAATATCATGGAGATATTTGGCATGGGGTACTTGTCAGCTACCGTTCTTTCATTTATCTTGCGAAAGTCAATTACTAGTCGCATGTTTTTGTTGCCCATTTCATCAGTGCCCTTCTTGTCCACTACCCATATTGGGTTGTTGTACGGAGACACTGATTTTTGGATTATGCCGTTGCCCAATAGATTTTGGATTTCCTTGTTAACAAAATCGACCGCCCCATGGGGTACGGATACAGTTTTGCATAAATAGGTTCTTCATCCATTGTTCTTATTGTGGCTACTACCGAAGTGTTATATGGTAATCCCTCATTGGGGTCTGCAAATGCCCTTTTTCTGCTTTTAAGCATTTTTATAAAGGCATCTTTGATTGATTTTACATTCGTAAAATTGACATCAGCACAGGTATGGAAGGAAATTTCTTCGAATTCCGTACCCCATTTAAGACTCCCAGATTTTAAGCAAAGCGATGCCCCAGCCTGTGTTAACAGGTCGAGGCCGATTATCCCATCGAACGTTGATAGGTCCGATAGAATGAAGAATGTTGCTTTTATATTGAAAATTGAGACAAGACATTTCTGTGTTATTTGTGTTGCGCCATGGATTGAATGAATATTGAAATGGGCTTCTACCGGGCGGACGCCTTTTAGCCCTTTGTAAGGTCTAATAAAGTTTTTAGACGCGCCCGTGTCTATGAGGAGTTTCATGGAAGCCCCCGCTTCTCTTCGTCTGAGGACGGGTAGCAGGGATTTTCCCCTAAAAAATTTATGGCATCCGAATCATAATCTTCAATGGCATCGTCATCAATTTTTGCCGCTGCACTGGAGGCTGCGCTAGAGTAATTTTTGTCGGCCTGCTCGCCGCTTTGAGCGACAAGATTAACTCTTTGTCTTTTAATAGGGCCTGACCGGCCGGACGTTGCCGGTCTCCCGTTTTGGTAAGCCTGTGCTTGGGTCGGTTGTACAATTTTAGAAATGGATAAGTCAACAACCATTGGCTCCGGAGTATTATTTTGCGGTGCAGAATGCACTTGGGCTTTATGTGGTTTGCTAAAGTGCGGGTTTTTACCGGCACCAAACTGCTCGGGATCCATGACGTCTGTAGGAGGGACGGGGCTTGCGTTTTCGGGTTGAGGCGTCGACTTGCCCTATACTCTGGGACTCTAAGTCGCTTGAGTATTGTTTTCTGTTCCTATATTGGAGAAACGGATCACTCATGGGCAGTTGAATTTAACTGTTGTTGTTACAAGAATTAAATGGGCAGAATTAAATGCTTGTTTTTCTTGAGACAGTGGTCCGAATTATATAGATAACTTTGATTGAAGACATAAAAGTTTTGGCCGAAGGGCCCACTTACATGTTTTGTGAATTTTGTGCCGTTTTGCATCTTCGTTTTTCCCGCGCCGCCGTCACTTTTAATTTCCAAGCTTTAGTTTTATTCGGTTTGGTAATCTGTTACCACTAGTTGAGCGCCACTTAGTTTTATTGTTGATCCGGTGGGTGATGAGTCGCCGTCGGTATCAGGAAGTTCCTTTTCTTCCTCTCAGGCGAACGGTATGTCCGCTGTTGATTGCTGGCCGGCTGGCCGAAGGTGTCCCAATGTTGACTTAGGATGATTATGTTGGAGGGGTGACTGCCCCTCTTACCTGCTGATCTATGGACTCAGACAGTGAATAAATTATACGCAGTTAACGACTGTTGGTCGGAGTTAGGTTTACGAGCGATGGCTCTTTATTATTCGAAAGTCGAATCAGAACTGAAACGTAAAGCTAACATAATTGAACTTCAAAGCGGCCACTCCAATGGGCAGTGCTTGCCGGCTATGCACGAGTATCCGGCCAGACGCTGTGTCAGCAGTTTGGCCGGCGCGATGTTTACGTAAACTGTGGTCAACAACTTTGGTTTTGCCGGCCACAGTTAACTTATATATTTATACCCTTGCAGAGGGTATAAGAAGTTTGCAACGCAGTGAAGGAGACATCTCCGACCTTATAAAGTATATATATTCTTGATCAGCATCACTAGGCGAGTCGATCTAGCCATGTCCGTCTGTCCGTCTGTCCATCTGTCCGTTTGTCCGTCCGTTTCTACGCAAACTAGTCTCTCAGTTTTGAAGCTATCTGCATGAAACTTTCCCAAAAGTTGTCTTTCTATTGCAGGTAGTATATAAGTCGGATGACGATAGCATATAGCTCCCATAGGAACAATCGAAAAAATAAATAGAAAAAAATTATAACTTTGTTGTTTTTTTAACTTTTTTTTTAGTTCTTCGACATTTAGTAATGGTTAAATAATTACGGGTTAAATTTCATCAAAATCGGACGACTATATCATATAGCTCCCATAGGAACAATCGAAAAAATAAATAAAAAAAAATTATTACTTTGTTGTTTTTATACCCTTGCAGAGGGTATTATAATTTCAGTCAGATGTTTGCAACGCAGTGAAAGAGATATCTCCGAAACTAAAAAGAATATATATATTCTTGATCAGCATCACTAGGAGAGTCGATCTAGCCATGTCCGTCTGTCCGTCCGTCTGTCCGTCTGTCAGTCTGTCCGTCTGTTCGTCCGTTTCTACGCAAACTAGTCTCTCAGTTTTAAAGCTATCTGCATGAAACTTTCCCAAAAGTTGTCTTTCTATTGCAGGTAGTATATAAGTCGGAACGAGCCGGATCGGACGACTATATAATATAGCTCCCATGAGAACAATCGAAAATATAAACAAAAAAAATATAACTTTGTTGTTTTTTAATTTTTTTTTTAGTTCTTCGACATATAGTAATGGTTAAATAATTCAGAATTACGGTTAAAATTTCATCAAAATCGGACGACTATAGCATATAGCTCCCATAGAAACCATCATATAGCTGCCATAGGAACTATCGAATAATTAAGCTGCAAATCATCATAGCTTCAATGTTTTTAAACATACACGCAAGTAAATCATAATTTAAATGTTTTAAAGAGTATTTAGTTTTGAAATAGCTGCAAGGGTATATAAACTTCGGCTTACCGAAGTTTGCTTCCTTTCTTGTTTATTTTTTAATTTTGATTAATTTCAATAATGATCGCAATTATGATGGGCAAGCTTTGTATTTTGTCCAAGTCGTTTGCTTGTCTTTGGAATCTTTTGAGTAGGCACTTATTGTGCAATTATTTATATTTTCAAAAACGCATTTGCTAACATTATAACTGCTATTATTATTAGCATTATTGCGATCATTTCTGTGTCATTTTTTTCAGATTCGATCTTATTCAAAACGTTTGCCGTTGAGTTTACCACTTGGGTGTCTACTAAACCCATTTTGGGTGTTTTAAATTTATGCCAATTATATGTGGTGTTTATCTCGATTTATTATTAATGTGTCATGTATATTGGCTCATGAAGAAAAAATTATTGTTTTTTTTTTTTTTGAATTGAATTTTTAATTTAATTTTTATTAATTTTGTTTTGTAATTTTGTATTTTGTTTTTACATAGTCTACCTAATTTTTCGTTTGGCTTTACGGGCCATACTTCAAACTGGTCAGAAAGGGTTTCGCTCAGTTTAACAAAAATTATATTATATTTAAAAAAAAAATATGCATCGCAGTGCAATTTAAAAATTATGCATCGCAGTGCAAATGGTATTAAAATATTTCTCCGGTGTTCTACGCGTCAGCTGGTAGTCGCCGCTTTGGTTACGTTGACGTTCCTTCGAAGGCGCAAGGGACGGGGTGCCTCTCGCGCTTGTTGAGTTCTCTGCTGATGTTGTCCCGAGCCTATGAGCTCAGGCGAGGCCGGTCCCGGTCTTCGCACAGGTCGTGGAGGACGGACTTTATAGTGATCCCGGGCAATCGTTGGGGCAGGATTTCTCTTTCCTCGGTAATGGCTTTAGAGAAGGTGGTTTCATTATTTAAATTTCATTTATAACTTGAATATTGTCTGAGTGAGCTTTCGGTTTAGGGTTTTTTTTTTATTATTACGGCTAAAATTTCATCAAAATCGGACGACTATAGCACATAGCTCCCATAGGAACAATCATAAAAAAAATAAAAAAAAATTATAACTTTTATGTTTTTTAATTTTTTTTTTAAATTTCATCAAAATCGGACGACTATAGCATATAGCTCCCATAGAAACCATCATATAGCTGCCTTAGGAACTATCGAATAATTAAGCTGCAAATCATCATAGCTTCAATGTTTTTAAACATACACGCAAGTAAATCATAATTTAAACGTTTTAAAGAGTATTTAGTTTTGAAATAGCTGCAAGGGTATATAAACTTCGGCTTACCGAAGTTTGCTTCCTTTCTTGTTTATTTTTTAATTTTGATTAATTTCAATAATGATTGCAATTATGATGGGCAAGCTTTGTATTTTGTCCAAGTCGTTTGCTTGTCTTTGGAATCTTTTGAGTAGGCACTTATTGTGCAATTATTTATATTTTCAAAAACGCATTTGCTAACATTATAACTGCTATTATTATTAGCATTATTGCGATCATTTCTGTGTCATTTTTTCAGATTCGATCTTATTCAAAACGTTTGCCGTTGAGTTTACCACTTGGGTGTCTACTAAACCCATTTTGGGTGTTTTAAATTTATGCCAATTATATGTGGTGTTTTTCTCGATTTATTATTAATGTGTCATGTATATTGGCTCATGAAGAAAAAATTATTGTTTTTTTTTTTTTGAATTGAATTTTTAATTTAATTTTTATTAATTTTGTTTTGTAATTTTGTATTTTGTTTTTACATAGTCTACCTAATTTTTCGTTTGGCTTTACGGGCCATACTTCAAACTGGTCAGAAAGGGTTTCGCTCAGTTTAACAAAAATTATATTATATTTAAAAAAAAAAATATGCATCGCAGTGCAATTTAAAAATTATGCATCGCTGTGCAAATGGTATTAAAATATTTCTCCGGTGTTCTACGCGTCAGCTGGTAGTCGCCGCTTTGGTTACGTTGACGTTCCTTCGAAGGCGCAAGGGGCGGGGTGCCTCTCGCGCTTGTTGAGTTCTCTGCTGATGTTGTCCCGAGCCTATGAGCTCAGGCGAGGCCGGTCCCGGTCTTCGCACAGGTCGTGGACGACGGACTTTATAGTGATCCCGGGCAATCGTTGGGGCAGGATTTCTCTTTCCTCGGTAATGGCTTTAGAGAAGATGGTTTCATTATTTAAATTTCATTTATAACTTAAATATTGTCTGAGTGAGCTTTCGGTTTAGGGTTTTTTTTTTATTATTACGCTTAAAATTTCATCAAAATCGGACGACTATAGCACATAGCTCCCATAGGAACAATCATAAAAAAAAATAAAAAAAAATTATAACTTTTGTGTTTTTTAATTTTTTTTTTAAATTTCATCAAAATCGGACGACTATAGCATATAGCTCCCATAGAAACCATCATATAGCTGCCATAGGAACTATCGAATAATTAAGCTGCAAATCATCATAGCTTCAATGTTTTTAAACATACACGCAAGTAAATCATAATTTAAACGTTTTAAAGAGTATTTAGTTTTGAAATAGCTGCAAGGGTATATAAACTTCGGCTTACCGAAGTTTGCTTCCTTTCTTGTTTATTTTTTAATTTTGATTAATTTCAATAATGATCGCAATTATGATGGGCAAGCTTTGTATTTTGTCCAAGTCGTTTGCTTGTCTTTGGAATCTTTGAGTAGGCACCTATTGTGCAATTATTTATATTTTTAAAAACGCATTTGCTAACATTATAACTGCTATTATTATTAGCATTATTGCGATCATTTCTGTGTCATTTTTTTCAGATTCGATCTTATTCAAACGTTTGCCGTTGAGTTTACCACTTGGGTGTCTACTAAACCCATTTTGGGTGTTTTAAATTTATGCCAATTATATGTGGTGTTTTTCTCGATTTATTATTAATGTGTCATGTATATTGGCTCATGAAGAAAAAATTATTGTTTTTTTTTTTTGAATTGAATTTTTAATTTAATTTTTATTAATTTTGTTTTGTAATTTTGTATTTTGTTTTTACATAGTCTACCTAATTTTTCGTTTGGCTTTACGGGCCATACTTCAAACTGGTCAGAAAGGGTTTCGCTCAGTTTAACAAAAATTATATTATATTTAAAAAAAAAAAATATGCATCGCAGTGCAATTTAAAAATTATGCATCGCAGTGCAAATGGTATTAAAATATTTCTCCGGTGTTCTACGCGTCAGCTAGTAGTCGCCGCTTTGGTTACGTTGACGTTCCTTCGAAGGCGCAAGGGGCGGGGTGCCTCTCGCGCTTGTTGAGTTCTCTGCTGATGTTGTCCCGAGCCTATGAGCTCAGGCGAGGCCGGTCCCGGTCTTCGCACAGGTCGTGGACGACGGACTTTATAGTGATCCCGGGCAATCGTTGGGGCAGGATTTCTCTTTCCTCGGTAATGGCTTTAGAGAAGGTGGTTTCATTATTTAAATTTCATTTATAGCTTTAATATTGTCTGGGTGAGCTTTCGGTTTAGGGTTTTTTTTTATTTCCTTCAAGCCTGGCCTGTAGCTCAGGAGTTGCCTTCCACGGTGTTTAAGATTTCGTGAAAATATAATTGCCACTTAATATGTGAAATTTCTTTGCTTAACTTTTTGATAACTCCACAACGACTCATCACTCACCTTCTCTCCTTTCGCCTTTGCCAGTGTTCCAGGTTGTTATTCTTCCATATATCCTTGTTAGATCCAGGTCCTCCAGGACCATGTCACGGTCACCATAAAGTATCCTCTTTATTCACAAATGAAGCATCAAGTTAAAGTTAAATTGTTTCTTTATTTTGTAGGAGCAGCAATGGTGCCGGTCCCACATTTATATGTTTATGTTCTTACATTATTCTTTTAATTCTAGGTAATATATGTTGTGACGACCCACCGTCAAAAATATGTACAAATCTTATTTGACATTTACATTTAAAACTAAACATAAGAACATTCCGAATACCGGTCTTTTATTTTACTTCTGGTTTTATCGTACTTCGGGCGACACTGGACGTTAGAATCGAAGTGCTAAACAGCCATTTTCAAATACCCGAATTTCTAATGCGGATGTCATAAGTAAAAAAAGATAGTTTTTAACAATTTGCAGCCACTGTGTATGAATAACACGCCACTTGAGTACGTTGATACAGCTGTAAGCTTAGGTTTCACATTCAACAGAACTCTTACCTGGAATGATCATGTTACAAAGTCTGTAGGGAAAACATATGGAATAATAAGAATACCTGCCGATCCATATACGTTTACGAATAACTAAAACCTGCATTATTCCAACTCTATTTTATGGAGCAGACGTTTTTTCACTAGCAGTTAAAACAAAATTAAAGTTCTATTTAATTGCATAGCCAGGTATATATTCAACCTACCACATAGAAATCACGTATTCGAGTTTTCGCAGAAAATATTCGATATCTCGCTAAATGAATGGATAAAGATGCAATACTTAATTTTTCTGTAAAAAAATAATTTCCAAATAGAACCTTCGTATCTTTTCGAAAAATTTCAATGTACATCCTCTAGAAGAGCAAACAATCTTACTTGAATAAGACCCAGATCACTGACATCCGAACGACAATTTTTAATTATTGCTATTCGATCATGGAATCAACTCCCCAACCATCTTAAAAATATTAGCAGTGCCACGCAATTCAAGATAAAATTATTCACACACGTCAAAAATACTATTACGTATATTAAAGTAAAAATAGAAGGCGACTTAGGTTAGTTTTTATGAAAATTAGTTTTAAGTGTAATGTAACAATTAAATAGTTGCAACTCTTAGTGAATAGCGCATTAACTTATAGGTTCCAAACTTGTAGCGTAATGATGAAATTTTATAATAAAAGACAAAAATACAAATAATAGACAGCTATCTACTGAATAGAAATTGAATCTACCAGACAAACGCAGGCGAAAGACAAATGAACATCACCTCGGGGCAGCTCAAGGTTCTATCTTAGGGCCGGAACTGTGGAATATTAGTAACGACGATATCCTTAACACATAAATGCCTGACGGTGCATTTTTGGTAATATACTCGGATGATATAGTCGCAGTGATCACAGCACGCACTATGGAGCACATCCAACGCAAACTTAACCAATTATGATCCGTGTAATCGACTGGATGCACTCTCATGGCTTACAGCTGGCCACAGAAAAAACTGAGTTAATGCTCGCCACATGAAAGCGTATACCCCTGGAGATTGACTTCTATCTGAGTGGGACAGTCATACGGACGCAGAAATCGATCAAGTACTCGAAACATACTTTTGAGTCACACCTTGGCTACACGAGAGCCAAGGCTGCAAGAATAACAGGCTTGCTAAGCAGACTTATGGCAAACGTTGGACTCATACCACATCTACGACGGTAGTGTGAGACCCAAAATAAAAAAAAATGTTATTAATATAATATTATTATTATTCTTATTATTATAATTATTATTCTTATTATTATTATTATTATTATTATTATTATTGTTATTATTATTATTATTATTATTATTATTATTATTATTATTATTATTATTATTATTATTATTATTATTATTATTATTATTATTATTATTATTATTATTATTATTATTATTATTATTATTATTATTATTATTATTATTATTATTATTACTATTATTATTATTATTATAATTATTATTATTATTATTATTATTATTATTATTATTATTATTATTATTATTATTATTATTATTATTATTATTTTTATTTTTATTATTATTATTATTATTATTATTATTATTATTATTATTCTTATTATTATTATTATTATTATTATTATTATTATCATTATTATTATTATTATTATTATTATTATTATTATTATTATTATTATTATTATTATTATTATTATTATTATTATTATTATTATTTTTATTATTATTATTATTGTTATTATTATTATCATTATTATTATCATTATTATTATAATTATTATTGTTATGGGGTCGAGGAGCTGCTTTTGCATGGTAAAGTGTCAGTACGATCCACGCAGAGTGACCCCAAGTGCCTCACCGCATCCACGTGGCGGACTCGTATCTCTGTCAACCAAAAGGATACAGGCTAAGGTGAGAAGGCGGTGTGAAATCCAGCTTGCGTCTGTTCCTGAATCGGGTGCCATCCTGGTTAGCGGTTGTTACACATTGGGCGGCTACAGAAGTGTCTTTACCGGATCGGCAGACAATAAAGAAGGTCTCCCACTAATGACCTTGGCATTCACCTGAGTACCTAGATTAAAACCCTGGTCAAATGGCTGCTGAGGTAATGCTGAAGCTACCTCCGTCCTACTACAACTTGGCGAGTCTTTAAATACGTTTGAATCACATTATCTCTGAACCGGTACAGGTGCAGTTGAAAGAAATCCTGCTTAACATCCGTCCTGGCTCTGGACGCAGGTACCCATAAGGTCCTCCGTCAACCCTTGAATGAACCTCACTGCTTGCATAGGGACCCATGGGGACATTGCGGAAGACTGTACATATGTGAGGAGATAGCGACATAAAGTTTGGACCCATGAAACATGAATAATAACAATAACAATAATGAACCAGTAGAAGCAAGGAAAGAAGCATTCCAGAAGAGCAGGAAAATCACAAGGTCGCCAGATCAATGCGTGACAGGAGTAGGAGGAACGGGCAAAATGGTGCAGGCCGAGGCACCCCGAAACCCAGCTCCCTTATTCGTGTCAAAACCTCAAGAGAAACAGCTCCTGCCTTATTCCAAGAGGTCAGACCTGCGGTAGGCTCCCCAAAACAAGAGCGTATATATAAGACATGAACCCTGGAAGAGGAAGCCGTCGAGAAATGTAGAGATGTGCTGCGAAAATTGAAACATGCCATGTTAAGACAGCGATTTTTCTCTGCGGAGGCTTTGGCTTCCTTTTCTCGACTTCAGTAGATTCGGCCGCCTCAACGACGGAGGCGTCTGCCAAGATTTTAAATTGGTTTGTATTCATTATTAATTAATTGACCAATCAAGCGTCTTTTCGCTTTATGGTAGATTTATTATACCAATCACTGTACTTTTATGATTTTATTGAATAATTTTTCCCGAAGCACAATAAATACACGTCTGCGTGGCCTGCAATATGAGTTATTAAAGTGAAACAATTATAATTTCCATTATAAGTATATGCAACCAACCTTGGTACTCAAGAACTAGTAGGATGGTTCGAAGGGAGGCTTAGCTGAGGTCACTAGGCGGGTCGCAGGTTGCGGATAGCGAACGGCCTTCTGGGAAGGTTAGTTGTGAATAAGCGCAAGCAAATAAGCAACCCCGGACAAACAGCGGGTATACCGATGGAGGCATACCGACAAGACGCTTGTTTGCCCGTCTTAACACCGTAGCCTTACACAACACCTCCCTCACAACTACCTACCTCCATCCTATCCCCCACATCTCACCTTGGTGCCGGACTAAGGTGTCAGTCGACCCGTGTCGATAGTCAGCCTGGCTGGGGGCCCGAGGGTTCAGGCAAGTCGCGGCCGTCTGTCCAACCTACGCCTTACCCGGGTACGGCGGATCTCTGCCCCGATGAAGCAGACCAGAAATGTAAAAATTCCGCAGGATATCCCTGCAATCGGTGTTGCAAGACACTTTGAGGACAGATCCCTCGACGGCGCCAGACCCCAGGCGGCAGCGCACCCGCCTAGGACTCCACCAGCAGCTCAGGCGAGAAGACCTGCGCCGCAGGCATTCCCAGCCAGAGAGCGTGGTGCGCCAGCAGGAGCTACCCTGCCAGCACGCCCACCTATCGCGTCTTATAGGCCAAAATCTATCAGACAGCTGAAGAAGCAGGACGCTCTTCCAGCCCTAGGACAGCCCGGATGACTGGACGACCCCTACAGGCGTGGCCTGCCAGGGTCGAAGGTAAAGTGGTACCTTAGGTATCTCATGCAGGGCACGACACCGGAGGAGGCCTTGAAGAAGGCAAACAAACCGAGGGAGCAGCCGGCACCGGCTGGCAAACGGCTGAACACCAGTCGCACACCACCAACAGATACCCCCAAGAGGTCTAGACACGGCACAGGGGCTAGTAAGACGTCCTCACGGGTCCCTTGGCAAGAGGGGTCTAGCAGCAGCAGCGGCAGCGGCAGAAAGGGCAAAGGTGCAGGCCAGGAAGATACCTTCCCAGCCCCGCCAAAACCAGCAGCCGACAAACGCCGGAGGACGACCCTGTAGCTTGGCACCAACGGTCATCGGACCCCCGACCGAGGCTGCCAAAAAAGCACCGCTTATCAGGGTGGCCATACTAGTTTCCCGGCGGCCAGCCTGACCGCAGAGGAACTATCCGGGCTCCAGGAATCGGTCATGGACGAGATGCTCACGTCAACGTGGAGCGGTCCGGTCGTTTTCAGGGGAATCCACTTCAGGGTGGGTTACCTGATTATCGGCTGCTTCGATGAAGGCTCAGCTGAGTGGGTTAAGACTGCCGTACCTCAGCTGCGGACGTGGAAGGGAGTACCCCTAGAAACCCGTACGGGAGCAAACATCCCGGGAGTTTACCACGCCACGTTGTTCTGCCTGAGGAGCTCAGACCGGACCAATAAGGGGATACTAGCCTTCATCGGTTCCCAAAACCGTGTCGAGACGGACGTCTGGAAAGTCATCTTGAACGACTACGAGTAACCACTCAGAAGCTCTTCAACAAACCAAAAACTGATAGAAACTTATAACACCCTCACCTCCAGGGATCGGGAGAAATTAGAATTGCTATTTGACACGCATTTCCCGGGAAGTACTCCCACTACGGGAAACATAATGCGTGATCAACATAGAACCCCTAGCACAGTATCTAGTGAATGGGCAGCAGCCAAGTCTATAGTTACGCCCGAGAAACTCAAATGGGCTATTGGAACCTTCCAACCATTTAAATCACCGGGATTAGACATGATCTCTACATCTTTCTTACAGCAGGGGCAGGAACTACTCCTAACCCGCCTAAGAAGACTAATGGTGAGCAGCCTAGCCCTTGGATACATCCCAAGTGCATGGTGCAGCGCTAGGGTGGTCTTCATCCCCAAGATCGGGAAGAAAGATATCACCAGCCCAAAGTCCTTCAGACCTATCAGCTTAACTTCGTTTTGTCTTAAAACGTTGGAAAAACTGGTAGACTACAATATCAGAAGAACAGCTCTCAGAGACTGTCCGCTGCAAAACACAGCATGCTTACAGAGCAGGCCGCTCAACAGACACTGTCTCCCGGAGGGTTTCTCGGCGACCAGCCTGACCGCAGAGGAACTATCCGGGCTCCTGGAAACGGTCATGGACGAGATGCTCACGTCAGCGTGGAGCGGACCGGTCGTTTTCAGGGGAATCCACTTCAGGGTGGGTTACTTGATTATCGACTGCCTGGATGAAGGCTCAGCTGAGTAGCTTAAGACTATCGTACCTCAATGGACGAGATGCTCACGTCAGCGTGGAGCGGTCCGGTCGTTTTTAGGGGAATCCACTTCAGGGTGGGTCACCTGATTATCGACTGCCTGGATATAGGCTACGCTGAGTGGCTTAAGACTGCCGTACCTCAGCTGCGGACGTGGAAGGGAGTACTCCGCACGGGAGCAGACATCCCGGCAGCTTAGAACGCCACGTTGTTCTGCCAGAGGAGCTCAGACCGGACCAATGAGGGGATACTAGCCTTCATTGGTTTTCAAAACCGTGTCGAGACGGACGCCTAGAAAGTCATCTCCAGGAAGAACGACGGAGCTGGTGCACTCCTGGTCGTAGGGATGGACCAGACCGGAAGGGATGAGATGGTGGAGCGTGACCACAAGCTCAATTTCCGGTTTGGCCACGTCACCGTGAGCGGTCTGAAAAAGACTAAGAAAGCTCCGGAAGAGACCCCCAGTGACGACATCTGCGGACTGTCGAGGATACCCTCGAACCACTGAATGTGGAGCCGACGTCGCAGAGTGGAGAGCAGGACGGACAATCCATCACTAACATGGACATTGGGGACGACCAACGGGATGGATACCCTATGTCATCCCAGGAGCTGGCCCAGGAGCTCCTCCTGGATGACAGCTGCGAGGAGGCCGAGGTTACAGTGATAGACGGTGGTGGAGAGACATGCCCTCTCTCTTCACCAGACTTCACGGAGCACCAAACCTCGGAGTGATGGCTGCAACAAGCAACACTTGGCTAGGCTAGGTAAACATCCATCGGGCCAAAGCAGCATCTGCTGTCTTGGCGATGATGTTCACCTCCCAACACCTCGGGCTAGCCCTTGAACAGGAGCCATGGTGGCACCATGGCATAAAAGGCTTGTACACGAAAGACACTAAGGTAATATGCGATCCAGGAGGATTACCGCCCAGATCATGCATCGTTATAAGGAAAGATATCAATTATAGTATCTTTTCTGAGTTCATGAGCAGAGACTGCGTCGCCGTAGCCATTAACGGCACAGGAGCTGCACCGAAGTTAGCTAGCCTCGACTTCACAATCGTGTGTATTTTTTTTGTGGCTTTGACATTAGTTCAAACAATGCCATGCAAGCTCATGCACACGTCCTCTCTTGTAATTTTGAGACTCTGAGCGAGCTCATCGGTCACAAAATTTATTTGTGAACCAGAGTCTAGCAACGCTCAAGCTTATACAAACTTGCCATTTTTGGTTTGAACGCTCACAACAGCATTTGCAAGAATGACTCGATCCGAGTCGCATGCATGAGCTTGGGCTGAGAAAGAGGTGGCAACGCGGGTTTTGTGTTTGGGAAATTATGTGAGGAATAGCACTCTCTACATCTGTTCGATTGCATTTTCTTAAGCAGTTAATGTATAAGGATGCTCTTTTCGCGAAATCGAATCTTTGCTGAACTGTTAGGGCTGCGAAGGAAGCGCAGTTTCCAATCTTATGTTCAGCTGGGATGCAATACACGCATTGAACAGGTTAGTTCCTGGCAGCGACAAACGAAAAACTCCTATTTCCATTCTTCTTAGGGTTAGATTGGGTCTGCTGAACAGTTTGGGCTTGGAAGCCTCTTCTGCTACCATGTGTTGCTATCGCCTGTTGAAGGCCGCCTCACATTCGCTCCAAAGTGGAAGCGAAGTATAATCTAACTGTTCTTCCCATTTTCTTTTAGTTCCTGCATCGACCTTGCTCATTACCACATGTATTAAAATAGCATTAGTAATGCGTCTATCATCCCCGATAGACAGCAAGGAGTCATACAAGGCTGTGACCGTGTCGATGAGGGTTCTCAAGGCTGTAGCTGAAGGCTGGGAAATTTTTTGCAAATTTAAAAGTGTCGATATGTTGTCAAAAAAAATAAAACAATCATTATCGTACACCCGCTTTAGGCTAGCAAGGGCTTTGGGATAATTTTCCGCAGTGACTTGAAAGGCTCTAACTGTTCCTAAAGCGTCTCCAGCTAAACACGAAATTAAATGATTGAATTTTTCAATATCGTGTAAAGTGTCATCTTTGTCAACGAAAGTTTCGAAAAGGCTTATAAAATGTTTAAATTCGGAGTGTTTTCCGCTAAAAGTTGGAAGAGCGACGCTCGGCAGGCGGCATTGAGGCGGGCGATTTGCTGTCGAAGCTCGATCTTATATTGTTTGCATTTATTTAAAATCGAAATCAGCAATGACTTTTTTAATACGGCCCTCCCTTCCAACTTTTCGCGTTTGTATCTTTCACTTCTATTTGGTTTTGCAAAAGTGAAGCATTTTCAATGTGCCTGTTTAGAATCTCTGATCGACACAAGCGGTTTCGACAATCAAGCGGATTCACAGGTAATTTAGTATCATTTAAATAGTGATACGTTCGGTTAATACTTCTCATGCAAACATCTCGTTGGTGTTTAAGCTCTTCGGTATCCTTGGTTGCCATTGCGTTTACATATATATTTTTGTTGGTATCGAAGAGGTGTTAAATATTTATTTTTTTAAAATTATTTATTGTTAAATAATTAAAAAAAACATAAACAACTAATATACCGATCGCTAGCAGTGTAGGGGAGCTAAGTGCCGAGCGAAGTACCGCAAAAAATATCTAAATAGGGTTTTTATATTTTTTATATAAACTTCGCGACAGTAATATGCCGCACGAACGCACTGTAGGGGAGCTCACGCTCAAGCTCAAGCATACCGAAAAAACGAGCAAACTTTTAAGCAGACCGAAAATTGCACTGCTGCAGCGATCGAGAACGAAAACGACCAAAGAAAACTCGAAATAGCGGCAGTTAGATTTAAGCGGCAAACGAACCGTAGATCTACCGGCCAACAATCTTTGAGTATTTTTCCTAACTTGTGTAAAACTTGTGCGAAAATGCGACGTCGAAAGAGAGTGGTTTCGATGGAGTTCAAATGATCATTTAATTTAATAATACAATAATTTCTCTTAGAACTCAACTTATGCTAAGGTGGCGAGAGGCGGTGCGAATTCGCAGGAGCGAATGGACGAAAGGTTTATTGGCTCCCGCTCTCGCCCTACAACTAGTGACTTCAATTTAAAAAAAAGCGCCAAGTGCGCAAACAACAAATATATTTAAAAAAGAAAAAAATTGTTAAACTTTTTTTGCGCGATTTAATATTTGAATATTAAATATTAATAAATACTGGTATTCCAACGGGGACTATTAAATAATTTTGGGCACCTCCGAGCAAATGTTTAATTACCAAAATACCAGTAAGGGCCATAATAAATACATCGTCTTTCCACTGAGTATATATATAAGTTAACACCCAAAATAATACAATTTCCCAGACAGAAGAAAAGAGTAAGCATCGATTGCACAACAAACAGCAAAGCAATGCCCTCAATAATACAATTTCCCAAACCAAAGAAAAGAGCATTTATTGCACAACTAACAGCAAAGCAATGCCCTCAATAAAGCTCCAACGAACTTAGACACATGCGCTGAGCTTGCACCTTTTGGTCAGAACGTCAGCAGAATCACCAACAGCGGCAGAGACGGCTGCAGCAATGGATCGACGCGTAGCTATAAAAAACAATTGTTTAACCAAAGTAAATCAGTTCTTAATCCAACTCAATAAAGAAAAGTTTAATTTATTTTATATCAAAGTCATAATCAATCTTTTAATTTAAATATATTTATACATAATCGCACACAACTCTTATGCACATGTCCACACGCCCACATACACATACACCCTTATTACCCCTATCAGCCAACATATAATTGCAAATGTACCCAAGCCTTAGATAAAACATCCAGAAGGGATCAGCCAATACCTAATTGCAAATGTACCCAAACCTTAGACTAAGCACCCAGAAAGAATAAAATTACGTTATCAGTTCGTTCCAACACTTTCGGACCCTCAATGGAAAATTACCATGCGAGCGAATCCCCAAGATTCTAGACTAAACAATCGGATTGAGTAGCTGGTGCATTATTAGCAACAATCCAAAGGGCAATTAGAAAACTCACTCAATTAAAGCCAACTCCATTCATAGAAAGCTCTATAGCTCAAAACCGAGGTATGATCTTCAAAGATTTTTAAGTTAAGAAGCGAGTTCAGTTTGAGACTTGTCTTAAGACAGTCAGTGTTCTTCCAAATAAAAAATTTCCGTAACCAGTTTAAAAATAAATTAAATAAAGTTTTTTTATATTAAACTTATGGATCGGAAATTTAATTGGCGCAGCCGGTAGGATCTTGAAGTCATTTTAAAAGTCGTCGGTACTGATCAACTAAAGGATATTACTATACGACTAGTATATCCCGATCAGCGAAAATTCCGTGAATATACAAAAAGACAAATATCGAGATCCGCCAAAGAATCTTTGTGTAATTTTCGCACGCAGAAATAAAATAAATAAAATCCAATTCTGCCAAAATGCGCTTAAAAAAAAGTGTCAATATTGAAAACAAAAAACAAAGAACAATAAACATGGCAAATCCATCAGTGCTACCGCAGTTGTCTGAGATTCATCTGAAACAACTTATCGGACAAATCAAAGAGCTACCTTATTTCGACGGAAATCTATCGCTACATTGCCAGAGTAGAGTATTTATTGCAACTTTACCCTACTCAAGATGCCCGTCAAATCCACATCACCTCAGCTATTGGCACGAATTAAAGCTTTCAAGGATCTGTGAGGAGTCTTAAAACTCTCCACAAATTCCGAGGCAGGAGAGCTGCATAGCAACAGCGAAGGAGGCGAGAATGCCGGAGGAGTCAAAGGCAACAAGGTCAAACGGTAAACAACGGACCTTGGACCCTGGCAAAGCGGAGACACCGTGAATTAACGGTACCACGCTGGACATTGTACCCTCATACGGCAAGGGCAACAGGGTCGAACGGTAAATTGGTGGACTTCGGACCCGCACAAAGAGGACGCACCGTGAACTAACGGTGCGGCAGTGGACCTTGGACCCGATCATGCGAGCTGGAAAAGGGAAATAACGGGACCATCACAGGCTATAAAAGGCGGCGCAAGCGCAGCACACGGGGAGTAATAGTGCGAGAATCAAAGCGAGTGCGTTTCGCGAGACTAGTAGCAAGTTAATCAAGTGCCGAGTACCAGGATCAAGATCGCAAAGTCGAGATGCCGAACGACTGAGAGTCTACAAGGCTGAGGCTTCAACGCTGAGATCCAACGGGTGCTAGGTCGTGGTTAAATCGAGCTCAGGGAGTCCTTGCGTGGAGTCTGCGATAAAGGTGGCTGGGCGAAGGGGTCGAACCGAGTTCAACCGGCTAGGCGATACACCTTGCCGACACAATCCGGACCAACTTAGGGAGCCTGCGATTAAGGTAGCTAGGCGAAAAGGCAGAACGGCGTTCTACCTGCTAGGCGAAACACCTTGCCGGTCCCGATAGTGAGGTTCGCATAACATCCAGAGTCTCGACGGAGCCGTCACGAGGCAGATACCAGCAAGCAGTCGACGACGAGGAGCGACGCCACGAAGGACAGCGACGAGGAGCGACGCCGCAGAGGACGGCGACGAGGAGCAGCAGCAGCAGCTGAAGAGCCGCGAGACTTGTACAAGGAGACGAATAAAGACAGTTACGATCCAAAAAGAACTCTTGCGTTATTCATTGGTCAAAGGCAATCACCCAATATAAATTTGGTGGAACGAACCCATAACCTCTCTGAGCTAGCCGCCCGTTAACGTAGCGTGCGAGAATACATAGAAATCAGGTCGTTACATCTGGCGCCCATGAGTGATTGACCTGACCAAGAGAACAAAAGATCAAAGATGGGAAAGTCCTGGATTTATAATCTCAGGAAGGAGGACTTCGCCGAGGTGAGCAATGTTCTGGGAATAGAACTTGAGGGCTCGGTAGAGGCGATGAGGAAGACCCTGGCAGAGACGGTTGACCGCATAACAGAAGACCCGGTCGTGGCAGAGTTAGTGGCAGGTCTGGAGGTCAAATTCCGGAAGCTGCCGGTCCCAAAATTCAAGCTAACAGCCGCAGATGCAGAAGGCCTTATAGCAAACCTGGATATTCAGAGCCTGGCAAGCGACGGCAGGCAGCGAGAAGGCAGCCGCGAGAGGAAAGAAAGCGTACGGCCACATCCGCAGGACTACGCCCAGGTGGCCAAGCAAGTCCGACAGTGGAACTTTCGGTATGACGGCAACGACAAGCCACTGGAGTTCCTGGAGCAGGTGGAGTGGTCAGCCGTGACATATGGTCTGGATATAAACTAGATCCCACGAGCAATGCCGGAGCTGCTGCAGGGCAGAGCCCAAAAGTGGTTCATAGCCAACAACCGGCAGTGGGACAACTGGGGAGCCTTCATATTCAGCTTCCAAGGATATTTCATTCCTCGAGGCTACATGGAGAAGCTAGCGGACCAGGTCAGGCAGCGGAGGCAGACATACGGGTAAAAATTTAAAGATTACATGGTGGACATGCAGACGATGATGCGGCCCCTGGGTATGTCTGCCAAAGAAGTCCTGAACAGGATAAAGGAGAACAGCACGCCGGCCCTCCGAATGTTTATCCGGCCGTACGAGTGTCGGCACCTGGACACCCTGATGGCGCTGGCAGACGAGTTCGAGGAGCTGGAGGAGCAACGGGAGAAGTTTGAAATGGAAAACCACTCCCAGAGGACACAGAACCGCCAAGTGCCAAGGCCAAGGGTAGAGCAGGGTGCGGTGTGTAGGCGGTGCCAGGAGGACACGGAGGCGCCACGAAGGCATACGCCGCAAGAACACGGCCCACCAGCCGATCGCAGTGGATTTATACAGATTCCGGCCAACGCGTGTCGCAGATGCGGGGGCGCGGACCTTTGGACGAAGGAGTGCCGGAACCGGCGACTCACATTCTGCTGGCGATGCGGAAAGATAGGCGTCCGAACGGTGGAGTGCTGTTCGGGAAACGCGCAACGATCCCAGCCTCCGAGGGGCGGCCAGGGATCGTAAGGTGGTGCCTCTCAAAAATAATGGGCGACCTGAAGGCGGAAGAAATGCAACTGTCCGCCACAGTGCTCATAGGTGACGCGAACGTTAAGGCCACGGTGGACACCGGCGCGACAGCGAGTTTCATCAGCAAAGAGCTGGCGGACAGGCTGCAGGCGGCAGGAAAGGTTGGACCCACAAAGAGGCAAGTACGGATGGCGGACGGTAGATGCGGAGACGTAAAATCGCAGTTAGAAATTCAAATCGGACTTGGCACAAGAAAAGTGTCAATGGAGCTGCTGATCCTTCCAGGATTGATTGGAACTTCCTCACCAAAATCGGAGCCGAGGTGAAATGCGCAGGTCACAGAGTGATGATACCGGCGAGGGACAGACACCGAGGCTGGCTAGAGGAAAAACTGTCGGTAGCAGTCGTGGAAGCCGCGAAGGAATTTTCGGAGAAGGATGTGGACCAGTTTTTAAAGACCGAGTTGGAGAGCCTGGAAAATCTGCAAGGCACGTCAAACGTGGCAGTACACAGGATCACCATGAAGGACGATCAGCCGGTCAAACAGCGGTACTATCCGAAGAATCCAAAAATGCAGGGCGAGATCAACGCCAAAGTAGACGAGCTACTTGAAAAGGGATGCATCGAACCGTCAAGGAGTCCGTACAGCTCACCAATAGTCATGGTGAGAAAGAAGACCGGGAAATTGAGGCTCTGTGTGGATTTCAGGCAGATCAACGTAAAATCCGTGAAGGATGCATATCCAACGCCGATGATCAACTACATCCTGGACCAACTCCGAGAAGCTAAATATATTAGCAGCCTCGACTTAAAGGACGGGTACTGGCAGATATCGTTGGAGGCAGCCAGCAGGCAGTATACCGCATTCACAGTGCCAGGGAAAGGCCTGTTTCAATGGAAAGATATGCCTTTCGGTTTACACTCGGCATCAGCAACATTCCAGCGGGCGTTGGACCAGGTAATTGGACCTGAAATGATGCCGCACGCTTTCGCGTATCAGGATGATATAATCGTCATCGGACGGACACTAGAGAAGCACATGCGGAACCTAAAGGAAGTATTCAGAAGACTTCGAGCGGCAAACCTGAAAGTAAACGCGGATAAGTGTAAATTCTTCAGGAATACTTAGGGCATCGCATTACAGACCAGGGCATCGGGACGGATCCGGAAAAGCTATCAGCGATAGCATTGCTAAAACCACCGGCAAATGTCAAAGAACTACGGCAGTACTTGGGAGTGACGTCGTGGTACAGGCGTTTTGTGCCAGATTTTGCCACGCTAGTGCATCCGCTGAACGCCCTTCTCCGAAAGGGTGTCAAATGGGAATGGACCGACGACCACCAGCAGGCCTTTGAAGCTGTCAAGGCAAGATTGGTCGCCGACCCAATTTTGGCATGCCCGGATTTTACAAAGACGTTTGTGCTGCAGACCGATGCCAGCGATTATGGGCTGGGCGCCATTCTCACTCAAAATTCCGACCAGGGTGAGCGGGTGATATCCTATTCCAGCCGGACCCTAAACGGGTCGGAAAAAAGTTACTCCGCCACTGAAAAGGAATGTTTAGCAATCGTGTGGGCCATAAGGAAATTAAAGCCATACCTGGAGGGATACCACTTCAAAGTGATAACAGATCACAAGGCCTTGAAGTGGTTGAATAGCATCGAGAGCCCAACCGGAAGAATTGCGCGGTGGGCACTGGAGCTCCAGCAATACGACTTCGAAATCACATACAGGAAAGGCCAGCTGAACATTGTGGCGGACGCACTGTCGCGGCAGCCCTTACCTGAAACCTGCCGAAGGTTGAAAACGAAGTCACCTGGTCAGTCAGCAGAACAAGCCGAATGTAGCTGGATAAGGGACATAAGGGGCAAGATAGCACAGAACCCCCAAAAATATCCGGACTATTTAGTGGAGGCCGACCGGCTGTACCGGCACATTCCTCACAGAGCAGGCAACGAGGATGTGGTCGCATGGAAGCTATGCGTACCAATCGGCGACGGAGACGTCGCGGGACACGGCGCCACCCCCGAAGCTGGCGCGGCAGACTTCGTGCCCGGAGTCGCGAGCCCCACCGGCGAGGCCGACGCTGCGGAGACAGCAGTCGGAGGGCGCGGAACCGTGGGCGGAGGGTCCGGAGGCGGATTGGCCGGCGCGGGTGGCCGAAGAGGCGCAGCGGCAGCGAGGGAGGCAGAGGAAGGCCAGGTGGGCCAAGCTCGTGCTGGAGGAGGGACAGCGCTACCGAGTCAAGGTAGTAGGGGGCCGGGTGCGGGTGTTTAAGGCCCAATAAACAGATAACAGCATTTGAGCCCAGCAGTTATTTTTTAGGCAGGGGATCACAACAAGGCACAACACAGGAAAAAAAAGAATGGTCCGCCGCAGCAGCCGATCGCGGAACGGAGGAGGAGAGGGGGGAATCGCGGGCCAAGCACGCGGGCCGGCAGAAAACACGAGGCTGCCGCAGGCGTAATGCGAAGGGGTCACTTGCCGCCGCAAGGGTCTCCCGTGGCACGCGGTCCAGGGTCAGCACCCCGAGACATGTCAGGGGCATCATGGTCATGGTGTCGCTGTAAAAAAAAATGTCGTTCATTAAAGGAAAACTATCATCAGCAAGTTTACTTACCAGTTTTTTCAAAACAACGAGGCCGTGAGGAAATTAGGGACGGGGGCGCCAGGCGATAGGCGGTCGATCGATAGTTGCGATCGATGGGTACAAAAAAATACTGGATTTCTCAAGAAACGGTCACACGGAGGCAACTTAAGACAACGGAAACGATAACGGCAACAACGATGGCAATGCTGGAACCACTATCGATAAGTGCGATCGAGGTGTGGTCAGACGACGGGAATCGGAATGGTGATGTCAAACACGGGGAAATGTCTGCGCGGGAAATTCAAATTCTACGCGGGGAATTATCGAAGGAACAAGATGCAGTTTTGGGAAAGTTCAAGTCTTTCGGGGAACTGTCTGGGGAACAGGCTAACGCAGCACAGCCATGGGAAAGTTAAAGGTCTTTCAGAGCGCTGTCTGGGGGAGTCTTACGAGGGCAGCTCAGGGAAAGTTGAAGTCTTTTGGGGAACTGAATAGGGTCACGAGGAGAACGAGTTTGGGCGGGGAATTCTAATGAACGAACAACAGGGGCGGGGAGATCACCACTTTCATAACATTTCCGAAGAAAGGGGGAAATGTGAGGAGTCTTAAAACTCCCCACAAATTCCGAGGCAGGAGAGCTGCATAGCAACAGCGAAGGAGGCGAGAACGCCGGAGGAGTCAAGGGCAACAAGGTCAAACGGTAAACAACGGACCTTGGACCCGGGCAAAGCGGAGACACCGTGAATTAACGGTACCACGCTGGACATTGGACCCTCATACGGCAAGGGCAACAGGGTCGAACGGTAAATTGGTGGACTTCGGACCCGCACAAAGAGGACGCACCGTGAACTAACGGTGCGGCAGTGGACCTTGGACCCGATCACGCGAGCTGGAAAAGGGAAATAACGGGACCATCACAGGCTATAAAAGGCGGCGCAAGCGCAGCACACGAGGAGTAATAGTGCGAGAATCAAAGCGAGTGCGTGTACCCGAGACCAGTAGCAAGTTAATCAAGTGCCGAGTACCAGGATCAAGATCGCAAAGTCGAGATGCCGAACGACTGAGAGTCTACAAGGCTGAGGCTTCAACGCTGAGATCCAACGGGTGCTAGGTCGTGGTTAAATCGAGCTCAGGGAGTCCTTGCGTGGAGTCTGCGATAAAGGTGGCTGGGCGAAGAGGTCGAACCGAGTTCAACCGGCTAGGCGATACACCTTGCCGACACAATCCGGACCAACTTAGGGAGCCTGCGATTAAGGTAGCTAGGCGAAAAGGCAGAACGGCGTTCTACCTGCTAGGCGAAACACCTTGCCGGTCCCGACAGTGAGGTTCCCATAACATCCAGAGTCTCGACGGAGCCGTCACGAGGCAGATACCAGCAAGCAGTCGACGACGAGGAGCGACGCCGCGAAGGACAGCGACGAGGAGCGACGCCGCAGAAGACGACGACGAGGAGCAGCAGCAGCTGAAGAGCCGCGAGGCTTGTACAAGGAATAAAGACAGTTACGATCCCAACAGAACTCTTGCGTTATTCATTGGTCAAAGGCAATCACCCAATATAAATTTGGTGGAACGAACCCATAACCTCTCTGAGCTAGCCGCCCGTTAACGTAGCGAGCGAGAATACATAGAAATCAGGTCGTTACAGGCCTACGAGGACATCATACAACACGTTCGTGACACCCCTTATCAAGGAAGCATCAGTAAGTTCGTAAATGAATTAAAAACCAGATCATCAAATGTACACAATAAATTAGAATTCGAATCAGATTCAACAGACAAGTCAATTTACACAAGTTCTTTAAAGAAAACAATTAGGGATTGTATTGAAAGAAAACTTCCCGATAGATTGTATAATTCCTTATCCAAAAAAGATAAAACAACACTTGCCAATTTAAAAGAAGCAGCACTGATTCTTGGTCATTGGGATGCAGATCCTTTTGATAATTATAAACCCGGGCTCAATGATAATCGAAGAAATTCTCAGAGGAATAATTCCCATTCTTATAGCTATCCAAGAAACAACAACAATAGTTATCCAAGAAAAATTCAATATTCATATTCAACAAATCCTCAAATCCCTTATTTGAAAAAAACTATGAAGAAGAATCAGTGACGTTAGGAGACACATTATTTTACATAAAATATGGTGAAAACGATATGGAAAAGGACAGGACCGCAGTAAAATGCCTTAGTCCACTATCAGTTAAAAAAGATATTAAAGAGGATAAGAAAGCATAAGAATGCCTTAGTCCGCCCTTCTCAAAGGATCAATCATTTAATTTTGCCATTAATTATGAATTAACTGAATGCAATGAATATAGATTAGAAAATTTGAACGAAGAAGAAAGAGAAAGTTTAAAGAAAGTTTTGTTTGAATATAATGACATAAAGTACAAAGAAACTGAAAATTTCACTTTTACAAGTACTATTAAACATTCAATACAAACAAAACATGAAGACCCAGCATATGGGAAGCCATACAAATATCATCAAACCTTTGATGAAGAAGTTAATAAACAAATAAATGAAATGATTGAACAGGGAATAATTCGTAAATCAAAATCTCCCTTTTGCTCACCCATTTGGACAAGTTTCCGTTACCCAGAATAGATGAGATATTGGACAAATTGGGAATATGCCAATATTTCACTACCATGGATTTGGCCAAAGGACTTTATCAAATCCGAATGGAACAAGAGTCAATAGCTAAAACAGCATTCTCAGCAAATCATGATCATACACGAATGCCATTTGGCATCTTTCAAAGATGTAGGAACAACTTATTAGAAGATTTAACCTATAAAGATTGTTTGGTATATCTAGATAATAATAATATTCTCTACTTCATTGGAAGAACATATTTTTTCATTGAAAAATGTATTTAAAAATTACGTGATGCAAATTTAAAATTACAACTAGACAAATGTGAATTTATGAGAAAAGAAACAGAATTTTTAACCACATAGTAACTACTACAGGTATAAGTCGAATCCAAAAAAGATAAGTGCCATATCAATTTCCCAATACCATAATACACCAAAAAAAATTAATTCGTTTCTAGGATTGTGTGGATTTTATCGAAAATTCATACCTGACTTTGCACATATTGTAAAACTAATGACAATGAAATTTGTAACGATCCTGCTTTGCTGAGGTAGTTCAACGGTGTCCAGGGGCTCGTTCCAACATTTATTTATGTCAGGAGTGGTTGCTGTAAGAGGTCGGCCCGGTTCCCAGAGTATGACACGTAAGCGGGTTCAGTGAAATCGAATCGGTATGCGTTTATTAAAAATTATTCGTTACATAGGATATATAGATATATATACAGTTCGTGCTGCAGGGGCTCGTCCGCCCGTGGGTTGCTGGGGTCTTCTGTGTCGTCGTTCGGCGTCGTCGTTGGGCGTCGTCGTCCCGGTGGCGGCGGCGTCCGCGGCGGTGGCGGCGGCGGGTACCCTGTGGATGAGAAAGGAAAAGCCACGTCCCTCTTGGCTATGCTTATGTCTAGGAAGATAAGACAGTTTGGAGGCCGCTTGGGTCTACCAGTTCCGAGAAGAGGGTGGAGTCGCTTGGGGCTACCAGTTTCGAGAAGAGGGTGGAGGCCGCTTGGGTCTACCAGGGAATGAGAAGGGTGGCGACCACGAGGGGTCGGCCTCACCGATCTGATCGGTCCTAGTCCGGGCACGCAGGGCCGGTGGGCCTCGGAGAACCGAGTGGTGGTCAGGGCGCGTTGCGGACCGACGCAACCCGTGTGAGAACCAGGTGGGATCGGTTCGGCAGACGGCCGAGGAGCGCCTCGGAGGACCGAGTGGTGGAGTCCCCAGAAGATCGGGTGTCACTAATGACGGTCGGTCTTGGGGTGTGGGATCCCAAAGGTCGGTTATCACTGATGACGGCCGGTCCTTAGGGTGTTGGGAAGAAGGGGAAGGGGGGGGGAACAACTAACTACAATGTATTGGGTGGACGGGGTACTAGACCCTATCCCGAAAAAGACTCCGCAGTTAACTCCCAGAGAAGTTAGCTCACGCCAAAGGGTAAGCCTTACCTTCTCCGATCGCCGTCGGCCGCAGAGTCATCTGTCTGGGCCCCGGCGCTCTTTTTATATCCTCCCGGCCCTCGCCAGTGTGACTGTAGTTTCATAATCCTACAGCCATGGCCATACCGCGTGTGGCTTGTGGTGGCTATTGGTCAGTGTGACCGTTTCCTTTGTTTGGCGCGCCCGCCCGGATATTTAAATTTGAATATTTTCATTTAACTTAAATTTATTTCGGCTTCTTGCCTTTGAACTTATAATTATTTCGGCTTCTTGCCTTTTGGTATTGAACTTATAACTATTTCGGCTTCTTGCCTACTTAACGACTATCTATAGCTTATGTTATTATATCTACTTTGTGCGCTCCTGAGCGTCACACCTCCCCCCTCTTGCGAAGGCACGAAGTGTCTTATCGTGATGCGGCTTCCCCTTCCAAAGATGGCCTTCCACGTCTTCTGGTCGTCCTTCACTAGGATACTCTGCTGTTTTCCCTTTCTCCTCCTGTTCCATCTCTCTTTGATTTCATTGACCGCCCTGGCTGACATCGTCGCATCTCTGGGTACGATCCACCCCATATCGTTTGTGAAACACTCCACTCGTGGCGCCTGTGCGTCTGGGCGTGCCTCTGTCTCCTGGCTTGGTGTTGCTTCCTCTGCCTGTGCATCCGCCGCTTGTGTATCCATGTCCATCGGGTGTAGCTCCAGGATGTCCCGGTCTGGCGACGGTGTCCTTGCCCGTTCTTCCTGGACACTTCCGTCGGTCACTGCCTCCAGAGAGCTGCGAGGAACATGGGCGATCCGGGTCCGTCCGCTTCTATTGGTCGCCACGGCCGTTCTTGCTGGCGGTTGGGCTGTCTGTCGCTCCTCTGGTCGTGACTGCCCTTCTCTTTGTGCCAGAGCTAGCCTGCACATTGGTGGTCTGAGGTGAGTCGGTGCTGTCCTGACCCGTATGTCCGCCCCTGCTGGTCTCGCCGGTATCAACCTCGCCGTTCGCCTTTCTTGCTGCAGCCGTGTGCTGCTCTCCCGGAACTTCTTCTTTGTGGCGTCGAATTTGTTCATTTTGTTGTTTTCTGAAATTAAAAATACATCGTTTGAGTTACTTTTTGTTTCTTTCTTATCCCGGTTGGTTAGTTCATGGTTAGTGTCAATATACATTTTTACATCTCCGATGTATGCGCGTTTTGCTTTCTTCGATTTACAATTTTTTAATATAACTATCACCGGTGAACAAAATTTGTCTACTACCCACGGCCCGTCATATTTCGGTGCTACTCTGGCGATTATCCGTTCACGAAATATTTTCAGGAATGCCTCTGCCGTTGCGCTCCTTATTGCCGCGAGTTCAGTCCATTTAGAAAATCTATCCACTATCACTATTAGTGTGGTGTTTCCATGCTTCGTGCGCGGTAGAGGTCCGACGAAGTCGACACATACGGTTTCCCATGGTGCTTCGGTTATTCTTGTCAGCATTTTCCCTGCGGTTTTTTGTTGAGACAATTTGTATCGCTGGCAGCTCTCGCACGCCTTTACGAATTTGACAATGTCCTTCCGCATTCCGGGCCAAAAATATCGTTGCATAATCTTCCTCTGTGTTTTTAATATCCCCATGTGCCCCGCTGTTGTGTTGCAGTGGTTTTCTTTAAGCACCGTTTGAATCTCTCTTTGTGAAATGCACAGCTTCTATGGTTGTCTGTCCCTTTCTCTCCCGCATCTTTTGTAGAGTCTTTCTCCTTCTATTCTGAATTCTGTGATGCTCGGGTCTTTCTGCGCCTCCTCGTATGCCTCCTTCAACCAGTCGCCCTGACAATTCGCGGACTTTATTTCTACTGGTGGGGCCCTGGACAATGCGTCTGCTACTGCGTTCAATTTTCCTTTTCGGTATCTAATCTCGAATTGGAACGGTTGTAGTCCGAGCGCCCATCTGGCTACCCTCCCTGAAGGGCTTTCTATGGAGTTTAGCCATTTCAACGCTAGGTGATCCGTCACCACTACAAATCGGTATCCTTCCAGATACATTTTGTATTTGTTGATGCTCCAGTAGATTGCCAGGCACTCTTTTTCTGTGGCGCTATAGTTTTGCTCTTCCTTGCTCAGCTTTCGGCTTGCGTGTGAGATGACATGTTCCCCCTCGGCGTCTTCCTGGGTTAATACTGCTCCTATCCCCAGCTCGCTTGCGTCCGTTTGTAGTTTGAATTGTTTGGTGAAGTCTGGGCATGCTAGTACTGGTGCCATTGTTAAACTTTCTTTAATCTTCTCGAACGCCTCTTGATGTTCTGTCCGCCATTCGAATTTTTTTCCTTTCTTTACCAGTTCTTGTAGGGCGCTTGCTTTCTCTGTGAACCCTGGGGTGAATTTCCTGTACCATGATGCCATCCCTAAAAAGCTGTGTACTTCCTTAGTGCCTTTTGGGGCTGGTAATTCTCGAATGGCTGCCACTTTCTCCGGGTCCGTCCTGATGCCTCTGTCGGTTACAATGTGTCCCAAGTATTTTAGCTCGGTTTGGAAGAAATGACACTTTTCTGCATTTATCTTTAGGTTTGCCGCTTGCAACCTTCTGAAAACCTCTCTTAATTTCTCCAAGTGTTCTTTTTTGTTTCTTCCGATTACCACGATATCGTCCAGGTATGCGAACGCGAATGGCTCCATCTCTGGGCCTATGACCTTGTCTAGAGCTCTCTGGAATGTGGCTGGTGCTGTCGTGAGTCCGAACGGCATGACCTTCCACTGGAACAAGCCTCGTCCCGGTACTGTGAACGCTGTGTATTGTCGACTGAGACCTTCCATTGGTATCTGCCAATACCCCGATTTCAGGTCTAGCGTGCTTATGAACTTTGCTTCTCTTAGCTGGTTTAATATAAAGTCCATCCTTGGTACAGGGTAGGCGTCTTTTTCCGTTCTTTCGTTCAACAGCCGATAGTCCACACACATTTTCCACTCGTTGTTCTTCTTTTTTACCAATACTACTGGCGCGCTGTATGGACTGTGTGATGGTTCAATCAACCCTAGTGCTAGCAATTCATCCACTTGTTCATTTATTATCGCTTGTTG
The DNA here is from genome assembly GCF_018152505.1 of Drosophila elegans. Lineage (NCBI taxonomy): Eukaryota > Metazoa > Arthropoda > Insecta > Diptera > Drosophilidae > Drosophila > Drosophila elegans. The sequence goes on along the minus strand of NW_024545907.1, from coordinate 746,824 downwards.
TTTCGGGTTCAGTGGGTAGTATCGTTGTTTTACCGGTCTGTCGTCCTTCATGTAAATTTTATGTGTCGTGATATTACTGGTTCCCTTCATTCCCTCGAATACTTGCCTTTGTTGTTCCAGAAATTTGCTGATTTCCTCCTCCGTCGGTTCCGTATCGTCTGTGCTCTGCTCGGGTTCTATTTCGCCTTCTGTTGTCTCTGCCTCGGTGATATCTAATTCCAGATTGCCGCATTGGATTCTTGTGCGTGTTTTGGCCAGAAAGTCTATTCCTAATAATATTCCTCCTGTCACCTGGTTTAAGATGAGGAAATCCAACTCGAATTCTTCTCCTGCGAACTGTATGTTGGTAGTAAAGTCTCCATCCGATCTTTGCTTTGATCCGTTCGCTAATGTTATTTCTGTCCTTTCCTTCCTCCATTTTCCATATTTTCTCAATTCGTTGTATCTTCTCTTGCTGATCACACTCCGTGACGCTCCTGTGTCCACTGTTCCTTTTGCTTTTACTGGTCCGATTTTTACCGTGGCAAATATTTGGAATCCGTCACAACTTAATTGTTCCCCTGTCGCTGGTATTTGTTTTTGGTCCTGAGCTACCAGCGTTACCTGCTCAGGCCTCTGGCGTTTCCCGTTCCAGCTCGGCAACATTCCGTTGTTCTTGTTCCATTTCTGCCGCATACCCAGCAAAACAGTCTTGGGGGGTTTGTGCAGGTTCTTGCGGCGTGCCCTGTTCCTCCGCATCTTATGCAGATTTCCGACGTAAAGTTCTGGTTTCCTGTTGTTATTGGTCTATTGGTTCCTTCCATAGTTTCAATTTCTTCCACTTCTTCTGCCAACCTCAGGAATTCTGTCAATGTTTTAAATCCCGACCGTCTCGTGTAGAGCTTTATTTTACTTCTGCAGTTTCTGTATATTCGGTCCAGCTTTGTCTCTTCTGAATACTCTGTAAATCTCATTATTTTCCTCAGGTTCATTGCGTATTCCCTTGTTGGTTCTGTTTCTCGCTGCCGTAGTTGAGTGATTTGTGTTTCCAACTGTTCCTGATATCTTGGTGGCAAAAAATATTCTAACTGTTCCTCCCTGAGGTCCTCCCATGTCCTTATCTGGCTCGGTGTGGTGTTCCACCAGTCCACTGCTACTCCTTCTAGGATGAATGGCATCGTCTGGATCAGGGCATCCTTGTGTATGCCGTAGCCTTTGGTCCATTCCTCCATCTTGCTGATGAATTCCAAGGGATTGGTTGCTCCTTGGTAGCGGATCCCCCAACTCCTTACTCGGTCTAAGATTTCCACTTCTACCTTTCTGTCCGGTATGTCTGGAGTTTCCGATTCCCGCCGTGGTGGGGTGTTGGTTTGTTTGACCCGTATGTCGATCTGGTTCGCCATCGTGTTGAGTTCCTCCGCTGGTGTGCTGTTCTGATCCGTTGCTCCTTTTTCCTTCCTGTGCTTCTCTGTTAGTACTCCTAGTCTTTGCATGATCGTCTCCGTGTGGTTTGGGTTCTTTGCGAATGCTGACAGTATCTGTCTTAGCTCCTCCACTTTTCCTGTTGTGTCTAATCCGAACTCTCTTGCGTACTTGATCAGATCCGCCTTAGTTGCTAGGTACACCCACGTCGACATAACTCTGTACCGATGTCTTTCTCTTTGCAACCACTTTAACCTGCTCGGGCGCCATGTAACGATCCTGCTTTGCTGAGGTAGTTCAACGGTGTCCAGGGGCTCGTTCCAACATTTATTTATGTCAGGAGTGGTTGCTGTAAGAGGTCGACCCGGTTCCCGGAGTATGACACGTAAGCGGGTTCAGTGAAATCGAATCGGTATGCGTTTATTAAGAATTATTCGTTACATAGGATATATAGATATATATACAGTTCGTGCTGCAGGGGCTCGTCCGCCCGTAGGTTGCTGAGGTCTTCTGTGTCGTCGTTCGGCGTCGTCGTTGGGCGTCGTCGTCCCGGTGGCGGCGGCGTCGGCGGCGGTGGCGGCGGCGACGGCGGCGGCGTCGGCGGCGGTGGCGGCGGCGGGTACCCTGTGGATGAGAAAGGAAAAGCCACGTCCCTCTTGGCTATGCTTATGTCTAGGAAGATAAGACAGTTTGGAGGCGGCTTGGGTCTACCAGTTCCGAGAAGAGGGTGGAGTCGCTTGGGGCTACCAGTTTCGAGAAGAGGGTGGCGACCACGAGGGGTCGGCCTCACCGATCTGATCGGTCCTAGTCCGGGCACGCAGGGCCGGTGGGCCTCGGAGAACCGAGTGGTGGTCAGGGCGCGTTGCGGACCGACGCAACCCGGGTGAGAACCAGGTGGGATCGGTTCGGCAGACGGCCGAGGAGCGCCTCGGAGGACCGAGTGGTGGAGTCCCCAGAAGATCGGGTGTCACTAATGACGGTCGGTCTTGGGGTGTGGGATCCCAAAGGTCGGTTATCACTGATGACGGCCGGTCCTTAGGGTGTTGGGAAGAAGGGGAAGGGGGGGAACAACTAACTACAATGTATTGGGTGGACGGGGTACTAGACCCTATCCCGAAAAAGACTCCGCAGTTAACTCCCAGAGAAGTTAGCTCACGCCAAAGGGTAAGCCTTACCTTCTCCGATCGCCGTCGGCCGCAGAGTCATCTGTCTGGGCCCCGGCGCTCTTTTTATATCCTCCCGGCCCTCGCCAGTGTGACTGTAGTTTCATAATCCTACAGCCATGGCCATACCGCGTGTGGCTTGTGGTGGCTATTGGTCAGTGTGACCGTTTCCTTTGTTTGGCGCGCCCGCCCGGATATTTAAATTTGAATATTTTCATTTAACTTAAATTTATTTCGGCTTCTTGCCTTTGAACTTATAATTATTTCGGCTTCTTGCCTTTTGGTATTGAACTTATAACTATTTCGGCTTCTTGCCTACTTAACGACTATCTATAGCTTATGTTATTATATCTACTTTGTGCGCTCCTGAGCGTCACAAATTAAAGAATGGTGCCATAATTAATACTAAAGAAAAACCCTCGGAAAGTCTTTTGAAATATTAAGCGATCATAAGCCTTAAGTGTGGCTGAAAAACATAAAAGAACAAAATATAAAACTACAACGACGGAAAATAATATTAAACGAATTTGATTATCAGATTAAATATTTGCCAGGACAAGAAAATTATGTAGCGGTCGCATTCAATTCGCTGCAGAGAGTTTCATCTAATCTGACGTGTAATTCGACGCTCCTCTTTCACACTGTGTTCTTTCGATGTTTTACGTATTTTGCCTAACTCGGTTGTCTTGTCAGTAACCCTACTACCTACATAAATACGTATTACATATAGACATTAAAAGTTAATGACGGTTTATTTAAATTAAAACAAGCTGCCAATTGACTATTTTTTTTATTGCTCTGCTTGGTCAGCGTTTACCGCTAATCCTAAAGTTTGGTGCTGTTAGTGACACTGCGCTCTTAGTGCTCACCGCGTACATTTACGCGAAGCTGCATTCGTTGCACTTGTTTCGATCGGTTGCTCAACGCTCACATCCGACCGCTCTCTGTACCGCTGCTGCTGCTCTTCAACGCTCACACGCTGTCTGCCTGCTGATGCTCTGCTGTTCAACGCTTACATCTGACAGCTCTTCACCCCGATGCTGCTTCAACGTTTAAACGGTATCTGCTCCGCTGCTGTTAAGCGCTTGCAACTGTTGACCAACATTTCTCGCTCACGCTCGAGGCTGATACGGATGCTTATATACTACACCCGCACTCCCCTGTTCTTATGTGCACAGTGACCTGAGAAATAACAAAAATGACCATCGCTTGCACTGCTAATAATGGCATTATTAGTGGCGATATCTTCCTCACCTGCTGGTTATGCGATAACTGTTCGGATGTTAGGTGTGCTGGAGCTGGCTTCAAAGGCCGTGTTGCGGATTTAATCACCAAACGAGTTGGTTTTACCTGGTCCTGCACGTCTTGCCGCGAGATGGCGGATGAAATGCGTACGTTCATGAGGCAAACTAGGACTGGATTTGTTGAAGTTCGTAAACTCTTCAATGCAATGAATGACAAATTCCTGGCAATTGAATCTCAGTTTCTTGGACTTAAGATTCTTAGCGAGTCACCGTAAAGAAAAATCCCAATAATAATCTTCAACTTCCTGTTTATGATTTACCATCCATCTCGACGCTAACTAATACTAATAATATGGACCTTTCGCCGAATTATTTAACACCGTCTCTGCCACTGGCTCTCTCTTCATTGTACTCCAAGCCAGCACAACTTTATCGACGGCCTGACGGACTTGTCTCTGGGTCAGATAAACTTTGTTAAAACCCATATGGATAGACTTTTTGACTTAATATTTGTTAATAACGACACCCTCGCAAATGTCCTCAGAAGCCATCCCTTTTCTCTGGCTAAAGACCCCTATCATCCAATCCTGTTGTTGAATGCCAATGCCAATTTTGTTGGCTTACACCAGCATTTGAGTGCTATCGATTGGTCCTTCTTAAAATCATGTAATGACCTAGAAACTGCAGTGTCATCCTTTAATTTGACATTGTAGTCGTCGATAAATCTTTTCGTTTCTGAGGTATCGGTAAGTGACCCTTCTCAGCCCCCATGGTTCAAGAGGCACTTGTCTTACCTCAAAAATCGAGGATGTATAAAAAATACATAAAATCCAATTCTGCGGTGGATTTTTCCAATTATGTCACGACCCGCGTGCTGTTTCTTAATGCTTCTAAGCTTTGTTATGAATGCTACATCGCTCAATGTAGAGAAAACATTCGTAATGATCCGAAAAACTTTTACTCCCTTGTAAACTTCAAAAAAAAAATCAAATGCGTATCCCTCAACTATGTATTTACACAACCAAACTGAATCATCATCTTTAGACATTTCTAATTTTTTTGCAAACTTTTTTTCAGTCAACCTACTCTCAACAATCCTATGACTTCTCTACTCCCTACCTTACGATCTGTCCTGCATCCTCCAATTGAAGTTAGCGATGTTCTTAAAGCCCTTCTGTCGCTGGAAACGTCCTATTCTGCGGGCCCTGATAACATTCCTAGCTCTGTTCTAAGAAACTGTGCCGAGCACAGAGCTTGTCTTGGCCAATCACTTTTCTATTTAACGTATCTTTATTATCTTCAGAGTTCCCGAGAATTTGGAATGAATCTTTTATTATTCCAATTCATAAAAAAGGTTCAAGGTCCGATATCGAAAATTATCGTGGTATAGCCAAACTTTCTGCCATACGTAAGCTTTTTGAGCAGCTGGTTACTTGTCAACTTCAACATATGTGTGCCTCCATCATCTCTCCCGCACAGCATGGCTTTGTAAAACAACGGTCGACTACTACTAATCTTCTTGAGTTTTCTACTCTCATCCACCGTAGTTTCCTAAATAAACTGCCAAACTGACGTTATTTTCACTGACTTCAGCAAGGCAATTGATTCAGTAAGCCATAGCCTTCTCCTTCATAAACTATCTCTTCTTGGTTTTCCACCTAATTTACTTAACTGGATTTCTGCCTTTCTTTCAAACAGAACTCAACGCGTTCTCTTCAATAATCAACTTTTCTCCGTCGTAAATGTTTTTTCTGGTGTCCCCCAAGGAAGTCATCTGGGGCCACTACTGCCACTAATGTTCTAATGATCCAAAAATAGTGTCATTTGCCTCTACTCTAATGTGTGCTGACGATGTAAAAATTTGCATTTCATTCTCTGACCAAATGTCATACCTTCGCCTACAGTCGGACATTGATCAATTACAATTATGGTGTTAAAACAATTTGTTTCTTTTTAACCACACTAAATGCAAATATATGTCCTTTTGTCGGACTTCAGCCCACTTTAGAACGTATTACGCAAGTAACTGATCAAGGTGTCCTATTTGATAGCAAGTTATGTTTCAAAAGTCATATATCTGTCTTCATTGGTAAAGCTAAGGGTGTTAACGCCCTCATAAAACGTTGGGCCAAGGAGTTTGACGACCCGTATACAACAAAGACTCTACATTTCTCAGTTCGCCCTATTTTGGAATACTGCGCATGTGTTTAGAGTTCTCAATATATTGATCAACAGTAATTAATCCAGTATATCCTGCAATATCTTTGGAAAATGCTATTGATCGGATATCATCAAACATATATGGTTTTCTTGAATCATATAATATTTAGTTAGACTTATTTTTATTATATATGTGTAAGTTAGCCGTTCATTGTTAACTATAAATCAATAAAAAAGAAGAAAGAAAGCAAACTTCGGCAAGCCGAAGTTCATATACCCTTGCAGCTACAAGTATTGCAAGAATTAAACATTTTTGAAAACATTTAAATTATGATTTACTTGCATATATGCTTACAAACATTGAAGCTATGATGATTTGCAGCTCAATAATTAGGTAGTTATTTTATATATATATATTTTTATTATTTTTATGGGAGCTATATGATATAGTCGTCCGATTTTTTCTGAAATTTAAACCGTAATTCTGAAATATTCAGCGATTACTATATCTCGAAGAAATAAAAAAAAATTAAAAAAACAGCAAAGCTATATTTTTTTTTATTTATTTTTCCGATTGTTCCTATGGGAGTTATTTGCTATAGTCGTCCGATCCGGCTTTTCCGACTTATATACTACCTGCAATACCAACTTTCATGCAGATAGCTTTAAAACTGAGAGACTAGTTTGCGTAAAAACGGACGGACAGACGGAAAGACTGACAGACGGACAGAACGACGGACAGACGGACATGGCTAGATCGACTCGCCTGGTGATGCTGATCAAGAATATATATAGGGTCGGAATGTTTCCTTTACTGCGTTGCAAACTTCTGACTAAATTATAATACCCTCTACAAGGGTATAATTATACAGGACCAAAACAGAAGAAAATATGTTTACAGATGATATTGAGGAAAATATACCAGAAGAAACAGCCAGTAATACAAATGCAACAGCTCACAGTGCTCAAGAAGATAACCAGAACTATATTTCCATAACTGAGAGACCATTTAATAATTTTTCCCGACAAATCAAGTTAATTAAAGGAGATGAGGAAAAAAAAGAAGTAACACATTATTTTCACAAATTAAAAATTCAAATTATTTATAAAGAAATGACTGAAACTTTAGCAAAAAAAAAATAAGTAAAGAATACTTATGTACTAAAATGAGTGAAATATATTTCCATAACGATTTAGACTTCCTTACATTTCAAAAAGCCTTTGTGGAAATTATAAATGCGAATCACTTGAAGAAATTAGTAAAATGTACAGCAAAACTTGAAGACATACTGTCGGAGGAGATCTACTGTTATAATTATAAGTTTTGAATTTGAATTTAACGTAACTGAAATTATGTAGCAACCACACACGGTTGCATTTAACATTTTACCAGCACTGCGCCACGCATAACATTCTATAAACTTAAGCCATATTTAATGTAAGCGCGGAAGCGCAGCTCACTTGCTTTCGTCAATCACGCTAACAAGACAATTTTTACAACTTGAAGAATAATAAAACACATGTATTGAGAAAATACGCATCAGAACACAACACGAGAGTCAGAGCATTATCAATCGCTCATGGATGAGCTCCAGTGGAGTACTCGCACCAACACAACGGTGGTACATTCATCGACATCAACACGGACACATGCACTGGGCTCACCCTAACCTGAAACCCAGCGTGGGAACTTTGGTCAAACCAGTTGCCCACAAGCGGAGAAGTTAAACAATCTTCTAGCTCGAGTGGAGTACTCGCACCATATCAAAGGTGGTACATTCATCGACATCATCACAGAAACATATAGAGGGCTCATCCTAACCTCAAATCCAACGTGGCCAAGAACATTCGGAAAACAGGAGAGCATCAACGGCAGCGCCAGCAGAGGAACGCAATCATCGCAAATCATCTATAAATTTATCATTGACCCTGTAGCTTGTGGAGCATTTCACCCCAATGACAAAGGCTACACATGGAATGAACATCACACATATCATCTCACGCATACGCATTTGTAATCATCAAAAAGCAAGTATACATTCTCGATTATATTAAAGAAATTCCTGTATACTCGGCGTTACCGAGTTTATCATTATAACACACACATTCTGTGTCGGTTACGGCAATATTAGGCATGGGGAAAGAAGAGGATCCTAGTTTAGCTGCCGGCGAGGCAAAACTAACACATCTTAGATCGCAAAGAAGCACCATCGAACGCCATATAGAAAACATACATGGCAAAGTCATAGCTAATGGAGCTAATGAAGAAATTCCAGTTCTCGAGTGTAGGCTGCAAATTCTAGAATCGCATTATCGACAGTTCTGTCAGATTCAAGCTCAAATTGAAATAGATGAACGTTTCATAGCAGCTAGAGTTAGCATCATATCACTTACCCAGCCAAGACAACGTCAAGGCCATGCAGATCAAAGCGTCTTTGAAACAAGGTGGGCTGGATCTCACAATACCAGATTGCCAAAGCAGAAGCTTCCCAGCTTTGATGGCAAATACTCTCAGTTTAAACGGTTCATCACTTCATTCAATAATTTAGTTCACAATGACTCTTCCCTCACGCAAATGGATAAGATTAATTATTTACTAGGCTGCTTATCTGGTCCAGCGCTGGAAGTAGTTCAGGCATTTCAGATTTCGGAAGATAGCTATCCAAAGGCTTTAGAGCGGTTGAAGTCAAGGTAAGAAAAGGACGTGCTCATATTTCTGGAATGAATCTCTTGTTTATTCGCGCTTCCAACTCTTGCGAAGCTCGATCCTTCACAATTACAGCATCTCGTTGACAAAGCTTCAGCCATTCGCGGCACTCTACTATCATTGGGGAGTGCAGAGGACATTATGAATAACGTAATGATTCATGTGATTTTATCAAAGGTTGACAGCCAAACAAAGGCTAAATACAACGAACAACAAACATTCGAGCAATTACCGTCTTGGGATGAATGCTGCAAGGCTTTAAATTGTAGATGACAGGTTCTCGAAAGTCAAAATGGTGACAATAGGAAGTCCGATCAAAGAGATCAACAACTCAAGTCTAAAACACATATATCTTAAAATTCATTCGTGACCACAAACGTTGATTGTTTTTATTGTAATTCAAGCGCACACTTCATCAGTAGCTGCAAAGCATTTGCAGACTTAGCAATTCAACAACGATAAGAGTTGGCCAAGAAAGCAGGCGTTTGCTTTAATTGTCTTCGAAATTCTTATCAGATCAAGGACTGCCGATCTAAATCTAGATGCAAAATCTGTCGCAATTCACATCATACACTACTTCACTAACTCCAACCAGAGCTTATATCATCATCAAACATAAATCATATCGAGAGGCAAGCAAGACACGATCCAAGGCTACACAATAATGTCACCCTAATAGCTCGCACTGTAAAAAAGGGAATTTTCCGACAGCAGTCGTTCTAATCAGGGACAAATTCGGGCAATTCCATCCAGTTCGCGCTTCATTAGACTCCTGTTCCGAAGTTAATTTCATAACCGAGGAAACATCAAAGCGTCTTCAACTAGACAGGTTTCTTGTACAACAAGAAGGTAGTGGTCGCAACTATAAAATCGCGTACCTGTCTTCAACGTTTTCAACAATTAAAACTATTTGTGCAAAACAGCCTGAAGAATCAGTTTATGTTCCAAACTGGAAATTACCAGAAGACTTAATCCCAGCAGACCCTAAATTTCATGTTTCGTCAAAAATCGATCTTCTTATCAATACAGAAGGTTTCTTTGAAGCGATTTGAGAAGGAAAGATTAGTCTAGGAGAAAACTTACCAAGTTTAGTAAGCACAGCGTTTAGGTGTTTTGTAGGTGGCAACACAGCGGTAGGAAAACCTACACAAAATCAATTATGTAATGTCATTCAAGAAAAGGCCTCACTCTACAAACTCGTAAACCAATTTTGGGAGATCGAAGAGTGTTAAATCTGCGCAGAAATCAATGGAAAGGACTGCCCACTCGGTGCGTCGGTGCTGCATAGCGAATTGTATGTGGACGATGTATTAACTGGCGCAGATACTGTAGCCGAATAAATGGAAATAAAGAAACAGCTCACCAAAATATTAGGTACGGCTAGATTACAGCTCGCAAAGTTTAGCAGCAATTCAAAGGACATAGTCGAAAGATCTCAAGATTAAATATTCATAGAACTCAGTGATCAGGAATTCACAAAGACCCTTGGAGTAGCATAAAAGCCAAACGCCGACGTGTTTGTGTTCCATCCTAAGGTAGTACTCGATGCTCCAGTTACTAGGAGGTCGGTGCTATCAGCGATTGCTCGAATTTTCGACATATTCGGGCTTATAAGTCCCATTATAATACGTGCTAAAATATTTCTTCAAGATCTCACACTGAAAAGGTTACCATGGGATATTTGCATCAACGAAAAACAACTCGCCATGTGGACCGAAATCACCGATGATCTTCGTGTGTTAGAAAATCTTACTGTACCGCGTTATGTTCTCACAGCAAAATCCGAAATGTGTGAAATCCATCCGAGCGGGCGTACGGTTGCTGTTTATACATTCGTGTCCAGAACGAAACGAAAATTGGAATCAATCTTCTGATGGCCAAGTCTAAGGTTGCACCAATCCGCGCACAGTCGTTGCCCAAGCTAGAGCTATGCGCTGCGTTACTATTGAGCAGGACGTGGAGAAAAATTGCAGGATTTATAAAACCTTATTTCTCAAGTGTATACTTCTGGACGGACTCAACTATTTTGTACTGCAATGCGCCAGTACCGAAGAGTCTATTTTAGACTCCATTATCGACAACAGTTCATCATACATAAAAAAAATTCGGATTCTCGCTTATGTCTACCGAGCCATCAACAACGTTCCAGCAGCTAAACACTTAAAAGGAAAGGACGTCACACACAATTCTGCGCGCGAAATGGAACACACATTTTGGAAAATTATATCTCACATTCAAAGGAACGTGTATTCGGCTATAATTCTTGCGTTAAGACAAGGAAAGCCGCTGCAGCCAAGTTTGCAAACGCTTACACCTTTTTTTCAGGGGAGCACATCAGGAATCGTTATAATGAGGGTAGGAGGAAGACTTTTCAATTCCGAACTACCATTTGACTCCAAGTTTCCAGCCATTTTACCAAAGCATCATAGGTTTGTGTATCTTTACATTGAATATCTTCATCGCTCAAATCATCATGCTGGTCCTAAGGCACTGCTAGCAATCTTGCGTCATAGATTGTGGATAATTAACGCCAGAGCAGTAATTCGAAAACTTGTTAGAAACTGTATCCATTGCTTTCATTATAAGCCCCAGTTGATGAAGCAAATCATGGGAGGTTTACCAGCCGATAGGTTAAGGCAAAATCGACCATTTTTGACTTCGGGCGTAGACTTCTGCGTCCCATTTTTCACAAGTTATAGGACTGGGGTAAGCCGCTCTACAAAACCTATGCCGCAATCTTTGTTTGCTTTACATCAAAGGCCATTCACGTAGAACTCGTGACTGAGTTGTCTTCGGTTGCATTCCTGCTGAGTGTCCGCCGTTTTATCGCTCGGAGAGGCATCCCTCTAAAATTGTATTGCGACAACGGCGCCAACTTTGTCGGAGCCTCATCCAGGTTAAAGGAATTCAAGACTCATTAAACTTTCTTCATTCGTACAGTAGTTGTAAAGGCTTCGAATTCTGTTTTATACCCCCCAGGTCACCCCATTTCGGTGGAATTTGGGAAGCCGCAGTCAAATCAACGAAGACTTTGGTATTAAAAACGGTTTCAAATGCTAACTTAACTCTAGAAGAGCTTCAGACTGTATTCATAGAAGTGGAGGCTATTCTCAACTCAAGGCCAATAGCTCCCGCATCTGATGACCCGAATGACGACGAGGCAGTCACTCCAGCTCACCTGATAATTGGTTCAAGCTTACTAGCCGCACCTGACGAAAGACTTTTCAACGCCATGGATCCAAAAGGAATGCGCTATCTCGATCGTTGGCAAAGGGTTGCTTACCTCAAGCAACAATTCTGGCACCTTTGGCATAGGGACTACATACGCAGCCTTCAGCAACGAACCAAGTGGCCAATCAGGCAGCCAAACTTGGAGGTTGGCCAGCTTGTCATTATTCAAGAGGATAACATGCCTCCACAGCAATGGCTCCTTGCAAGAGTAACCAATGTTATCACTGGACGAGACGGAGCAGTGCGCGTCGCCGATTTGAAAACTTCAAAGGGTACTATGAGGCGTCCGATTCATAAACTCGCTCTCCTCCCCGCTGCTTAATCTTAAAGAATGGTTCTTTAACGGGGGGAGAATGTCGGGGAAATCTATTGTTATAATTATAAGTTTTGAATTAGAATTTAACGTAACTGAAATTATGTAGCAACCACACACGGTTGCATTTAACATTTTACCAACACTGCGCCACGCATAACATTCTGTAAACTTAAGCCATATTTAAAGTAAGCGCGGAAGCGCAGCTCACTTGCTTTCGTCAATCACGCTAACAAGACAATTTTTACAACTTGAAGAATAATAAAACACATGTATTGAGAAAATACGCATCAGAACACAACACGAGAGTCAGAGCATTATCAATCGCTCATGGATGACGGAAAGTAGCCAGTTAGCTGCTACACATACTGACATATAGAGATTTTAAAGAAACAATCTTGAAACGATATAAAGAACCATTATACCCAGGAATCGAAAAAAACTACTAAATGGCTTAGAGAAAAATATTATATCCCCGATTATCAAAAATTAGTTCAGAATATAATAAACGAATGTGATACTTGCAACATTGCTAAAACGGAACATAGAAATACTAAATTGACATTTGAACTTACTCCAGAAATACAAAATATAAGAGGGAAATTTGTCCTTGATTTTTATATGGTGGATAAACAATAATTTTTATCATTAATCGACGTATATTCAAAATTTGCTACCGTAGTAGAAGTCACAGGCAGGGATTGGTTAGAAGCTAAAAGAGCTATCATGAAAGTATTTGACGAAATGGGAAAACCACAGGAAATCAAACCACATAAAGATTCAGCATTTATGGGTGTAGCTTTACACAATTGGTTAAATTCAGAAGGAGTACAGATTAAAATAACATGTAAAAACGGTATATCAGACGTGGGTAGACTTCATAAAATGGTTAATGAGAATTTGAGAATTATAGGTAGTGAACCAGACATTGAAAATGGGTATACCAAATTTGAATTAATTTTGTACATTTATAATCATAAAGCAAAACATAATACTACAAATCAAATACCAGCCAACATATTTATGTATGCAGGAACTCCTGAATATGAAACACAAGAAAAGAAAATAAATAGAATCGAAAAATTAAATGAAAAACGTTATGATTATGAAATAGATACAAAATATAGACAAGTATTTTTAGTAAAGTCCAAAATCCATTTAAAAAGACAGGAGCCTTAAGAAAAATAGACAAAAAAAAGTTTTGAAGAAACAAATAGAGAAGGAAAAATTATTCATTAAAAATCGAAATTTAAAAAGAAGAAAACTAATAAAAGTAAAGGCAAGCAGAAGAAAATGAACGGACTCAACAACAACAACATGATTTCATTCATAATATTAACAACTATAATTTTACTAACAATCGGTCAGAGTATCGAAATAAATCATTCGGAACATTTGACCAAGATTATAAAGATGAGATGGAAGAAAAAATTAAAACTTTAGTAGACACTAGTGTTCAGAACACCGATTTCAACATGGATATCGATGTCATATATAATGGAATTGAGGTAATCAATAAATTAAAGGCAGACGGAAAGGGAACAAAAAGTCAGCGTTTTAATATTTAATTTACAACACTTTACAGAATATGTAGAAGATATTATATTAGGAATGCAGCTGACAAGATTAGGTTTATTCAATCCAAAATTATTAAAACAAGATTATTTGAAGAACGTGAACCCTGTGTCGGTTACGGCAATATTAGGCATGGGGAAAGAAGAGGATCCTAGTTTAGCTGCCGGCGAGGCAAAACTAACACATCTTAGATCGCAAAGAAGCACCATCGAACGCCATATAGAAAACATACATGGCAAAGTCATAGCTAATGGAGCTAATGAAGAAATTCCAGTTCTCGAGTGTAGGCTGCAAATTCTAGAATCGCATTATCGACAGTTGTGTCAGATTCAAGCTCAAATTGAATCTCTAAGGTCTACTGATAACAATCGGGCAGAAATAGATGAACGTTTCATAGCAGCTAGAGTTAGCATCATATCACTTACCCAGCCAAGACAACGTCAAGGCCATGCAGATCAAAGCGTCTTTGAAACAACGTTGGCTGGATCTCACAATACCAGATTGCCAAAGCAGAAGCTTCCCAGCTTTGATGGCAAATACTCTCAGTTTAAACGGTTCATCACTTCATTCAATAATTTAGTTCACAATGACTCTTCCCTCACGCAAATGGATAAGATTAATTATTTACTAGGCTGCTTATCTGGTCCAGCGCTGGAAGTAGTTCAGGCATTTCAGATTTCGGAAGATAGCTATCCAAAGGCTTTAGAGCGGTTGAAATCAAGGTACGAAAAGGACGTGCTCATATTTCTGGAATGAATCTCTTGTTTATTCGCGCTTCCAACTCTTGCGAAGCTCGATCCTTCACAATTACAGCATCTCGTTGACAAAGCTTCAGCCATTCGCGGCTCTCTACTATTATTGGGGAGTGCAGAGGACATTATGAATAACGTAATGATTCATGTGATTTTATCAAAGGTTGACAGCCAAACAAAGGCTAAATACAACGAACAACAAACATTCGAGCAATTACCGTCTTGGGATGAATGCTGCAAGGCTTTAAATTGTAGATGACAGGTTCTCGAAAGTCAAAATGGTGACAATAGGAAGTCCGATCAAAGAGATCAACAACTCAAGTCTAAAACACATATATCTTAAAATTCATTCGTGACCACAAACGTTGATTGTTTTTATTGTAATTCAAGCGCACACTTCATCAGTAGCTGCAAAGCATTTGCAGACTTAGCAATTCAACAACGATAAGAGTTGGCCAAGAAAGCAGGCGTTTGCTTTAATTGTCTTCGAAATTCTTATCAGATCAAGGACTGCCGATCTAAATCTAGATGCAAAATCTGTCGCAATTCACATCATACACTACTTCACTAACTCCAACCAGAGCTTATATCATCATCAAACATAAATCATATCGAGAGGCAAGCAAGACACGATCCAAGGCTACACAATAATGTCACCCTAATAGCTCGCACTGTAAAAAAGGGAATTTTCCGACAGCAGTCGTTCTAATCAGGGACAAATTCGGGCAATTCCATCCAGTTCGCGCTTTATTAGACTCCTGTTCCGAAGTTAATTTCATAACCGAGGAAACATCAAAGCGTCTTCAACTAGACAGGTACAACAAGAAGTTAGTGGAATTGCTGAAGTCAGACAGAGAATTCATTATATTATGTCTTCAACGTTCTCAACAATTAAAACTATTTGTGCAAAACAGCCTGAAGAATCAGTTTATGTTCCAAACTGGAAATTACCAGAAGGCTTAATCCTAGCAGACCCTAAATTTCATGTTTCATCAAAAATCGATCTTCTTATCAATACAGAAGGTTTCTTTGAAGCGATTTGAGAAGGAAAGATTAGTCTAGGAGAAAACTTACCAAGTTTAGTAAGCACAGCGTTTAGGTGTTTTGTAGGTGGCAACACAGCGGTAGGAAAACCTACACAAAATCAATTATGTAATGTCATTCAAGAAAAGGCCTCACTCTACAAGCTCGTAAACCAATTTTGGGAGATCGAAGAGTGTTAAATCTGCGCAGCACCTTTGGCATAGGGACTACATACGCAGCCTTCAGCAACGAACCAAGTGGCCAATCAGGCAGCCAAACTTGGAGGTTGGCCAGCTTGTCATTATTCAAGAGGATAACATGCCTCCACAGCAATGGCTCCTTGCAAGAGTAACCAATGTTATCACTGGACGAGACGGAGCAGTGCGCGTCGCCGATTTGAAAACTTCAAAGGGTACTATGAGGCGTCCGATTCATAAACTCGCTCTCCTCCCCGCTGCTTAATCTTAAAGAATGGTTCTTTAACGGGGGGGAGAATGTCGGGGAAATCTATTGTTATAATTATAAGTTTTGAATTAGAATTTAACGTAACTGAAATTATGTAGCAACCACACACGGTTGCATTTAACATTTTACCAACACTGCGCCACGCATAACATTCTGTAAACTTAAGCCATATTTAAAGTAAGCGCGGAAGCGCAGCTCACTTGCTTTCGTCAATCACGCTAACAAGACAATTTTTACAACTTGAAGAATAATAAAACACATGTATTGAGAAAATACGCATCAGAACACAACACGAGAGTCAGAGCATTATCAATCGCTCATGGATGACGGAAAGTAGCCAGTTAGCTGCTACACATACTGACATATAGAGATTTTAAAGAAACAATCTTGAAACGATATAAAGAACCATTATACCCAGGAATCGAAAAAAACTACTAAATGGCTTAGAGAAAAATATTATATCCCCGATTATCAAAAATTAGTTCAGAATATAATAAACGAATGTGATACTTGCAACATTGCTAAAACGGAACATAGAAATACTAAATTGACATTTGAACTTACTCCAGAAATACAAAATATAAGAGGGAAATTTGTCCTTGATTTTTATATGGTGGATAAACAATAATTTTTATCATTAATCGACGTATATTCAAAATTTGCTACCGTAGTAGAAGTCACAGGCAGGGATTGGTTAGAAGCTAAAAGAGCTATCATGAAAGTATTTGACGAAATGGGAAAACCACAGGAAATCAAACCACATAAAGATTCAGCATTTATGGGTGTAGCTTTACACAATTGGTTAAATTCAGAAGGAGTACAGATTAAAATAACATGTAAAAACGGTATATCAGACGTGGGTAGACTTCATAAAATGGTTAATGAGAATTTGAGAATTATAGGTAGTGAACCAGACATTGAAAATGGGTATACCAAATTTGAATTAATTTTGTACATTTATAATCATAAAGCAAAACATAATACTACAAATCAAATACCAGCCAACATATTTATGTATGCAGGAACTCCTGAATACAAACGTTGATTGTTTTTATTGTAATTCAAGCGCACACTTCATCAGTAGCTGCAAAGCATTTGCAGACTTAGCAATTCAACAACGATAAGAGTTGGCCAAGAAAGCAGGCGTTTGCTTTAATTGTCTTCGAAATTCTTATCAGATCAAGGACTGCCGATCTAAATCTAGATGCAAAATCTGTCGCAATTCACATCATACACTACTTCACTAACTCCAACCAGAGCTTATATCATCATCAAACATAAATCATATCGAGAGGCAAGCAAGACACAATCCAAGGCTACACAATAATGTCACCCTAATAGCTCGCACTGTAAAAAAGGGAATTTTCCGACAGCAGTCGTTCTAATCAGGGACAAATTCGGGCAATTCCATCCAGTTCGCGCTTTATTAGACTCCTGTTCCGAAGTTAATTTCATAACCGAGGAAACATCAAAGCGTCTTCAACTAGACAGGTACAACAAGAAGTTAGTGGAATTGCTGAAGTCAGACAGAGAATTCATTATATTATGTCTTCAACGTTCTCAACAATTAAAACTATTTGTGCAAAACAGCCTGAAGAATCAGTTTATGTTCCAAACTGGAAATTACCAGAAGGCTTAATCCTAGCAGACCCTAAATTTCATGTTTCATCAAAAATCGATCTTCTTATCAATACAGAAGGTTTCTTTGAAGCGATTTGAGAAGGAAAGATTAGTCTAGGAGAAAACTTACCAAGTTTAGTAAGCACAGCGTTTAGGTGTTTTGTAGGTGGCAACACAGCGGTAGGAAAACCTACACAAAATCAATTATGTAATGTCATTCAAGAAAAGGCCTCACTCTACAAGCTCGTAAACCAATTTTGGGAGATCGAAGAGTGTTAAATCTGCGCAGAAATCAATGGAAAGGACTGCCCACTCGGTGCGTCGGTGCTGCATAGCGAATTGTATGTGGACGATGTATTAACTGGCGCAGATACTGTAGCCGAATAAATGGAAATAAAGAAACAGCTCACCAAAATATTAGGTACGGCTAGATTACAGCTCGCAAAGTTTAGCAGCAATTCAAAGGACATAGTCGAAAGATCTCAAGATTAAATATTCATAGAACTCAGTGATCAGGAATTCACAAAGACCCTTGGAGTAGCATAAAAGCCAAACGCCGACGTGTTTGTGTTCCATCCTAAGGTAGTACTCGATGCTCCAGTTACTAGGAGGTCGGTGCTATCAGCGATTGCTCGAATTTTCGACATATTCGGGCTTATAAGTCTCATTATAATACGTGCTAAAATATTTCTTCAAGATCTCACACTGAAAAGGTTACCATGGGATACTTGCATCAACGAAAAACAACTCGCCATGTGGACCGAAATCACCGATGATCTTCGTGTGTTAGAAAATCTTACTGTACCGCGTTATGTTCTCACTGCAAAATCCGAAACGTGTGAAATCCATCCGAGCGGGCGTACGGTTGCTGTTTATACATTCGTGTCCAGAACAAAACGAAAATTGGAATCAATCTTCTGATGGCCAAGTCTAAGGTTGCACAAATCCGCGCACAGTCGTTGAACAAGCTAGAGCTATGCGCTGCGTTACTATTGAGCAGAACGTGGAGAAAAATTGCAGGATTAATAAAACCTTATTTCTCAAGTGTATACTTCTGGACGGACTCAACTATTTTGTACTGCAATGCGCCAGTACCGAAGAGTCTATTTTAGACTCCATTATCGACAACAGTTCATCATACATAAAAAAAATTCGGATTCTCGCTTATGTCTTCCGAGCCATCAACAACGTTCCAGCAGCTAAACACTTAAAAGGAAAGGACGTCACACACAATTCTGCGCGCGAAATGGAACACACATTTTGGAAAATTATATCTCACATTCAAAGGAACGTGTATTCGGCTATAATTCTTGCGTTAAGACAAGGAAAGCCGCTGCAGCCAAGTTTGCAAACGCTTACACCTTTTTTTCAGGGGAGCACATCAGGAATCGTTATAATGAGGGTAGGAGGAAGACTTTTCAATTCCGAACTACCATTTGACTCCAAGCCATTTTACCAAGACATCATAGGTTTGTGTATCTTTACATTGAATATCTTCATCGCTCAAATCATCATGCTGGTCCTAAGGCACTGCTAGCAATCTTGCGTCATAGATTGTGGATAATTAACGCCAGAGCAGTAATTCGAAAACTTGTTAGAAACTGTATCCATTGCTTTCATTATAAGCCCCAGTTGATGAAGCAAATCATGGGAGGTTTACCAGCCGATAGGTTAAGGCAAAATCGACCATTTTTGATTTCGGGCGTAGATTTCTGCGTCCCATTTTTCACAATTTATAGGATTGGGGTAAGCCACATCAAAGGCCATTCACGTAGAACTCGTGACTGAGTTGTCTTCGGTTGCATTCCTGCTGAGTGTCCGCCGTTTTATCGCTCGGAGAGGCATCCCTCTAAAATTGTATTGCGACAACGGCGCCAACTTTGTCGGAGCCTCATCCAGGTTAAAGGAATTCAAGAATCATTAAACTTTCTTCATTCGTACAGTAGTTGTAAAGGCTTCGAATTCTGTTTTATACCCCCCAGGTCACCCCATTTCGGTGGAATTTGGGAAGCCGCAGTCAAATCAACGAAGACTTTGGTATTAAAAACGGTTTCAAATGCTAACTTAACTCTAGAAGAGCTTCAGACTGTATTCATAGAAGTGGAGGCTATTCTCAACTCAAGGCCAATAGCTCCCGCATCTGATGACCCGAATGACGACGAGGCAGTCACTCCAGCTCACCTGATAATTGGTTCAAGCTTACTAGCCGCACCTGACGAAAGACTTTTCAACGCCATGGATCCAAAAGGAATGCGCTATCTCGATCGTTGGCAAAGGGTTGCTTACCTCAAGCAACAATTCTGGCACCTTTGGCATAGGGACTACATACGCAGCCTTCAGCAACGAACCAAGTGGCCAATCAGGCAGCCAAACTTGGAGGTTGGCCAGCTTGTCATTATTCAAGAGGATAACATGCCTCCACAGCAATGGCTCCTTGCAAGAGTAACCAATGTTATCATTGGACGAGACGGAGCAGTGCGCGTCGCCGATTTGAAAACTTCAAAGGGTACTATGAGGCGTCCGATTCATAAACTCGCTCTCCTCCCCGCTGCTTAATCTTAAAGAATGGTTCTTTAACGGGGGGAGAATGTCGGGGAAATCTATTGTTATAATTATAAGTTTTGAATTTGAATTTAACGTAACTGAAATTATGTAGCAACCACACACGTTTGCATTTAACATTTTACCAACACTGCGCCACGCATAACATTCTGTAAACTTAAGCCATATTTAAAGTAAGCGCGGAAGCGCAGCTCACTTTGCTTTCGTCGATCACGCTAACAAGACAATTTTTACAACTTGAAAAATAATAAAACACATGAATTGAGAAAATACGCATCAGAACACAACATGAGTCTCAGAGCATTATCAATCGCTCATGGATGACGGAAAGTAGCCAGTTAGCTGCTACACATACTGACATATAGAGATTTTAAAGAAACAATCTTGAAACGATATAAAGAACTATTATACCCAGGAATCGAAAAAACTACTAAATGACTTAGAGAAAAATATTATATCCCCGATTATCAAAAATTAGTTCAGAATATAATAAACGAATGTGATACTTGCAACATTGCTAAAACGGAACATAGAAATACTAAATTGACATTTGAACTTACTCCAGAAATACAAAATATAAGAGGGAAATTTGTCCTAGATTTTTATATGGTGGATAAACAATAATTTTTATCATTAATCGACGTATATTCAAAATTTGCTACCGTAGTAGAAGTCACAGGCAGGGATTGGTTAGAAGCTAAAAGAGCTATCATGAAAGTATTTGACGAAATGGGAAAACCACAGGAAACCAAACCACATAAAGATTCAGCATTTATGGGTGTAGCTTTACACAATTGGTTAAATTCAGAAGGAGTACAGATTAAAATAACATGTAAAAACGGTATATCAGACGTGGGTAGACTTCATAAAATGGTTAATGAGAATTTGAGAATTATAGGTAGTGAACCAGACATTGAAAATGGGTATACCAAATTTGAATTAATTTTGTACATTTATAATCATAAAGCAAAACATAATACTACAAATCAAATACCAGCCAACATATTTATGTATGCAGGAACTCCTGAATATGAAACACAAGAAAAGAAAATAAATAGAATCGAAAAATTAAATGAAAAACGTTATGATTATGAAATAGATACAAAATATAGACAAGTATTTTTAGTAAAGTCCAAAATCCATTTAAAAAGACAGGAGCCTTAAGAAAAATAGACAAAAAAAAGTTTTGAAGGAACAAATAGAGAAGGAAAAATTATTCATTAAAAATCGAAATTTAAAAAGAAGAAAACTAATAAAAGTAAAGGCAAGCAGAAGAAAATGAACGGACTCAACAACAACAACATGATTTCATTCATAATATTAACAACTATAATTTTACTAACAATCGGTCAGAATATCGAAATAAATCATTCGGAACATTTGACCAAGATTATAAAGATGAGATGGAATTAAAACTTTAGTAGACACTAGTGTTCAGAACACCGATTTAAACATGGAATTAAGGTTATCAATAAATTAAAGGCAGACGGAAAGGGAACAAAAAGTCAGCGTTTTAATATTTAATTTACAACACTTTACAGAATATGTAGAAGATATTATATTAGGAATGCAGCTGACAAGATTAGGTTTATTCAATCCAAAATTATTAAAACAAGATTATTTGAAGAACGTCAACCCTGAGAAATTGTTGAAAATCAAAACCTCCACTTGGCTTAAAACAAAGACATGTGAAATTTTGATTCTTTTCCATATTCCTTCAGAGATAGTAAAATCCTCCGGTTTTTGAAATTATTCCTTTTCTCGATGAAAATAATACCCCTAAAACGTTATTAAATCAAAATTTTATTAATAAAGAAATTTCAATAGTTGGAAGTAACCTTGTTAAAATCCTTAATTGTTCAGTACAATTAGAAGAATTCACTATTTTAAATACAATGTTAGATTACACATACGTAAAAGCTCTACGTAGATAATAATGTAACAAAGTTAGAACCATTATTGATTCATTTACACAAAAGAAATAAAAAAAG
Organism: Drosophila elegans; assembly: GCF_018152505.1. Lineage (NCBI taxonomy): Eukaryota > Metazoa > Arthropoda > Insecta > Diptera > Drosophilidae > Drosophila > Drosophila elegans. Next base: position 724,617 of record NW_024545907.1, on the reverse strand, counting down.
AATTACACACAAAATATTATAATGTATTCCAAGTAACCACTTTAACAACTTTTGTAATCATTTTTATGAGCACTTTATTGTACTTATTGTATAAATTTAAGAGCAAACCAAGACAACTTATTGTAAAATATGTAAAATCAAAGGAAGAAACGCAAAAAAATACAGAAATTGTAAACGATCTACCAAACCAAATTAACATAGAAGAAAATGTAAAGTTATATCCAACACTATCCACCTGAGGGCATGCCAAATTCAAAGAATGGAGGAGTGACATATCCATAATCCCACATAACTCTTATGCACATGTTCACACGCCCACATACACATACACCCTTAATACCCCAATCAGCCAACATCTAATTGCAAATTTCCCCAAGCCTTATTCTAAACATTCAGAACGAATCAAATTACGTTATCAGTTCGTTCCCACACTTTCGGACCCTCAATGGAAAATTAACATTCGAGTGAATCCCCAAGATTCTAGACTAAACAATCGGATTGAGAAGCTGGTGCATTATCAGCAACAACCCAAAGGGCAATTAGAAAACTCACTCAATTAAAGTCAACTCCACTCATAGAAAGCTCTAAATCCCAAAACCGAAGTATGATCGTCAAAGAAGTTTAAGTTAAGAAGCGAGTTCAGTTTGAGACTTGTCTTAAGACAGACAGTGTTTTTCCAAAAAGAAAATAATTGTAACCAGTTTAAAAATAAATTAAATAAAGTTTTTTTCTATATTAAACTTATGGTTCGGAAATTTAATTATATATAAATATCAATAGTGATCATCAGTATCATTTACCATGTGTGTTTCTTTGGGCAAGCTGAGCTGCACAAATCGACTTAAGTAAAGTTGTCGGTGTTTCCATTCCACCGTTCCAACAAGTCGCGCTTGGTCTAAAAACAAATATTTCCACCCGTTCCGCTTTGTGGCATGTCTGGTGCAGATGATAAAAACCATCGCCCATTGAAAAAAAAGAGTCTCCGTAAAGCCGCCCACACCTAGAGGCAGCAGTAGATCTCTTTCGTCCCAAGAAAGGCTTCCTCCGTGCCATAACGAAGTCTTCTTAGGCGAATATCTTCGCTGGCCGACTTTTGGGGACCTTTTTACGGCAATTTACATAAACAATCCGAGGCTAACTCCTGTCGAAAAATTGTTCCACCTAAATGCCAAAACGAGTGGCAATGCACACACCTTAGTTTCCAATGCGCTTTTGACTACGATGGTTTTCGGTCAGCTTGGGCTAACCTAACTGCATTTCGAAAACAAACGATTGTTAGTTAAAAGCCAACTTAGGATACTGTTTAATGTGCAAACCATCAGCCAGGAATCTGGGACAGCTTTGCGAGAATTACAATGCACTATTCTGCCTCAGAGCACTAGAAATGTGCGGAATAAACATCAAACATTGGGATTGTCTCTTGGTGTACATGTGCTCCTCCAAACTCTCGAAGCCCACGCTGTCCTTATGGGAGCAGTCGCTACACGACAAAGCCAATATTCCAACATGGCATGAACTGAGCGTTTTCTTGACTGAGCGTCACCGTAGCGTAGTAGAGGCCATTGATGACGTGCGACCGTCAGGTTCTAGTCATTCTCAGGCGAAGGCGCCCACATCTAATACTGCATCTCGAAAAATAAATTCCTACGAGACAAGAGTGGCATCCATTAGCTAGTTTTCTCCAGATGTCGGTCGAAGATCGGTCGGCGTACATAAGAGCAAACAAGCTGTGTCTGAATTGTTTTGTTACACATAGTTGCTTTACGTGCCGGGGCCGCCATCACAGTCAACTCATCCCCAGAGCTTTAAATTCCCACTCCGACACCTAGAATAATACCAAATTCAGGTTCTGAGGCAACCTTAAACCAGACAGTATCCGCTGAATCAAAAAAGCTCTGTCAGTTTACCATTCGTTTGCCGAACAGGTTTACAGTTAAACTCGCTTGCCTATGTTCTTTCCCAGTTAGCTGGAAATCTCCCACCCTGTCCGGTTCCGCTACATTTTCTTCGGGACCTCCCCGACCTTCCACTGGCGGATCCAAAGTTTCTTGAGAGCGCACAAATAGATGTTTTGATCGGGGCCGATATACTGCCATCCATCCTTCTAAGCGGCACACGTTCGAATATCTGTGGTTCCCTTCTCGGCCAAGAGACCATTTTCGGATGGATTCTAACAGTACCGGCTTCAAGGCAAAATAAGAATTCCGTCTTTTCTATGCGGATTTCTCACGCGTCGGACACTGCCCTTGACAAATGACTCACCAAATTTTAGGAGGTTAAGGATCAGCCAGTAAAAGTGGCAAAAGCGTCCGATTTGACATGTGTGGAAAACTTCCTCCAGTGTACTACGAGAGACGACAGCGGCAGGTATATAGTAAGCCTTCCGTTTCGTAATCTTGAAAACGTAAATTTCGCCCTGGGACAGTCCAGATTCTGCGCGTTGGCTCAATTCCTTAGAAATGAGCAACGCCTAAAAAGAGACAGTCAACTGAAAACCAAATATGACGCCGTGATTCACGAATATCTCGATCTCAACCATATGAGAGAGGTGCTTCCTAACCACGATTCTGCAACTTACTATCTTCCGCATCATGCCATGCTCAAGCCGGAAAGCACAACCACCAAACTGTGGTATTCAACGCTTCCAGCCCTTCAGAGAATGCGGTCAGTTTGAATTATATCCTTCATGCTGGCCCAGTCTTACAATCCGACCTAACCATCCAGATCCTGAAGTGGCGATATTTCCGATACGTCTATAGCGCCGATATCGAGAAGATGTATCGACAGATCTGGGTAGATCCGAAGCATACCTCGTTCCAACGCCTCTTATTCAGCAACAGCGAGGGATACATTCGGGATTATAAATTGAAAACGGTGACTTTTGGAATCTATTGTGCGCCCTTCCTGGAGATTCGAGTTTTTCAACAGCTGGCGACTGACGTGCAGTTCAGTCATCCAAAAGCAAGCAATGTCATTCGCAATTATATGTATGAAGATGATCTCCTTTCGGGAGATGACTCCGCAGAGGACGCGCAGCTCATTGTACGAGGGCTACAAAGTGCCCTAGCTTCCTCGGGCTTTCCATTAAGAAAGTGGACCTCACACAAAAAACAAAGTTTAGCTCACATCCAAAGCGATCATCTCCTGAACACAGATTTCCTCGAGATCGACACCGAAAGTACAGCTAAAACTCTCCAAGTGCGTTGGAAAGCGACGTCCGACGAATTTTTCTTCGTCCCACCACAACTATCAACTGAGAATTCCCCAAATCGCCAAGCTGTTCTTTATGCAAGAGAATTGGCTACAGGAGTTAGGGTGGGACGATGAACTTCCAGCTGAGTTTTGCCAAAAGTGGCAAAAGAGCAGGTTCGAATTCCGAGATGGGTCTCCTTTCGCACAGAGTTCCGCGTAGAGCATCATGAATTCTGTGACGCCTCGCAAAAAGCATAAGGGGCTGCGATTTATGTGCATGTAGAGGTGGGGCATGCTATAGTAGTTAACCTGCCCACGGCCAAAACGCGCGTTGCGCCAGTCAAAACTGTGTCGCTCCCCCGGCTAGAGCTGTATAGAGCTCTACTACTGGCCGAGATGGCCGAAGCTATCCTTCCTAGCATGCCGATGCTCACAGAGAACCTCCATTGCTAGACCGACTCCACCATTGTGCTGGCATGGTTAGCCAAGCCCGCGTGTCATTGGACGACGTTCGCAGCCAACAGGGTGACAAAGATAACCCAATCTATAGTTTCAGCCAATTGGTCGCACGTTCAATCTTGGAGGAGTAGCCCTCCAAGAGCTGGTTGACAACCCACTTTGGTGGCATGGACCAACTTGGTTGCAACAGCCACGCAATGGCCTAGCCAGGGCACCGACTTACCGGTTACCGAGATAGAAAACGGGCAGTCAAAGTCCATGTGGCGTCCACGCCGTTAGAATATATCTTAGATAGCTTCTCCAAATTAGATAGAGCATTGTGAGTTCTCGCTTATGTTCAGCGATTCGACCATCTTTTTAGAGGCCCCGGAACTTGCAGCCGCTGAAAGACTCATGGATGTTTGCACGCACGCAGCGTCCTTCCGGCGGCCTTGGTCATCTTGGAGACTGGGTCCAAGACGTTCGACACTGCCGTCCTCATCGACCCGTGCACGCCGACCAGCTGCATCGACGCTTCGCTGGCAGCAGCCTTTCGTCTGCCGACCACCAGCGTTGGAGATGAGAAGATCTGCACGGCGACAATCCGGTAGAAGGTCGACTAGGGGACCAGGTTCGAGGTGGTCCTGAAGATCCAGCCAATTGTCCGAATCCGCACTCCGATCTGTGCAATCTCCGACGAAGTCGACCGAAAGTTCACTGATCTTCCTTTGGCCGATCCGCGTTTTTACTTGCCGGCGACAATCTCCCTGATCCTGGGTGCGGACGTCTACGGCAAGGTCATCCAGCCAGGGTTCCATCTGGTTGACGGGGGACTGCCAGAGGCTCAAAAGATAGCCATCGGCTCGACTCTCTCCGGGGCATGCAACCTGGCCTAATGTTGCAACACCAGCAGCTGCTAGGGGGGCGGAATGTTTAGGCAGCGGAACATGATCGAGAGGCTCCCGCTCTTGGAGAGTTCCCGGCTGCGCTTGGCGCTTGAAGCGCTCTAGTTTTTAATTTTCCAATTCAAAATTGTCAAGATCGTGAATACATCGCCCGGCCGGTCCGCCCTAGAATCGGCACCAAAGACTTTTTTTACCTTCTCCTTTTCGGGTAGCGACCGAGTGTTTTTTTTCCTCCTCTACAGCCACCACCGATTAGCACCCCGCTGCTTCGTTGAAGCTGCCTTCTACCAGAAGTCGTCGACTCCAGCAACCCCCGTTGCCCCACGAACAGATCCCAAATCTTTTTATCATCGAGCATTGTTTATTAAGAATTCAGTAGCATCATCCGTTTTTAAATTCTTTGGTGTTCCACGACCTGAACTGATCATTTTTTCCATTGCCAGTGAGAAGCGTTTTTTGCCTTTTATGCTTTAGCCCACTCAAATTTAGAGAACGTGTCTTTTACGGTGAAAAGGTAGCGATTTCCATTATAATTCGTTGAATACTTCCCATTTTCACTAAATCTGCTTGATAGAGATCATTTATACCTTTTATCACTACTCTTCGACGTTTAATTTAACAATACAACATTTTTCACTCATAGTTTTAGTAATAGAATTTTCGTACAACTAGAGTTTCAGTACCATCTATTTTATTTGTCTGTGATTTTAAAACTGATTTCGGTTAAATAACATATTTAAAAGCATGTTGTTCAATTTTACTAACTTTTGTCATTAAGTTGACTAGAATTTTATCAACATTTTCGACCCTCCCATTATAAATTTTAGCTATGCTTTCCAAAAAAGCTATCCTTCGTTAAAGAGATTGACTTATTTTCGAATTTATTTATTCGCCAAAACAATGTTTACTGACTACATCTTTATATAGCTTAAAACTGATCAAGTTAAAAAATATTCAATTAAAGAAAACACTAATTGCTTGTTGGAACTGAAGTCGAACCGCATGCTAGGTGGTAAGGCATTATATAATCGAAGAGCCCGACAAATAGGCTCATCATTGGTTCGCGAGAACGTAAAGACCTGCATGGCACACAAAAGTCTATCTTAGAAAGCAACGCAGGGCAAACTAGGCTGGCAGCAAGAAGGTCATCCAAGATAAGTAAGGCTTATATTTTCCTACGGTCTTCAAGGCTAGAAAGATGGACAAGACGACATTTGCTAGAATAAGATGGCAAAGGGTCAGCAAAGTTAATTGAAGAAAGAGCATACTAAGATCTCTTTTTAATGTCTCTAAGTTAGCATCAACATATTTTTTGTCGCTGCATCCGAATAATCTAATGGGTTCCCACAATTTTTTGTTCGTTTCTGTTGAGTGTTCAGGCTAGCGACGGCATCAATGTACAAACCCACAACAGTTTTAATATCCCTTTTTCAAAATTCTGAATGCTCTTTTTCGTCGAAAAAGTGACCAAACTTTTCGTCAGTCATTTTGATTATAAGACAGTTTAAAGTTTGCTCACCTTATCCATCACCTTACCATCTGTTTTTGAGGCTATTAAAAACTGAAATCTTTCATCTATTTCATTAACATCATCTCAATATATTTAATTGGGTTTTGGACATGTATCCAAATGGCGTTGTACTTTTAGGTATATATAGTAAATATTCTTCAAGTTCCAAGGCTATAGACTCTCCAAAAACAGTTTTTTTCCTCTGCGCATTGATAATTGGGTACCTCCATCTTTGTTTGTGATTGCAAGGGTTTCAATGCTCGCATGTTGAACACCTTTATGACCTCCTCCTGAAGTATTAACTCCTCCAGCTCACTTTCTGCTGGAATTGGTTGATTCATGTTGTTGTGTTGAACTGAAGTCTTTTCTCGTGAAGCTTGTTGCTGTTCAAAAAGAAAGCTGAATGACTTACCAAGTTGGTGTTGATGTTCTGACTGTGATGTTTCAAAGATTTTCGAACACATTTTATACCCAAATCCACCCTCGATTGCTAACAAAAACCAGTTTATCCACCCTTGTGATTTAGAATCACAAATGAAAGCAGGAATTTAATGCACAGGTGCCTACAATTGTGTATTCAAAATCTTTGAATCTGATCATAGTTGTATTTCGTATTATGCCCTAAATCTTTAACAACTTCTTTTGGTGGTTGAAAATTTCCAAAACTATAAAAGTAGAATATATTAATTTTCTTTATGTGGTAAGCTATCCCTTGAATTCGAGTCATTCTAGTTAATCACCCCACTCTCAATATTTTGAGATGTTTTTTTCATAAAACCCCCCTAAAATGTGGTATATTTCTTTAAGCAAATTTCATTATATTTGATAATGACCTTTTGGTTAGCTCACCAACTGATTTTTTTCTCTTCATTCACTCACCACGAGTGTAATATGGTTTTAGGTATAGTCCGTACACGCTTTAAAGGGTTTTAAATATCAAACCTCTTCAAGACTAAATGTTCCTGAGGCTAAACTAACTATAGCACTTAATGCAGTTAAGATGGGGATCATTGGTAAAAAACCTCTCATTTTGGGTACATTAATTATTCGCGGAACTTAATAAAATTGTTCTTAGATCCGGTTATGCATTGATTTAATTTTAATTGCATTCACAGCATCAAAAGGTTTTTGTTTTTTCAATATATTTTATTCTTCCTACGCCTCCTCTTCTTAGATTTATTTATTTTCTCCCGAGCACCCATTCCAAACTTATGGTATTCTTTGCTTTCATAATATTGGTTTAAAAATATGCTGCTGCTCGTTCCTTATGAACACTATCCTTCGCTCTTACTCGCTCCCAAGCCTTGTTAAATAATAAAGAATCTGCCTTACGACGATTGCTTAAATATTTGTTTTGTAAATAGGCTATATCGTGAACCTTGCAAGCCTCATCCAACTGATTTGTTCCGTGATCTCCACGCTCTAATCGCTCTACAAGCTTTGTACCGGGTCCATAATATTTATATCCAGGAATATGAAACTCAATCGGAAGAGCATCAATTAACTTATTAACTTCCATGTTCTTGCAGTAAATAATGACTAATGTGATTATAAAAACGTTTCCCCGTTATATTATGTTCATTCATTGAAGATTTATCGCTGAATAAACATATTTATATAAGAATTCGATTAATAAAGAAAAAAAACAACATCCTTGTTCGTAACATTGAAAATGTGAACAATGTAAATCACCACCACGTCACAGTGATTTATTACCAAACACAATAAGAGCCCTTCTGGTTGGTCCATCAAACTGCGGGAAAACTTATATTCTGGTCAGTCTAGTTGAGAGTTCAAATGGTCTGAAATTGGAAAGTATATTCGTGTTTTCCTATACCTACCCAAATATGATTACTTGGAAAAACTTATATGCGTCACATATATCGGGATCATATTAATACTGACATGAATTATGAGACATTTACACAAATTTGTCAAAAATGTTGGGAAGATAAATATGGATTTTTATATATGAGTAAGGATGATGATGTTGACAAAGAAAGATATAGAAAAGGATTTGATCAATGTATTATTCTTTAAAAGTTAATTTTTATACATATAAATTTGGGTGGGAGGTTGTATAAAACCCAGTTGAGCAACAGATTTCAAATTGGTAAGGTTATTGACTCTGAAAATTTAATACGATTTGTATTAAGAAACGCGAAAATTGTGACTGCAGTAGGTACGAGACGATTTATTTTGCGATAATTGTGAAAAACTTGTGCGAAATGCGACGACGAAGAGGGAGTGGTTACGATGACGTTCGATTGATTACAAAATTTAATATTCCAATAATTTCTCTTTGAACCTAACTTATGCTAAGGTGGCGAGAGACGGGGCGAATTCGCAAGAGTGAACGGACGAAAGCCTTATTGGCTCCCGCTCCCGCAAATAAAAAGCGCCAAAAGCGCAAACACCCCCCCCCCTGATGGGACGACGTCCTTCAGCCAAAAACGGGCAACAGGGCCACTCGAACCTTGTAATCGGCGTCGGCGTGAACCGCTACCACTCGGCCTATCCTCCACTGCTGGGGCGGAAGGTTGTCTTCTGCGACGACGACGAGCGCTCCCACGACGATGTTGGGCTCCCCCTGGTGGCACTTGAACCGCTGCTGGAGGCTGGAGATGTACTCCCGGCACCGTCGCGGGCAGGTCAGGCTGATCTGGTCCGGGAGTGCCGCTGATGGTGGGGCCAGAAGAAGGCCGCCGATGAGCAGATGCCCGGGGGTCAGGGCTTCGCCGTTGTTCGGGTCGCTGCTTAGAGCTCCGAGGGGCCTGGAGCTGAGCACGGCCTCCACGCTGGTGAGCAGAGCTCCGAGCTCCTCCGCGGTCAAGAGGTCTTGGCCTACCTTCCGAAGGAGCAGGTGCTTTGCAGACTTCACACCTGCCTCCCATAGTCCGTCGAAGTGCGGTGCACTGGGCGGTATGAACGAAAACTCGCATCCTTTTTTTTGATGCGAATGTTTCGATACCGCCCCCTGCTCCTCCAGACGGGCTCGCAACTCTCTCATGTGGCGATCTGCGCCGACGAAGTTGGTGGCGTTGTCGCACCACACCCTCTCCGGAATCCCGCGACGACTCACAAACCTTTGAAATGCCAACGCATCAGTGGTTAGGGCAGACACTAATTCTAAGTGGACCGCTTTGGACGCAAAACAGACGAACAAGGCCACGTACGACTTGTACGGTGGCTTACCACGGATACGATACGTTGTGCTGAAGGGACCACAAAAATCAACGCCACAAATATTGAACGGGCGGAGAGCTCGAAGTCTATCTGCTGGCAAGTTTCCCATAATTTGCGTCAGGAGTTACGGCTTACAGCGAAAGCAGCGCAAGCACAACCGAACTGTTCGTCGGCAGACGTCTTGAGCATTAACTAGCCAGATTTTCTCGCGCAGACGACTTACGAGAGCTCGTGGGCCAGCGTGACAGTTCGTAACGTGCAGGTATGACACAAAGGATCTGACGAACTGTGAGCTTTTAGACAGCAACAACGGGAATTTGGCTTCGTACGGGATAGGAGCATTCAATAACCAACCCCCAACTCGTAGCAATGTCGAGGAACACCAATCTAATTTATTTTCCTGAAGAAAAGGGTTAAACTTTTGAGTATTCGTTGCTACCGGTTTATTTTTCCGAATTTTACTTATGGCGTCCCTGAATTCGTGAAATTGGATAGCTTCGACAATTTTCTCAAAAGCAAAATCCAGCTCTCTTGGCGAAATACTTTTTTCAAAGGGCTTCGACACCTTTTTGCTCCTTTAAATAAAACGGAAAACCCTCACGAACACTCTCAGAAGCTTCAGGTGCGACGAAAAGGACTCTATTTTCTGAAGCACATAATTTGGCGCTGGGCTGACTACGAGAGCTATTGCCGATTTGCGTAGCTCCATCGACATTATATCAGCCGGCAGTTCGAAATGTTTATTTACAGGTCAATTATTTTCTGAGTCTAGTAAGAACGAAGGCCCACCGAACCAAATGGACGTTGTAAGCTCCTATACGTCACATCCTCGGGACACTATGTCTGCTGGGTTGACTTTCGTGGGAACGTGTCTCCAAATTGCTTTCTCCGACCACTCCTGAATTTCTGCAACCCGGTTCGAAACAAAAATCGACAACGACGAGGGATGGGTTTTAATCCAGTGTAAAGTGATCTCGGAGTCTGTCCACAGGAAAACATTCTCAATGGGACAATTTAGCAATAGCCTGACACGGTTATAGAGATCTGCCAAAAGGTGAGCTGCACACAGCTCAAGGCGAGGCAAAGTTTTCGTCTTGAGAGGAGCTATTTTCGATTTGGCGGTCAATAACGACACTTTCAAACCTTCAGCAGTCTGAGTACGAACTTAGATGCACGCTACATACGCTCGCATGGAAGCGTCAGCGACACCATGTATTTGAATCGGGACTTGTGGATCTGTGTTGACGAATCGCGATACCTTAATTTTAAGCAGAAGCGTTACTTTAAACGTCTCCCACGATGTAAGCAATGGCATCGGTAGCGACTCGTCCCAATCTAATTTTCGAAGCCACAGTTCCTGTAACAAAATCTTTGCCTTTGTGACCAAAGTGTGTGTCACGAGGCCAAGTGGGTCGAAAAGTCGAGCAGTCACCGACAAAATATTTCGCTTTGTCGCGCGAAGATCCAGGAAAGAGTCATCCAACTGAAATTGAAAGTAATCTTTAACCGGTAACCAAACCACGCCAAGGGTCTTGGTTACGTCTGAGTCTGCCATAAGTGGTATTACAGCGCTATGAGATCCGGATAATTTTGGAAGTTTGAATACCACTTTGCCAATTCAAATCCTGCCTCTTGCAAGACCTGAAAAACTTCGTCTCGATGACTTTGCAGGTCCTCAATGCATTCGGCGCCAGTCAACAAATCGTCAACATAAAAATCATTCTGAATAACCTTTGCGACTTTTGGATGAATTGCTTGCGCAATCTCTCCTAGCCGCATTAAACACCGAATCGCCAAAAACGGTGCTGGCAAAGTTCCATACGTACCGGTGTTTAACTTGAAGATTTTCAGAGACTCGGAAGGATCTCGACTCCATACTATGAGCTGGAAGTTTCGGTCAGCTTCGTCCACCATCACTTGAAGGTACATCTTTTTGACGTCGGCCACAAGGACAAACTTATGCATTCTAAACCGAAGCAGAGTGGAGTACAGCTCCTCTTGGATAGCTGGGCCTACCATCAAGATGTCATTCAACGCTACCTGCGTGGAAGTACGACTCGATGCATCGAAAACTACTCTCAATTTAGTTGTATCACTTTGTGGCCGTAAAACGCATTGGTGCGGGATGAAATAGTGCGGAGTGTTCGAAATTTCGTCATTGGTGGAGGGCATGTGGCCCATTGAAACATATTCCTCCATGAATTCAAGAAACATCTTCTTCAGCGAAGGGTCCTTTGACAATTTCCTTTCTAGCGACAAAAATCTACGTTTCGCAACTTCGTATGCCGAACCAAGAGTATTTGGGTCAGATTTAAACGGCAAACGAACCGAACATCTACCGGACGACAATCTTTAAGTATTTTTCTCAAAGTGTTGTTGACAGAGTTGTTGCTCATAAGTATGGACTTTAGCCTTGGGCGGCAAGTCCTCCACCGACCAAAATTTCTGCAGGGTTGTGTCAATTGACTCCAACGCTTCCTCCTGGCATCTGAGATGTACCATTTTTTCAGCCTTTACATTATTTTCAGAGGCTGGAAAAAAAATGGATCTGCCAACCGAATATTTGCAGGCACCCTTCACACGCTGGTGTTCACCGCTTGATCCGGATGATAACCAGAAATATTTTTCATAATCCAAAAATCGGACGACAACTGGCTGTTCCCTACTCGCGACTTCACAATCGTGTGAATTTTTTTGTGGCTTGGGCATTAGTTCCACCAATACCTCGCAAGCTCATGCACACGTCCTCTCTTGTAATTTTGAGCCTCTGAACCAGCTAATCGGTCACATAATTTATTTGTGAACCAGAGTCGAGTAACGCTCGAGCTAATACAAACTCGCCACTATTGGTTTGAACGCTCACAACAGCAGTTGCAGAAATGACTCGATCCGATGCAGTCGCAGGCGAAACATGCGAAGTGGATGGAGTCTCCTGCATTAGGGGGTGGCAACGCGAGATTTGTGTTCTACATCTGTTCGACTTGCATTTTTTTTTACCGTGTGACCCTTTCTTAAGCAGTTAATGCATAAGAGTGCGCGAAAACTTGTGAAGCGCGACGAAAAGGAGTGGCTACGATGATGTTCGATTGATCACTGACTATTATATTTCAATAATTTCTCTTTGAACCTAACTTATGCTACGGTGGCGAGAGACGGGGCGAATTCGCAAGAGCGAACGGACGAAAGCTTTATTGGCTCCCGCTCTCGCCCTACAACTTGTGATTTACATACCAGCGCCAAGTGCGCAAACACCGCACCCTCTGAAGGGACGGCGTCCTTCAGCCCAGAACGGGCAACAGGGCCAGTCGGTGGACAGCTCGCCGATATTCCCCGTCCTGCGTCCTGACGTCCGCCACGCGAACCTTGCTATTGCTGCCGGCGTGCACAGCTACCACTCGGCCAATCCTCCACTGCTGGGGCGGAAGGTTGTCTTCTGCGACGGCGACGAGCGCTCCCACGACGAGGTTGGGCTCCCCCTGGTGCCACTTGGACCGCTGCTGGAGGCTGGAGATGTACTCCCGGGACCATCGCTGCCAAAACCTGTGCCTGAGAGACGAGACACCTCGCCATCGTCGCAAGCAGGTCAGGCTGATCTGGTCCGGGAGCGCTGCTGATGGTGGGGCCAGAAGAGGGCCGCCGATGAGTAGATGCCCGGGGGTCAGGGCTTCGCCGTTGTTCGGGTCGCTGCTAAGAGCTCCGAGGGGCCTGGAGCTGAGCACGGCCTTCACGCTGGTGAGCAGAGCTCCGAGCTCCTCCGCGGTCAAGAGGTCTTGGCCTACCTTCCGAAGGAGCAGGTGCTCTGCAGACTTCACACCTGCCTCCCATAGTCCGCCGAAGTGCGGTGCCCTGGGCGGTATGAACGAAAACTCGCATCCTTTTTTTGATGCGAATGTTTCGATACCGCCCCCTGCTCCTCCAGACGGGCTCGCAACTCTCTCATGTGGCGATCTGCGCCGACGAAGTTGGTGGCGTTGTCGCACCACACCCTCTCCGGAATCCCGCGACGACTCACAAACCTTTGAAATGCCAACGCATCAGTGGTTAGGTCAGACACTAATTCTAAGTGGACCGCTTTGGACGCAAAACAGACGAACAAGGCCACGTACGACTTGTACGGTGGCTTACCACGGATACGATACGTTGTGCTGAAGGGACCACAAAAATCAAAGCCACAAATATTGAACGGGCGGAGAGCTCGAATTCTATCTGCTGGCAAGTTTCACATAATTTGCGTCAGGAGTTGCGGCTTACAGCGAAAGCAGCGCATGCACAACCGAACTGTTCGTCGGCAGACGTCTTGAGCATTAACTAGCCAGATTTTCTCGCGCAGACGACTTACGAGAGCTCGTGGGCCAGCGTGACAGTTCGTAACGTGCAGGTATGACACATAGGATCTCACGAACTGTGAGCTTTTAGACAGCAACAACGAGAATTTGGCTTCGTACGGGATAGGAGCATTCAACCGACCCCCAACTCGTAGCAATGTCGAGGAGCACCAATGTAATTTATTTTCCTGAAGTAAAGGGTTTAACTTTTGAATATTCGTTGCTACCGGTTTATTTTTCCGAATTTTACTTATGGCGTCCCTGAATTCGTGAAATTGGATAGCTTCGACAATTTTCTCAAAAGCAAAATCCAGTTCTCTTGGCGAAATACTTTTTTCAAAGGGCTTCGACACCTTTTTGCTCCTTTAAATAAAACGGAAAACCCTCACGAACACTCTCAGAAGCTTCAGGTGCGACGAAAAGGACTCTATTTTCTGAAGCACATAATTTGGCGCTGGGCTGACTACGAGAGCTATTGCCGATTTGCGTAGCTCCATCGACATTATATCAGCCGGCAGTTCGAAATGTTTATTTACAGGTCAATTATTTTCTGAGTCTAGTAAGAACGAAGGCCCACCGAACCAAATGGACGTTGTAAGCTCCTATACGTCACATCCTCGGGACACTATATCTGCTGGGTTGACTTTCGTGGGAACGTGTCTCCAAATTGCTTTCCCCGACCACTCCTGAATTTCTGCAACCCGGTTCGAAACAAAAACCGACAACGACGAGGGATGGGTTTTAATCCAGTGTAAAGTGATCTCGGAGTCTGTCCACAGGAAAACATTCTCAATGGGAGAATTTAGCAATGGCCTGACACGATTATAGAGATCTGTTAAAAGGTGAGCTGCACACATCTCAAGGCGAGGCAAAGTTTTCGTCTTGAGGGAAGCTACTTTCGATTTGGCGGTCAATAAAGACACTTTCAAACCTTCAGCAGTTTGAGTCCGAACGTAGATACACGCTCCATACGCTCGCATGGAAGCGTCAGCGAAACCATGTATTTGAATCGGGACTTGTGGATCTGTGTTGACGAATACCTTAACTTTAGGCAGCTGCAGAAGCGTCGCTTTAAACGTCTCCCACGACGTGAGCAACTGCATAGGTAGCCACTCGTCCCAATCTAATTTTCGAAGCCACAGTTTCTGCAACAACATCTTTGCCATTGTGACCAAAGGACACAAGAGGCCAAGTGGGTCGAAAAGTCAAGCAGTCACCGACAAAATATTTCGTTTTGTCGCGCGAAGATCCAGGAAAGAGTCATCCAACCGAAATTGAAAGTAATCTTTAAACGGTAACCAAACCACGCCAAGGGTCTTGGTTACGTCTGAGTCTGCCATAAGTGGCATTACAGCGCTATCAGATGCGGATAACTCTGGGCAGTTTGAAAACCACTTTGCCAATTCAAAGCCTGCCTCTTGCAAGACCTGAGAAACTTCGTCTCGAATGCTTGCAGGTCCTCAACGCA
This sequence comes from Drosophila elegans, assembly GCF_018152505.1. Classification (NCBI taxonomy): domain Eukaryota; kingdom Metazoa; phylum Arthropoda; class Insecta; order Diptera; family Drosophilidae; genus Drosophila; species Drosophila elegans. The sequence continues at coordinate 709,593 of NW_024545907.1, read as the reverse complement.
TCCGGCGCCAGTCAGCAAATCGTCAACATAAAAATCATTCTGAATAACCTTTGCGGCTTTTGGATGAGTTGCTTGCGCCATCTCTCCTAGCCGCATTAAACACCGAATCGCCAAAAAGGGTGCTGGCGAAGTTCCATATTTCCAGGGACTCAGAAGGATCTCGACTCCATACTATGAGCTGGAAGTTACGATCAGCTTCGTCAACCATCACTTGGCGATACATCTTTTTGACGTCGGCCGCAAGGGCAAACTTATGCATTCTAAACCGAAGCAGAGTCGAGTACAGCTCCTCTTGAATAGTTGACCCTACCATCAAGACGTCATTCAACGCTACCTGCGTAGAAGTACGGCTCGATGCATCGAAAACTACTCTCAACTTAGTTGAAGTACTTTGTGGCCGTAAAACGCATTGGTGCAGAATGAAATAGTGCGGAGTATTCGGAATTTTGTCATTGGTGGAGGACATGTGGTGGAGGACAAGTGAAATATATTCCTCCATGAATTCAATATACATCTTCTTCAGCGAAGGGTCCTTTGACAATTTCCTTTCTAGCGACAAAAATCTACGTTTCGCAACTTCGTATGACGAACCAAGAGTATTTGGGTCAGATTTAAACGGCAAACGAACCGAAAATCTACCGGACGACAATCTTTGAGTATTTTTCTCAAAGCGTTGTTGACAGAGTTGTTGCTCAGGAGTATGGACTTTAGCCTTGGGCGGCAAGTCCTCCACAGACCAAAATTTCTGCAGGGTTGTGTCAATTGACTCCAACGCTTCCTCCTGGCAGCTGAGATGTACAATTTTTTCAGTGTTTTTATTATTTTCAGAGGCACATCTCCCTGACACTATCCAGCCGAGAACTGTCTTTTGTAAGATGGGGAATTCAGGCCCCTGCATTATCTGGCCAATAGATAAAAGTTCAAAGAATGTTTCAGCGCAGATAAGCATATCTATTTTTTCGGGCTTGAAGAAGAATGGATCTGCCAGCTGAATATTTTCAGGCACCCTCCACCCGCTGGTGTTCACCGCTTGATCCGGATGATAACCAGAAATATTTTTCATAATCCAAAAATCGGACGACAATTGGCTGTTCCCTACTCGCGACTTCACAATCGTGTGTATTTTTTTTGTGGCTTGGGCATTAGTTCCACCAATACCTCGCAAGCTCATGCACACGTCCTCTCTTGTAATTTTGAGCCTCTGAGCGAGCTCATCGGTTACAAAGTTTATTTGTGAACTAGTCGAGCAACGCTCGAGCTAATACAAACTCGCCGCTTTTTGTTTGGACGCTCACAACAGCAGTTGCAAAAATGACTCGATCCGATGCATTCGCATGCAAAACATGCGACGTGGATGGAGACTCCTGCATGAGCGTGGGCTGAGAAGGAGGTGGCAACGCGAGATTTGTGTTTGGGGCATATATGTGTAGCAAAGTCCGATGTGAGGAATTGCACACTCTACATCTGTTCGATTTGCATTTTTTGACAGTGTGACCCTTTCTTAAGCAGTTAATGCATAAGGGTGCTCTTTTGCTGAACTGTTAGGGCTGCGAAGGAAGCGCAGTTTCCAATCTGATGTTCAGCTGAGTTGCAATACATGCATTGAACAGAGTCGTTCCTGGCAGCAACAAACGAAAAACTCCTATTTCCATTCTTCTTAGGGTTAGATTGGGTCTGCTGAACAGTTTGTTGGTATCGCCTGTTGAGGGCCGCCTCACATTCGCTCCAAAGTGGAAGCGAAGTGTAATCTAACTGTTCTTCCCATTTTCTTTTAGTTCCTGCATCGACCTTGCTCATTACCAGATGTATTAAAATAGCATTAGTAATGCGTCTATCATCCCCAATAGACAGCAAGGAGTCATACAAGGCTGTGACCGTGTCGATGAGGGTTCTCAAGGCTGTAGCTGAAGGATGGGGAATTTTTTGCAAATTTAAAAGTGTCGATATGTTGCCAAAAAAAATAAAACAATCATTATCGTACACCCGCTACAGGCTAGCAAGGGCTTTGGGATAATTTTCCGCAGAGACTTGAAAGGCCCTAACTGTTCCTAAAGCGTCTCCAGCTAAACACGAAATTAAATAATTGAATTTTTCAATGTCGTGTAAAGTGTCATCTTTGTCAACGAAAGTTTCGAAAAGGCTTATAAAATTTTTAAATTCGGAGTGTTTTCCGCTAAAAGTTGGGAGAGCAACGCTCGGCAGACGGCATTGAGGCGGGCGATTTGCTGGCGGAGCGGATTTCTCGATATTATTTTGTTTGCACTTGTTTAAAATTGAAATCAGCAATGACTTGGTCATTACGGCCCTCTCTTCCAACTCTTCGCGGTTTACATCTTTTGTATCTTTCACTTCTATTTGGTTTTGCAAAAGTGAAGCATTTTCAATGTGCGTACTTTGAATCTCTAATCGACACTCAAGCTCAACCGAATCTACGGATAATTTAGCTTCTTTTAAATAGCGATAAAAATATTTAAATAGGGTTTTCATATTTTTTATATAAACCCTGCGACAGTAATATGCCACGCGCACGCACTGTAGGGGAGCTAACGCTCAAGCTCAAGCGTACCGAAAAAACGAACAAACGTTTAAGTAGACCGAAAATTGCACTGCTGCAGCGATCGAGAACGAAAACGACCAAAGATAACTCGAAATAGCGGCAGCGGTGTCGATGTGCGTGTGTATGTGTACGCGGCTAGCGGCTCTTTTTAGGCAAATGCTATTTTTATGGTTGTCATAGGAGTTTTATGTTATAGTCGACCGATTTTTAAGAAATTTTGATACCTTTGAACCATTACTATATGGCGAAGCACTAAAAAACAGCAAACTTTTAATAATTTGTTCCTATGGGAGCTATAAGCTATAGTTGTCCGATCCGGGATTTTGTTAAAGTTTCATGCAGATAGCTTTAAAACTAAAAAACTAGTTTGCGTAAAAACGGACGGACAGACGGACATGACTAGATCGAATATATATACTATATATAATTATTTCGTTTCGTTTGGAATGTAATATTGTCATTGACTCTTACGTAAATAAACGTATTACATGAGTTTGCAATTTCCGTTCCACTGGGCTATAAAACGAGTGTAACACCACACAATCTCATCCATTTACCTATCACCTGCAAAGATATAAGTACTCTCTAAATACATATCGTTGATAAAAACGGAGATTTATTGAATTTGCGTGGTGAAAACGTAACAATTCGCATACATATTCGCACAATAGAATGATAATTTACAATAAAAGCTTTGGTATACTTTATAAGCCCCGTTTGTAGTTGTAAAGCTAACAGAAAAGGATTAAATCAATAGGGTCTTACATTATAAAAAAATAGTTTTTCAAATCGCTGGGATTCAAAATTAGAACTTAATAATAAATATAAATAAAAGCAAATCAAAACAAACAAAATCAATGAGATTTTAAATGCTCGTAAGAGACCATTCCCAGATGAAAGTGCTTCGAAATAGGAATATCACACATATTCCTCAGATCATGATACATTTAAACCAAACGATCAAATTCGTATGTGTATTCAAAATCAGGACTTGTATGTAATACCGCACCAAAGCTATCTTAATTGTCAAGGATTTTCTATGAGAGTGGCAGCCGATGGTAATTGCACCACTGAACAATGTATATGTATGGTAAATTTGATCGATAAAATAAGATATAATTGGTTACGAAATCGATTGAACACGGTTTGTTGGAATGGCAGCCACACTTAACAATTTTCTATCGGTAAATCGTCTAGATAGGGTGTTGGTTTTCAGATCAACATTCAGTGTCAAACAATTGGTCCCCTATTCAAGGAGTCGGGTGTTTCTTTTCAGTGTCAATAGGTGGGGGTGATTGTTGTGTAAAACAACCCGTGAAATTTTCTGCGGTGAGCTGTGGACGTGATAATTAACTGACAACGTGCACATGTGAAACAATCCGTGACATTTTGTAAATGTAATATATAAATCCTTTTCACCCTCTCCTCGCCACATTCTTAAAATCTTACTTACGATAACCTGTTAGCAGTGTGAGCACGTGTACGTATGAAACCGATTATGCTAATTAAGTGACCACGTATACGTGTGAAAAAACCCCTGATCCACTAAAAGGGTCGCTGCTTGACCAACTCCTCTATTTAATTCATTTAAGTTTCTATTTGACCCGCGTACCTTGTCGTCAACCCCTTGTTTAAGATGATCGCTGATCACCCAACTCCTAAATCAAGTAGTTCACACGCTTTTTATCAACCACCTGTTTTACACCTTCGACCATACTTAATGTAATTATTCCAATTAATTCGAACAATCCTTTTCACCTCTTGTCTTGTTTTGGCTTCGATGATTCTTCAGCGGGTAAATGCTGATATTGGCTATTCAAGAATTTATCGAGTTCAGACCAAAAAGGCAAAGCTTTATAATCGAGCTGTTCTTCCCATTTTTGTTTGGTCACTTGGGCGACTCTGTTCAAGGCGAGATAATGAGCATCGCATTTGTAATTTTGGTATCGTCTCCTATCGATAACAAAGAACCGTAAGTCGATGACACGCAATGTCACGAAATTTAAACATTCTTTATCATACACTTTATCATAGTTGCTCTCGGTGACTTGGAATGCCTTTATAGTTCCTCAAGCTACATCAGAGAGATATAAAATTAAGTGATTGATTTTTTTGATAAATAATCTGCCGCTCGGAAGTCGAGAAAGAGTTGGGGCTTACGAGGCTGAACGTCGATCTTCGGCACGCTAGCTGTCGTCAAGGCCGTTACAAGCTACATTAACAGTAATTAATTAATTAATTAATTAATTAACAGTATTATTGACCAACTCAATAAATGGTCAATAATACTGTTAATTTTTCCAACTCGACTCCAATGATATCGCTAGTATCTATATCCTCCATACATTCTGTGAGGCGTCTTAAAACTCCCCACAAATTCAGATGCAGGAGAGCTGCATAGCAAAAGCGAAGGAGGCGAGAATGCCAGACGAGTCAAGGGCAACAAGGTCAAACGGTAAACAACGGACCTTGGACCCGAGCAAAGCGAAACCACGCTGGACATTGGACCCTCACACGGCAAGGGCAACAAGGTCGAACGGTAAATTGTCGGACTTCGGCCCTGCACAAAGAGGACGCACCGTGAACTAACGGTGCGGCAGTGGACATTGGACCCGATCACGCGAGCTGGAGAAGGGAAATAACGGAACCATCACAGGCTATAAAAAGGCGCGCAAGCGCAGCGCACCAGGAAGTAATAGTGCGAGAATCAGAGCGAGTGCGTGTACGCGAGACCCTTTCTTAAGCAGTTAATGCATAAGGGTGCTCTTTTGCTGAACTGTTAGGGCTGCGAAGGAAGCGCAGTTTCCAATCTGATGTTCAGCTGAGTTGCAATACATGCATTGAACAGAGTCGTTCCTGGCAGCGACAAACGAAAAACTCCTATTTCCATTCTTCTTAGGGTTAGATTGGGTCTGCTGAACAGTTTGTTGGTATCGCCTGTTGAGGGCCGCCTCACATTCGCTCCAAAGTGGAAGCGAAGTATAATCTAACTGTTCTTCCCATTTTCTTTTAGTTCCTGCATCGACCTTGCTCATTACCAGATGTATTAAAATAGCATTAGTAATGCGTCTATCATCCCCAATAGACAGCAAGGAGTCATACAAGGCTGTGACCGTGTCGATGAGGCTTCTCAAGGCTGTAGCTGAAGGATGGGGAATTTTTTGCAAATTTAAAAGTGTCGATATGTTGTCAAAAAAATAAAACAATCATTATCGTACACCCGCTTCAGGCTAGCAAGGGCTTTGGGATAATTTTCCGCAGTGACTTGAAAGGCCCTAACTGTTCCTAAAGCGTCTCCAGCTAAACACGAAATTAAATAATTGAATTTTTCAATGTCGTGTAAAGTGTCATCGTTGTCAACGAAAGTTTCGAAAAGGCTTATAACATTTTTAAATTCGGAGTGTTTTCCGCTAAAAGTTGGGAGAGCAACGCTCGGCAGACGGCATTGAGGCGGGCGATTTGCTGGCGGAGCGGATTTCTCGATATTATTTTGTTTGCACTTGTTTAAAATTGAAATCAGCAATGACTTGGTCATTACGGCCCTCTCTTCCAACTCTTCGCGGTTTACATCTTTTGTATCTTTCACTTCTATTTGGTTTTGCAAAAGTGAAGCATTTTCAATGTGCGTACTTTGAATCTCTAATCGACACTCAAGCTCAACCGAATCTACGGATAATTTAGCTTCTTTTAAATAGCGATAAAAATATTTAAATAGGGTTTTCATATTTTGTATATAAACCCTGCGACAGTAATATGCCACGCGCACGCACTGTAGGGGAGCTAACGCTCAAGCTCAAGCGTACCGAAAAAACGAAGCGGCCTGGAGCCGCGAGCCCCACCGGCGAGGCCGACGCTGCGGAGGCGTGGAAACATGGGCGGAGGCTCCGGAGACGGAGTGGCCGGCTCGCGTGGCCGAAGAAGCGCGACGGCAGCGAGGGAGGCGCAGGAAGGACCGATAAGCCAAGCTCATGTTGGACGGCGGAGAGCTCTACCGGATCAAGAAACACAGGAACAAAAATTAGTCAGCCGCAGCAGTCGATCGCGGAGCGGGGGCGGATTGCGGGCCAAGCGGACCGGCAGGCGTGGGGGATGTCACTTGCTGACGCAAGGGTTTTGGGGCACGCGGTGCAGGTTCAGCACCCCGAGGCATGGCAGGGGAATCAGGGGCATCATGGTCATGGTGTCGCTGTAAAGAAAAAAAGGACTTTAGTTAGAAGAAAATTACAAATGTCATGCTTACTCACCAGTTTTTCCAGACGATAGACGGTCGATCGATAGTTGCGATCGATGGGTACGAAAGATTCTGGATTTCTCAAGAAACGGTCACACGGAGGCAACTTAAGACAACGGAAACAATAACGATAACGGCAACAACGATGGAATTGCTGGACCCACTATCGATAAGTGCGATCGGGACGGGATCAGTAGAGGGGCCAGACGACGGTAGTCGGAATGGTGATTTCGAACACGGGGAAATGTCTGGGCGGGAAATTAAAATATTACGCGGGGAATTGTCTAAGGAACGAGATGCAGATTTGGGAAAGTTCAAGTCTTTCGGGGAACTGCCTGGGGAACAGGCTAACGCAGCATTGCCATTGGAAAGTTAAAGGTCGTTCAGGGTGCTGTCTGGGGGAGTCTTACGAGGACAGTTTAGGGAAAGTTGAAGTCTTTTGGGGAATTGTATGGGTTCACGAGGAGAACTAGTTTGGCGGGGAATTTGAATAAACGAACAACAGGGACGGGGAGATCACCACTTTCATAACATTTCCGAAGAATACTTTTTACTCGGCTTTTAAGTTTGTTATTTAGGTTTTCCAAAACGTTTTTTTTTAACTTTTCTGATTCCATTTTTATTTTAATTTATTCAAGAGAAAATATTAAAAAATAAAATAGAATAAAAATTAATAACACTGTGCAACAAATCGAGGTCGATGAAAAAATATATTGGTGCGACTATATAATCCTACATAGGCCTAAAAAATGAATGAATATAAGAATGCCATCACTTCAAAAGACTTAAATGGTCGAAACTAACGATGCCCTACACTCCCAAATCCTACTAGAATGCCAAGTAGATCGTTCCTTCCAACGACCCAGAACACTACATACACGATAAATAAAAGACAAACAGTCATTAACCTCGAGTAGAAACGCCAAACAAGATAAACACCATGGCGGGCAAGTTAACTCGAGGCTGGATAAGCAACAGCCACAAAGCCCAACTGGAAGCTTATCTGATTGAATTAAAAATCAAACCAGAAACACTGTGCGAGGATATGCAAAGGCAAATGTCGAAGTTCGTGAAGAAAAGCTACCATAGCGAGGGAACTATCAAATGACTTTTGGAGCTGTTACGGGGCAGGAAATCAAACCAAAGGTAGTAGCGGGACAACGGACACCGAGCAGCACATCGAGGGGGTAAATAAAAATGCCTGCAGGTAGCAAACACAACTGATATGGAACTGGAAAACCTGTACCCAAGCCTAGAAAGACCGAAGGGAATTAAGTGGCCACAATGGGAGTTATACGAACTGGCACTGGCGACCCAGCAGAGTTCATAAGCAGAACGGACGAATTAGCAGAGGCTTAAGGGATAAGACACGATCATGCGGCAGGAGCTATGGTAATACCACTTAGAGGCTGTGCATTGGACAACCACCTAACTCCATTGTCATCATGGAGTACCTTCAGAAAAAAATTCCTAGAGTACTTCAGACCAACGGACCAGGGGGAAAAAGCAAGGGAAGGCATCAAGGGAACGGATATACACGATAACTCCGGAAAATCATTTACTACGCTCACAGAAGAAAAAAACTTGATTGGGTTTACCGAAACAGTCGAGTAGAATTTAAACGGAATGCATACTGTTTGCGCACTCAGCGCTTGTATGTAAATCACTAGTTGTAGGGCGAGAGCGGGAGCCAATAAAGCTTTCGTCTGTTCGCTCTTGCGAATTCGCCCCGTCTCTCGCCACCGTAGCATAAGTTAGGTTCTAAGAGAAATTATTGAAATATAATTGTTAGTGATCCATCGAACATCATCGTAGCCACTCCTTTTCGTCGCGCTTTCGACATAGTTTCACAATTTGTCGCAAATTAAAATCGCCAGAACTACTGCGTTCACAAAGTTTTTTGCGTTGTTAATACAAAATAGTATTAAATTTTCATGGTGACCCCGACGTGATCAGCAGTAGAGTTCGCGAGTTTTAATTTTTTTTCGGTGAAAAACTATAAACAATACCAACAACAACCAATTTATTCGTGTCGGTTCGGCCAATAAATTAAATTCAATAATTTCGTCGCTGGAAATTTTCTGCCGTTCTTGAAGTTGCGCCTGACGTTTCGGCAATTTTAATTGCTCAATTTGCTGCTGCCGCCAAATGGAAGACAAAAAGGAAGTTGCAATTATCAAGTCGGCCATCCAGGTATAGAGTGCCAAAAGTTGAAAGTTAATCTGTGGCGTTTTGTCAATTGTGTTTTGGCCCATCTTTCAACTTTTTGCATTCGTGTAAAAATCGGTAGATAGTGAGCATTCTAACCAAGAAATAAAAATTTGCATGTACTAACAACCAACATAAACATAATATATTTCGAATTATATGTGAATCGCTTTGGCCAAAGAACAAACAATAAAATACTCGTCGTCGACCCAATTAGTGCGAACTTAATTCCCCCAACTTTCGTCGTAGTGAGCACCAATTTAGGGTATAAATAAAAATAACTGGAAAAAAGTGCAAATTGTGAAAATTGTAGCTCTCAGAAAATTAGCGGCAATAACTTTCGCTGCAGTTTGTCCAAACATTTCCCGCGCTTTTCAGAATTTTCCCGCGCTTTTCAGAATTTTCCCGCGCTTTTCCAATTTTTCCGCGCTTTTCATAATTTTGCGCGCATTTTGGCGTCAGGCTTATATATTCGTTGTCCTTAGTTATCGGTCAGTGTATCATTCTCCGTTAGCATCTGCATAGGAAGAGCCGCTAGCCGCGTACACATACACACGCACACCGACACCGCTGCCGCTATTTCGAGTTATCTTTTGTCGTTTTCGTTCTCGATCGCTGCAGCAGTGCAATTTTCGGTCTGCCTAAACGTTTGTTCGTTTTTTCGGTACGCTTGAGCTTGAGCGGTAGCTCCCCTACAGTGCGTGCGTGCGGCATATACTGTCGCAGGGTTTATATAAAAAATATAAAAACCCTATTTAGATTTTTCGCTGTAATTCTCTCGGCACTTAGCTCCCTTACACCGTGTGCGATCGGTATAGTACTCGTTGATTTTTTATTTTATTATTTAACAAAAAAAAAAAAAATAATTTAATAAAAATAAATATTTAACACCTCTTCGATACCAACCAAATAAATACAAATAAACGCAATGGCAACTAAGGATATCGAAGAGCTTAAACATCAACGAGATGTCTGCATGAAAAGTATTAACCGAACTTATCGCCACTTAAAAGAAGCTAAATTATCTATAAATCCGGTCGAGCTTGAGTGTCGATTAGAGATTCTAAATACGCACATTGAAAATGCTTCACTTTTGCAAAACCAAATAGAAGTGAAAGATACAAAAGATGTATACCGCGAAGAGTTGGAAGAGAGGGCCGTAATGACAAAGTCATTGCTGATTTCAATTTTAAATAAGTCCAAACAAAATAATATCGAGAAATCCGCTCCGCCAGCAAATCGCCCGCCTCAATGCCGTCTGCCGAGCGTTGCTCTCCCAACTTTTAGCGGAAAACACTCCGAATTTAAAAATTTTATAAGCCTTTTCGAAACTTTCGTTGACAAAGATGACACTTTACACGATATTGAAAAATTCAATCATTTAATTTCGTGTTTAGCTGGAGACGCTTTAGGAACAGTTAGGGCCTTCCAAGTTACTGCGGAAAATTATCCCAAAGCCCTTGCTAGCCTGAAGCGGGTGTACGATAATGATTGTCTTATTTTTTTTGACAACATATCGACACTTTTTAATTTGCAAAAAATTTCCCAGCCTTCAGCTACAGTCTTGAGAACCCTCATCGCCACGGTCACAGCCTTGTATGACTCATTGCTGTCTATTGGGGATGATAGACGCATTACTAATGCCATTTTAATACATCTGGTAATGAGCAAGGTCGATGCAGGAACTAAAAGAAAATGGGAAGAACAGTTAGATTATACTTCGCTTCCACTTTGGAGCGAATGTGAGGCGGCCCTCAACAGGCGTTACCAACACATGGTAGCAGAAGAGGCTTCCAAGGCTAAAACTGTTCCGCAGGCCCAATCTAACCCTAAGAAGAATGGAAATAGGAGTTTTTCGTTTGTCGCTGCCAGGAACGACTCTGTTCAATGCATGTATTGCAACTCAGCTGAACATCAGATTGGAAACTGCGCTTCCTTCGCAGCCCTGACAGTTCAGCAAAGATTCGATTTCGCTAAAAGAGCACCCTTATGCATTAACTGTTTAAGAAAGGGTCACACTGTCAAAAAATGCAAATCGAACAGATGTAGAGTGTGCAATTCCTCACATCACACTTTATATGCCCCAAACACAAATCTCGCGTTGCCACCTCCTTCTCAGCCCACGCTCATGCAGGAGTCTCCATCCACTTCGCATGTTTTGCATGCGAATGCATCGGATCGAGTCATTCTTGCAACTGCTGTTGTGAGCGTCCAAACAAAAAGCGGCGAGTTTGTATTAGCTCGAGCGTTGCTCGACTCTGGTTCACAATTAAACTTTGTAACCGACGAGCTCGCTCAGAGGCTCAAAATTACAAGAGAGGACGTGTGCATGAGCTTGCGAGGCATTGGTGGAACTAATGCCCAAGCCACAAAAAAAATACACACGATTGTGAAGTCGCGAGTAGGGAACAGCCAATTGTCGTCCGATTTTTGGATTATGAAAAATATTTCTGGTTATCATCCGGATCAAGCGGTGAACACCAGCGGGTGGAGGGTGCCTGAAAATATTCAGTTGGCAGATCCATTCTTCTTCAAGCCCCAAAAAATAGATATGCTTATCGGCGCTGAAACATTCTTTGAACTTTTATCGATTGGCCAGATAAAGCAGGGCCCTGAATTCCCCATCCTACAAAAGACAGTTCTCGGCTGGATAGTGTCAGGCAGATGTGCCTCTGAAAATAATAAAAACGCTGAAAAAATGGTACATCTCAGCTGCCAGGAGGAAGCGTTGGAGTCAATTGACACAACCCTGCAGAAATTTTGGTCTGTGGAGGACTTGCCGCCCAAGGCTAAAGTCCATACTCCTGAGCAACAACTCTGTCAACAACACTTTGAGAAAAATACTCAAAGATTGTCGTCCGGTAGATTTTCGGTTCGTTTGCCGTTTAAATCTGACCCAAATACTCTTGGTTCGTCATACGAAGTTGCGAAACGTAGATTTTTGTCGCTAGAAAGGAAATTGTCAAAGGACCCTTCGCTGAAGAAGATGTATATTGAATTCATGGAGGAATATGTTTCACTGGGCCACATGTCTTCCACCAATGACAAAATTCCGAATACTCCGCACTATTTCATTCCGCACCAATGCGTTTTACGGCCACAAAGTACTTCAACTAAGTTGAGAGTAGTTTTCGATGCATCGAGCCGTACTTCTACGCAGGTAGCGTTGAATGACGTCTTGATGGTAGGGCCAACTATTCAAGAGGAGCTGTACTCGACTCTGCTTCGGTTTAGATTGCATAAGTTTGCCCTTGCGGCCGACGTCAAAAAGATGTACCGCCAAGTGATGGTGGACGAAGCTGATCGTAACTTCCAGCTCATAGTATGGAGACGAGATCCTTCTGAGTCCCTGAAAATCTTTAAGTTGAACACCGTTACATATGGAACTTCGCCAGCACCCTTTTTGGCGATTCGGTGCTTAATGCGGCTAGGAGAGATGGCGCAAGCAACTCATCCAAAAGCCGCAAAGGTTATTCAGAATGATTTTTATGTTGACGATTTGTTGACTGGCGCCGGATGCGTTGCAAAGCCTTCGAGACGAGGTTTCTCAGGTCTTGCAAGAGGCAGGCTTTGAATTGGCAAAGTGGTTTTCAAACTGCCCAGAGTTATCCGCATCTGATAGCGCTGTAATGCCACTTATGGCAGACTCAGACGTAACCAAGACCCTTGGCGTGGTTTGGTTACCGGTTAAAGATTACTTTCAATTTCGGTTGGATGACTCTTTCCTGGATCTTCGCGCGACAAAACGAAATATTTTGTCGGTGACTGCTCGACTTTTCGACCCACTTGGCCTCTTGTGTCCTTTGGTCACAAAGGCAAAGATGTTGTTGCAGGAACTGTGGCTTCGAAAATTAGATTGGGACGAGTCGCTACCGATGCAGTTGCTCACGTCGTGGGAGACGTTTAAAGCGACGCTTCTGCAGCTTCCTAAAATTAAGGTATCGCGATTCGTCAACACAGATCCACAAGTCCCGATTCAAATACATGGTTTCGCTGACGCTTCCATGCGAGCGTATGGAGCGTACGTTCGGACTCAAACTGCTGAAGGTTTGAAAGTGTCTTTATTGACCGCCAAATCGAAAGTAGCTCCCCTCAAGACGAAAACTTTGCCTCGCCTTGAGCTGTTTGCAGCTCTTGAGATCGTGGCAGATCTCTATAATCGTGTCAGGCCATTGCTAAATTCTCCCATTGAGAATGTTTTCCTGTGGACAGACTCCGAGATCACTTTACACTGGATTAAAACCCATCCCTCGTCCTTGTCGGTTTTTGTTTCGAACCGGGTTGCAGAAATTCAGGAGTGGTCGGAGAAAGCAATTTGGAGACACGTTCCCACGAAAGTCAACCCAGCAGATATAGTGTCCCGAGGATGTGACGTAGAGGAGCTTACAACGTCCATTTGGTTCGGTGGGCCTTCGTTCTTGCTAGACTCAGAAAATAATTGGCCTGTAAATAAACATTTCGAACTGCCAACTGATGTAATGTCGATGGAGCTACGCAAATCGGCAATAGCTCTCGTAGTCAGCCCAGAGCCAAATTATGTGCTTCAGAAAATAGAGTCCTTTTCGTCGCACCTGAAGCTTCTGAGAGTTTTCGTGTGGGTTTTTCGTTTTATTCAAAGGTGCAGAAAGGTGTCGAAGCCCTTTGAAAAAAGTATTTCGCCAAGAGAACTGGATTTCGCTTTTGATAAAATTGTCGAAGTTGTCCAATTTCACGAGTTCAGGGACGACATAAGTAAAATTCGGAAGAATAAACCGGTAGCAACGAATATTCAAAAGTTAAACCCTTTTCTTCAGGAAAATAAATTGGATTGGTGCTCCTCGACATTGCTACGAGTTGGGGGTCGGTTATTGAATGCTCCTATCCCGTACGAAGCCAAATTCCCGTTGTTGCTGTCTAAAAGCTCACAGTTCGTCAGATCCTATGTGTCATACCTGCACGTTACGAACTGTTACGCTGGCCCACGAGCTCTCGTAAGTCGTCTGCGCGAGAAAATCTGGCTAGTTAATGCTCAAGAAGTCTGCCGACGAACAGTTCGGTCGTGCATGCGCAGCAGATAGACTTCGAGCTCTCCGCCCGTTCAATATTTGTGGCGTTGATTTTTGTGGTCCCTTCAGCACAACGTATCGTATCCGTGGTAAGCCACCGTACAAGTCGTACGTGGCCTTGTTCGTCTGTTTTGCGTCCAAAGCGGTCCACTTAGAATTAGTGTCTGACCTAACCACTGATGCGTTCTTGTTGGCATTTCAAAGGTTCGTGAGTCGTCGCGGGATTCCGGAGAAGGTGTGGTGCGACACCGCAACCAATTTCGTCGGCGCAGATCGCCACATGAGAGAGTTCCGAGCCCGTCTGGAGGAGCAGGGGGGCGGTATCGAAACATTCGCATCAAAAAAAGGATGCGAGTTTGCGTTCATACCGCCCAGAGCACCGCACTTCGGCGGACTATGGGAGGCAGGTGTGAAGTCTGCAAAGCACCTTTTCCTTCGGACGGTAGGCCAAGACCTCTTGACCGCGGAGGAGCTCGGAACTCTGCTCACCAGCGTGGAGGCCGTGCTCAACTCCAGGCCCCTCGGCGCTCTAAGCAGCGACCCGAACGACGGCGAGGCCCTGACCCCCGGGCACCTGCTCATCGGGGGCCCGCTTCTGGCCCCACCATCAGCGGCGCTCCCGGACCAGATCAGCCTGACCTGCTTGCGACGATGGCGAGGTGTCTCGTTTCTCAGGCACAGGTTTTGGCAGCGATGGTCCCGGGAGTACATCTCCAGCCTCCAACAGCGGTCCAAGTGGCACCAGGGGGAGCCCAACCTCGTTGTGGGAGCGCTCGTCGTCGTCGCAGAAGACAATCTTCCGCCCCAGCAGTGGAGGATCGGACGAGTGGTAGCGGTGCACGCCGGCGCCGATAGCAAGGTTCGCGTGGCGGACGTCAGGACGCAGGACGGCGAATATCGGCGAGCTGTTCACCGACTGGCCCTGTTGCCCGTTCTGGGCTGAAGGACGTCGTCCCTTCAGAGGGGGCGGTGTTTGCGCACTCAGCGCTTGTATGTAAATCACTAGTTGTAGGGCGAGAGCGGGAGCCAATAAAGCTTTCGTCTGTTCGCTCTTGCGAATTCGCCCCGTCTCTCGCCACCGTAGCATAAGTTAGGTTCTAAGAGAAATTATTGAAATATAATTGTTAGTGACTCCTTTTCGTCGCGCTTTCGACATAGTTTCACAATTTGTCGCAAATTAAAATCGCCAGAACTACTGCGTTCACAAAGTTTTTCGCGTTGTTAATACAAAATAGTATTAAATTTTCACATACGGCTACAATTCATTTGGACTACCGGAGCTCCAAAGGCAGCAATTTATCTGGCCGAGAAAGTGGCCAACAATTAATTCTAATTCTTGCACAAATAGCAATGCATTTAGAAAGTCTTGAGGATTTATAGAAAATATGGTGTTTGCAATATGACCGTCAAGGCAAGTTATGAATACCCTCAGTGCATTTTTCCAGTGTTCATTTTTTATTAGCCATATTATAGTATTTTATAATGGAGAGTTTCATTCTCTTGTGCATGCTTTGCCAGTGCTCCTAGTGTTTTGTTTTTGTAACATTTGACTGTCTCTTCATCCCGCTCTACTCTTTGCGCATTATCTAACTGTGTAGGTACATAGTTGTTTGACAAGCCACGCTCAGTCGATAGATAAGATTTAATCTCACGCTCTCCCGCTTTTGCATTGTTTTTTTCTTTTGTGTTTTTTTTTTTTTTTATTATCTTTGCTTTATTTATTGAATCTTCTCTTAGCTTTGAGACTAACAATAAGTTTTCGAATCTTAAAAGTTAAACATTAAGTAACAGTGGACTGTAATTTTGGTTGCGCGTCCCTCAAGTTGGTCGCTGGGTAGGTAAGTCATTGCCACGAAGACGGTATTGGTTGCACAACCTTGTTAGACCTCTTGCAAGGTGGTTGGGGTGCAAAGATAGCTTGGTGAGGTACTTATCCTTTTGTTCTGCGATAACTGCTTTGACTGGTGGGATGTTCAAGTCACGATGTATGTTTTCGTTGCGAACGTACCACGGTGCCTCGGTGATCGTTCTCAGGATTTTTGATTGAGCCCTCTGGATTATGTCGATGTTGATATTGCTAGCATACCCCCATAACTGGGAGCCGTACGTCCATATAGGCTTTTGTACTGAGTTGTACAGCAGGACTTTGTAGTCTAAGCTAAGGGAAGATCGAGCGTTGATGAGCCAGTGTAGGCTACTGGCTTTCAACTTTAAGTGTGTTCTTTTGGCTTCAATGTGCCGGCGCCATGTGAGTCTTCTGTCGAGATGTACTCCTAGATACGTTACTTCGTTTAATTGCGGAAGCAAGGTGTTATTTAATGTGAGGGGTGGGCAGTTTTGCCTATTCAGGGTGAAAGTAACGTGCTTGCATTTTTGTTCATTTACTTTAATTCGCCAATCAGATAGCCATTTTTCAACGTCGGCCAAGTGAAGAGCTAGTTGCGCAGTTGCTTGTATTGGACATTTTGAACGGCTGAGTATAGCTGTATCATCAGCAAAAGTAGATGTTGTCAGTTGACTGCTTGTCGGGATGTCTGCTGTATAGAGGACATATAATGT
Source organism: Drosophila elegans (assembly GCF_018152505.1). Lineage (NCBI taxonomy): Eukaryota > Metazoa > Arthropoda > Insecta > Diptera > Drosophilidae > Drosophila > Drosophila elegans. The sequence goes on along the minus strand of NW_024545907.1, from coordinate 692,993 downwards.
TGGCCCGAGCCCGCTACCTTGGGGGACTCCAGCCAAAATAGAAAAATCGTCAGATATGGCAGTGTTACATCTCACAGCAAATTTTCTGTCGTGTAGATAAGACTCTAAAAGTTTGTGAGTGTTGCTGGGAAGCATTGTCTTGATCATGTACATTAGGCCTTCTAGCCAAACTCTATCAAACGCTTGAGAGACGTCCAGAAATATGGCGATGCAGTACTCACGTTTTTCGAACGCGTTTCGAATTTCTGATGTTATTCGGTTGATCATTTTAGGGGTAATGAGGTCGCAGCCTGGAGATTTTTTCGGGTTCATTTGGTTTTTGATGATGCTAACGATTTGGTGAAGCTGGGTGTCATATGCAAAAGTCGGCAGAGTGAATGCATTGGTGGCAGGATTTGGTTGAAAGACATTTTTAAGGTGGTCGGCGAATGTGCTGGCTCTATCTTTATCGCTGCGCGCCCAGCCGCCTGAGGGGTTTCTAATAGGCATCACGGTTTCTTTCGGTGAGCTAAGAGATGGGTGGGCTCTCCATAGTGAGTGTTTTGAGCAAGTTGATGACAGTTGCTCTATATAACGGCGCTGGGCATATGATTCTTCTTGTTTTAGAGCTTTAGTTAGTTGCCGTGAGGCGTATTTCAAGTTCTGCCTAGCAGATGGCGATCTATAGAATTGCCACTCCCGACGTAAGCGCCGCTTTTCTAGGACAAGCTGTTCGATTTGTAGATTTGTCTTCTTTTGCTTGCATTGAATATTTGAGGTTTGGGGTGTGGAAACTCGAGCCGCAGTGACGAGTACGGACTCCAGTGTAGTTACAAAGCTGTCTATGTCAGCTTCGTCGTTGAGGCGAGGACATAGCTCAATATGTGAGCTAATATATTTTCTAAACTTGAGCCAGTTGGTTTTTTGTGAGGTCAGGTTAAACTGGTGTTCTAATGTTCCTGGTTGTTGGAGAAGATGAAATAAGACCGGCGAGTGATCAGATGAAAGATCCGAAAGGCATTCGGCGCTTATAAGATTTTTGGGAATATTTTTGGTTATCGCGAAGTCAATAAGATCGGGTAGTTTCTTTGGGTCTGTCGGCCAGTATGTTGGTCTACCAGAAGAGACATAGTCAAGCTTGTTGTTGAATTTTATGATTGCATTGTAAAGCTGCTTCCCTTTTGGAGTCACGAGGCGAGATCCCCAGTGTGTGTGTTTTGCATTGTAGTCTCCTGCTGCTATAAAATGGTCACCTAATGTGTTGAAGAACTGCAAAAACTCATATTCGGTTATATTGAAACGAGTGTTTTTGTGTTTACAATTTTTGTGTTTTTATTTGATCCTAGTGTCAAATTGACAGAGGTATTTATTTATTATTTTATTTCTTTGCGTAAGAAAATTCTTTATTGCTTCTTTACTTACTATAAATAAAACAAATGTTTAATGACAGTGTCTGTTACCAAAGCCAAGAAAGGTTGCAAGCTTCCATCTCCATCAAAAGATATATTTTTCTTTTGTTGGCTCTGCATGAAAAATGTGCAGGATTTTTTGGCAGAGTAAGAGATTACATTGAACTGTGGTCTGGGCTCAAGCGGTCATGTGAGTCCTGCAGGGAAATGGAACCTGAGATGTGTGGTTATATAAGCCAGACTCGTGCCGGTTTTAAAAATCTTTTTTAAGTGTCAAAACAACTCACTGAAGGGTTCAACGCGGTAAGTGAACAGTTTAGTAGTAAAAAACTGCTAAGTAAAATAAACGAGCCCATTAAAACGGGCTCCCCTATTCAAATTTTAAATACTTGTTAAGACTCTTTACCGGCATCTAGTTCAACATGTTGTAGAGTAGTCCGGTGGATCAAAATCTTTACAGACAGCTGTTCCTAATGGTACTGCGTACTCTGAAGTACTGCCTTCATAAGAAAGTCCGAGTAAAAATGTTTAATGTGTTCAAGGTGTTATTGGCGGTAAAAAAAACTTTCTATTGTTCCCCATAGGAAACAATTATTTGTTTCTCGATTTACCGCCGAAACATAATCTGATGATGCTATGGAGTTTATTCAAGAAAAAGACCTCCAAACATTAAAGTTGAACAATTAAAAATTTCATACGCTCGCAAGATATCCTCTTTTAAAATATCTATTCCTCCAGAAGCTTTTTAAACAAGTTTTTGGCCTGACGATGAACTAATAATAATAGAATTTTCTCTAAAATCTCAAAGAAATCATCATCGGCCTCCGGTTTTAGAGTCTGTTCCAAAAAAACTGAACACTTCTATATTTCTACTTAATATAAAGTTACCTAGACTGATTACCCCAATGAAACAGAATTTGTTAGTGTAAAAGTTTCCTTACATGCCGTATCTATTTTTGGAGTATTAAAACCACTCACTTAAGGGTTCACTGCGGTAATTGAACAATTTAGTAGCAAAAAACTGATAAGTGAGTCACCAAATTCATTCGAATCTGCGCTTCTTAAAAATTCAGTTTCAGAAAAGGAATCAAAAAACCGGAGTAAAAATGTTTAAAGTGTTCAAGGTGGTGGCGGTGGTATATAGAAACTTTCAGTTGTTCCCCTTAGAAAACAAATATTTATTTCTCGATTTATCCTAAAGACCACAAATGATGATGCTATAAAATTAATTCAAGAAAAATACCCATCTGCAAATATTACAGTTGAAAAGTTTAAATTTTCATCCTCTTTAAAAATATCTGTTTATGTTTTTTGTTGATTTTTTCGATGATGAACTAATAATAAAAGAATTTGTTCCCAACAGACAAGGAAATAATAATCAATTTCTAGCCTATTAAAATGTAAGTGGGCTTAATATGAAGTTACATAGGCTGTACGCTGACTACTCTGCCTTTAATAAACATGTTTTAGTCTACACCAGTTCCAGTCTTACATCGGAGATAATTCAGACTGATTACCCCAACGAAATAGAATGTGTTAGTTTCCTTACTTCCTTATCTTTTTTTGTAACCTGTTATTATATTCCCCCTGGGTCTGAGATTTTAATTTTTGAACATCATTTGACTGGTATTAAATCTGTTCTATCTCTACTTTCTGACATTTGATTGTTTTGGGAGATTTTAATCTCCCAGACATATCTTGGTCCTCTCCTACTGACTCACTTGGTTGCTCGCCTATGTCGGACAATTTCCCTGCTCTGCTCTGATACCTATTCCAAATTTAGTTTTCTCTCCTAACCAATTTTATAACTTTGTAAATGTGAAACGAAACCACTTGAGCGCATTATTTCTTCTCATTTGCAAGATTTGTGTTCCTCACTAATATCACCTTATCAACATGATTCTGTTAAGCGACGAACCTACTTGAATCGACATCTATTATAGTTAAAAGATTTAATAATAAAATTATGTTATACATACCGATTTTAGCAAGGCTTTTCATTTTGTTAACCATTCTCTTCTTTTATTTAAATTTCCAATATGATTAACGTTACATATGGAGTGTCTTAGAGTAGACATTTGGGTCCATTGTACAAAAGCTGGGAAAGATCAAAGAGCAGCGGATCTGGCTGGACAGTCTTTCTCCTATTCTACGAATCTCCACACCTGAACAATTCCTAACCGTTCCAATAACCGCTTCTTTGTTTTTGTCGTTCACAACTTTGCCGCTCTGCAAGCCATACTTGTTTCCAGGCTTGGATGAACCACGAGACTTTTGATATGCTTCAATTTGAAGCATTAAATTCCTAAACTTCCTAGCCTGATACAACATTGCCTTATCGAACCTAGCAACCGGGATACCCTCTCCAAAATACTCGATCAAGCTTTCGTCTTCCACATAAATGGGTTTTGCAATTTCCATCAGCCTCAACCTGGTATGGACTTCTGCTGAAGATAGTTGTAATCCAAACTCCTCCAGCAGAGCCAACTTCAAACTTTTCCAGTCCTTGACGTTTCTCTGGCTACGCACTCACATCTTCGCTGCTCCACTTAGCAATTGATTTTCATACACAAACACCTGTAATTGGTTCACTGCAAGGCACAACCTTCAACATCTTTAAAAGTAAACCACGAGCTTCCCTTCCTTTCAAATCCCATGCCTTGATGCCAGCCTTCGCTATTTTCGGGATTTAAAGTGATTTCTGCGGATGTTATTGGTTCACCATCTTCAACATTATCTTCCGTTTCTGACTCACACTCGTTATTTACTCCCAAGTGGGTTAATAATTTCTGTTCTAATTCCGCTTTCAATCCAGTCGTACGCAAGTGCAACTCCGACAACTTCCCACGTAACTCTTCAACTCGCAATGCCAAGATCTCGTTTCTCTCCGTTTTACAATGTAAACATGCTAAATATTAAGTTCAATACAAAGTTTTCTTATAAAATGTAAATAGAAAAACCACCCTGTGAGTGCAACACAGCTTGCAACACTCGCAATTTTAACCCAACTGCTTGAAAAATGCTTAAAACTGAACTCACACTCAACTGGAACCTTCTGGATGCATTCGTCTGCTGCAAAAATCCTTGCACCAGCCCTCACGCTCGAACGATGACGCAACCAGATCCAATGTCTTGCCTACCGCTTTTGAAACTGCTCCCAGCTCTAACCCGCTTCTCCTCCAAGATCATCAGCTCTTGATAACTATCAGGTGCTACCCAGCCCGTGTCCCGATGCTTGTAAAACTGTTTCCAGCCAGATCCGCTGCTCTTTGATCTTTCCCAGCTTTTTTACCGCTGCTTTTTAAGCTTACCAGCCCGTTCCGCTGCTCCTCGATATATTTCAGCTCTTGTAAAGCTGCTTCTAAAAACTGTTTTTCGATTTTTCTCTACACACAAGCCGCCAAATGTGTCAGCTTGTATGGGTGTATGTGTTACTCGTTGCCTTTGTGTGCTTACGCAGTACCATGCCTTAGTTTGCAATGCGCGTCATTTTGATGAAATTCTTTTTCTTGCTATTCACTCCTGCCTTCTTAGTTACTTTCCAGCCAATTGCTTATGCCGATTGGCAGATCTTTACCAGTATAATTTTCCCAATAGATCCATGTGTGCAAAAGGATACTAAGAAAGCAGCGGGCGACAACCAGATTATTGAAAGTTCTTGTGTGCAGCTAAGTACCGAGTTTGAGAGCATGTGCATGATAAGCTCGGAGGACTATAAAGCAGGTTGGAAATTGATTTGTCACTTTTGAAAGTTGAGTGTATGATTGAGGAGAAATCTCACCTCGCCTGTAGAGATGAAGATCTTGCTAACAGATGAGTTGCTTGTTTTCCAACATCCCATACGTTTGGCATATTGCGGTCGTCCATGACCAGCTTCAAGAATGTCTAGAGAAAGGGATAATTGGGACTAGTACACCCGACTTTGCTTCGCCAGTGGTACTTGTAGATAAAAAGAATGGGATAAAGCGATTGTGCTGCTATTATCGTTAGTTAAAAGAAAAGATTGTCTGAGATAATTTCCCAACAGCTCATATGGATGGCGTGACCGAGAAATTGCAAGGTGAAGAGGATTTCACAACTTTAGATTTGACTAATGACACGTGAAAGACACGTGCCTTTTTCGGTAGAATTACACATCGTTCGTTACTCAGAGTGGCCAGTATGAGTTCATGTTTGTACCTTTCGGTATAACAAACTCTCCAGCCGTGTTTACCCGTTTTATCTTGGCAGTTATGCGTGATTCTATTAGGAACACGGATGCGCTCGTGTACATAGATGATGTGATAATTTCAAGTAAGAGTATTGAACAGGTCGTGCAGAAATTTAAAAGAGTTCTGGAAGTGACGCAGAGAAATGTCTTGCGTATAAATTAGAGTAAATGTCAGGTTCTGAAACGGAAGGTTAATTTGTGCTATGTATTTGGGAATGGAAGCGATAAGACAGTTGATGAAAATACACGAGCAGCACGCGATTTTCCAATTTCGAGCGATAGAAAGGAAGTAAAAAGATTTTTAGAAAATGTTCAGCTCAAGGAATTGATCCAGGATTGCTTGATTTCTGAGCTAGATGATTAGCGTGACAGGTTCAGAAAGGAAGCCATAGAGAATAATCAGGGTATCCAAGCTTAAAGAGAAAGGCAGGAAAAAAGTTTCAGATCAGATCAGATCAGGTACTGGGTTAAAATTTAATTGGAAATGGTAACATGGTAATGGTAATGGCGCTTGCCGAGTTTTTATCAATAAATACTTTATGTGAAAATTAATACACATATGTGTTGGTAGACACCATTTTAAAGGGGGTGCTGGTACAACAAGTTATGTAGGTCAGGAATGGTGACAAAGCTTTGACGAACGACATTGACAATTGGGGTTTAGATTGCATGGCTCGCGCTGGTGTAAGGATGCTCTCTGGCCGGGGTACAGATCTCAGTCAGATCCAGGAGTCCTTTACAAGAAATTTGTAAATCACCGAAACACCGGACTAGAGAGTATCATTCAACGAGTGAATGAGTCGTTTGGGGAGTCACACCGAAGGTTCTCACAGACGCCGGGAGAGAGAGGTTGGTGTCGGAGTTGGTCGCGCCGTACCTTGCGCCTGGGTTAAAAATTTCGCGGGCTGGACCTTGGGGCGAGGCCAAGCCAGGCAAACAGTTTTCGCGAGTATGGGGACGCCGGATAGTCCCGCTGATCACTTCCGCGATTGGGACACGTAAGTCACTTTCCACGTGTCGTAGGCGAAAATTTCACCGGGCTGGACCTTGGGGCGAGGCCAAGCCAGACGAACGGTTTCGCGAGTATGAGGATGCCGGGTAGTTCCGCTGATCACTTCCGCGATTGGGACACGTAAGTCGCTTTCCGCGTGTCGCAGGCCAAAACTTCACCGGGCTAGACCTTCAGACGAGGCCAAGCTAGGATACTATTTCGCGAGAGTAGGGCCGGGGAGGTTGCGTCGCGCGCAAGTCGTTCTCGACGTATCGGATGCCAAAAATCCACCGGGCTGGACCTTCGGGCGAGGCCAAGCCGGATAGGATTTGTCGGACACGAGGGGGGATTGGAGGAGAAAGGATGGCGGTACGATTGACCAGTCGGGAATGATGTCCGCGCGCAGGTCACATGCACTACGAAGAGAAAAGCTATTGTACTAGACCAGACGGGCCGGGTGTCCACGTGCCGGTCGCATGCGCTACGAGGAGGAAAGCTAGAGTACTAGACCAGACGGGCCGGGTGTCCGCGTGTCGGTCGCATGCGCTACGAGGAGGAAAGCTAGAGTACTAGACCAGACGGGCCGGGTGTCCACGTACAGTTCACATGCACTACGAGGAGGGGAATCTAAGGTACTAGACCGAACGGGATGGGTGTCCACGTCGGGTCTCAAATGCTACGATGTGGGGAACCAAGATACTGGACCAGACGGGCCGGGTGTCCACGTACAGGTCCCAAATACTACGGGGAGTGAGGTTAGGATACTAGACCGGACGGGACGGATGTCCACGTACAGGCCCCATGCACTACGAGGGGGGAGGTTAGGGTACTAGACCAGACGGGACGGATGTCCACGTACAGGCCCCATGCACTACGAGGGGGGAGGTTAGGGTACTAGACCAGACGGGACGGATGTCCACGTACAGGCAACATGCACTACGAGGAAGGGAGCTAGGCTACTATAAATAAAAAGAATCACGATCATGGAATTTACTTTGTTTTATTATTCTATTTTATTATTATTATTATTATCTTTTTATTTATCTACTGTCTTCCTACGAGTCCGCTACACCGTCTTTGTTTGACGGATAGGAATTTTGCATACATTTTCCGGCACGAGAGCCCCTTATTCATTTGTCGTCGCGCGGTCGAGGCGTTACTCGAATTACACGGAAAATTACTGCGGGAGACACGTCCGCCCCGTCTTACCATTCCGACACCAGAGAGCGCCTGCTCGATCGGTGTGTGACCACCTTCCCCACGCCCCCTTTTTCCCGCTTTCGGGATTTCTAGTATATTTCTTGATTTCTAGTATTTTCTGTACTCACTAAATACCTGCTGGCGTTGCCACTCGGGTTCGGAACTTAGCTTAACTACGGCTTAATATTCAGTTTCAACTTAATATCTATTATTCATTATGTGTCACTTACACCTATAACTTACATACTACTAACTTAATATTTAATATTCACGATCAGTCGCTTATACCTATAACCTTACATATTACTATTCAAAAATTGTATCTTACACCTAAGTGTGTACGTTACACCCCCCTTTCTTCCCGTGGCGCGATAAAAAGGCGCCCGTCGCCGGTAAACTAACCTTCGAATTCCCTACGTGACGGTGTAGCTAACAAAGGACTCGGTCTTAATCTATTACAATGGTTATACGAGGCTTATACAGTGGTTATACAATGGTTATACGGTGGTTATACAATGAATATTAAATTTATCTGCGGCTGCATGCTGCTTACTGTATCGGGTCGTTCGATCCGACAATACTATCGTCGATCCTATCCGGAGGGGCTTCTGCGTAGTACGGTTTGAGCTGGGATATGTTGGCGATGCGTCGCCGTCGATCTCCGGGACGTTGCAGGCGTACCAAGTTCGGAGATGTGAACTTCGTAACGGTGTAAGGGCCGTCATACTTGGGAGCAAGCTTGGCGGCGAATCCCTCGGCTGCTTTCGATAAGGGATGCTGACGCAGCCAAACTTGACCGCCGAGTGTGGGTCTCCATTCTCGCCTTCGTAGGTTATAATGTCTCGCCTGGTCTTGAGACGCTCGCTGAAGATTCGCTCGTACGATGTCGAAGATGCCTTTGAGGTGAGACGCCTTGTCTTCAGGACCTGTATGCACGACCGCCGATCCGGGGGTCAGTTCATCATACAGCATCGCAGGCAAGCGTGGTTCCCGTCCTTGAGTTAGGAACGCGGGACTATACCCCGTCGAATCCGATACACTGCTATTGATCGCGAGGGATATCTCTGGCAGCATATTATCCCACGAACTCTGGTCGCCTTCCGACAGCTGGGATATCAGCGTCTTCACAGTGCGGTTGGTCCTTTCTGTGGGATTCTCTTGTGGACAATATGGAGCCGTGTACTGGACTTCTACGCCGAGCTTGGTGAAATAGTCTTTTAGAACCCGGCTTGTGAATTGGGTCCCATTGTCGCATACGAACTTCCGAGGAATGCCCGCTCGTGCAAGTATGCGTTCCCGAAACGCTTTCTGCACTTGAGCTGCGGTGGCCTTCCGGAGTGGTATCAGTTCTATCCATTTCGAAAATACGTCGTGAAACACCAGAAGCATGGTATTTCCTTGTTTTGACCGGGGTAGCGGGCCTACAAAATCCGCGCAGAGAATGTCGAAAGGTTCGCTGACGACCCGGGTTAGCATCTTACCTGCCGCTTTGGTTTGTTCCGTCTTAAACTTTTGACAAGATTCACAATGGCGAACATGGCGTTTCGCGTCGCGATACATACCGGGCCAGAAATACCTCTGGGTCAGACGCGTGATCGTTTTTCGGACTCCCAAGTGTCCTGCGGTCGGGGAATCGTGACATTCACGTAAGACGCGGCTTCTACGAGAAGTTGGCACACAGAGCTTCCACGGGAAGTAGTCCTCATCGTCAGCTCGGTAACCCATGTTCCTGTAGAGCTGGTCGTTTTCGATCATGTAGTCAGCGAACTTCTCGGGTTCCTCCTGTATTTGCTCCTTCATCCTTTTGATCCAGTCGCAGTGGTCCTCGAGTTCGACAGCACCCTGCAGTATCTCACAAGGCTGTCGAGAAAGTGCGTCGGTCACGACGTTTAATTTACCTCGTCGATAGCGTACGTCGAATTGGAATTGCTGCAATTCTAGCGCCCAACGCGCTATCCGGCCAGAAGGACTCTCAATAGAATTTAACCACTTGAGGGCTAGATGGTCAGTAACGACTTCGAATCGGTACCCTTCCAGATAGCACCGCATCTTCCTGATTGCCCAGATTATGGCCAGACACTCTTTCTCCGTGGTAGTGTAATTTTGTTCCGCGGGGGTTAATCGGCGGCTAGCGTATGCGATGACCTTCTCTTGACTTTCGGAGCCCTGTGATAAAACTACGCCTAAGCCGACGTCACTCGCGTCTGTTTGCAAAATGAACTTCTGGTCGAAATCCGGACAGCCTAATACGGGAGCAGTAGTCAGGCATCTTTTAATTTCTTCCAAGGTGGTTTGCTGTTCTGGTCCCCAGGTCCACTTCCGTCCTTTCTTTAGTAGCGCGGTCATCGGTTGCACGATAGTCGCGAAGCTAGGGACAAATCGCCGATACCACGAGGCCATCCCGATCCATTGGCGGAGTTCCTTTAAGTTAGAGGGGGCCTTCAACCCGTTGATCGCAGACACCTTCTCGGGATCAGTCTGGATTCCGTCACTGCTGATGACGTGGCCGAGGTAGACGAGTTTCTGCTTGAAGAAGCAACACTTCTTTGGATTTATCCTTAAATTCGCGGCCCGCAATCTGCGGAAAACTTCCGAGAGATGAGTAAAGTGCTGGTCTTCTGTCGCGCTTATGATAATAATATCGTCTAGGTAAGCGAAGGCGACCGGTTCCATTTCCACGCCGATTACACTATCCAGAGCGCGTTGAAACGTGGCGCTGGCAGAATGCAACCCGAAGGGCATGACCTTCCATTGATACAATCCTCTCCCAGGGACCGTGAACGCTGTATATTGGCGACTATCCCTAGCCATGGGAATTTGCCAATAGCCGTGCTTCAAGTCCAACGTGGAGATATATCGGGCGTGGCGTAATTTTTCCAAAATGTGATTGATTCTCGGGACTGGGTAGGCGTCGGGCACTGAGTGTGCGTTTAACTGACGGTAATCTATACACATGCGCCAATCGCCGGTTTTCTTCTTGACCAATACGATGGGAGCGCTGTGTGGGCTTCTGGAGGGTTCGATGGCCCCGTCACGGAGCAGTTCGTCTACTTGGGCATCGATGACATGTTGCATCGCGGGGTTCCGGGGATAATATCTTTGTTTTACGGGCTTGTCGTCGCGCATGACGATGGTGTGCTCGGCGACGTGAGACACCCCGTGCAGTTTCTCGAATAGGGCCAGTTCCCGATCGATGAAGCTTTGTTGCGCCGGACTCAATAATGTGCTCTGTCGCTGTTCTTCGTCTTCTACCGTCCCCATCCTAATGGGCGCACCGGCATTGATGTTCGGGGTTATAGTTCGCGTGGGAATAGGACTGGGTATCTCTGCTTCTTCTGGCCTGGCAGTTCCCAAATGGGCACCAACCGCAACAGGGTGTGCCGTTTTCTCCTGGTTGCCCCGCGCCTTTATAAGCACTGGCTGTAAAAAATGGTCTCCAGCCGCTTGGGCTTCATTCTGCAAGTCGAGGGTAGCTCGACCACATCGCACCTGAGTTCCCGCTACTTTGAGGAAGTCCATTCCAAGTATTATACGATCTAACATGGTGGGCATTACTAACATGGGTAAGAGCACCGTAGTGCCGGCCAACGTAACCGAGGTTCGCCAGAGTTTTGTCACATCCAGACATGACCGATCGGCCAACGCTATTCTAGTGACAACATCCTGTAACTCGTCTGCACTCGCGGCCAGTCGAGTAAAACTTTCACTGACGAAACTCCTCGATGCCCCTGTATCAATGGTGGCGTCCACACGTTGTCCTCCGAATTCTATCGCTGCTGTGATGAGCCCGCCGTGTAATCTCAACGGGGGTTTTACTGGGGTGTCTATAGTCAAAACTCCTGGTCGCCCACAGTCCCAACAGAAATCCCGACGTGGGTTGGGGCAGTTCCTTTGGAGATGTCCGTTCTCTCCACAGCGATTACAAGCCCGCCTTATGTCTACTCGAGAGGTTCCTTGACCGATCATCTGATGGGTCACGTGTCCTGTCTGCGTTGAATTCACCGGATTCCGGAATGGGTTCGGCGATCGGCGAAGTTGAGGTTCTTCTTGGTTCCGGTCCGTGGTTACTTTTGGCTAGCGTCGAGTCGTCTCGAGTTGTTTGACACTCTCATATTCTGTGGCCATATGGGTCAATTGTGTCAAAGTCGCGAATTCACTGCGTTTAATATACAGTCGGTATTCTGGAGCCATGTTTTCATATGCCCGGTACAATTCTTCCTCTTCTCGATAACCGGCTTGCTGCATCTTGGTTCTGAGCTCGATCAAGTAGGTCTTGAAAGGCTCTCCTCTCCGCTGCACGTGGGTCCGTATCTCATCTTCCAACCGCTCGAAATATCGAGGTGGTAGGAAGAAGTCGAGGAATTCCCTCCTGAAAGTTCCCCATGAGGCCGACTGTAGGTGGCTCGTGCGAAACCACCGTGCCGCCGGGCCCTCCAAGATCTCGGACATAACGCGGGGTACCTCCTCCGGGTTTATCCTGTAAGTCATCATCTTTTCCTCGAGCGCGGCGATGAGAGTCAACGGATCCGAACTCCCATCGAACCGTAAATTCCATTTGTGCATCTTCTCGGGGAGCAGATGTTAAGTTGGAGCCGTGCTGCTCCGTGTGTCTTGTGCGTGTAGGTCGGCGGGTAAGCGGGTGTCTACCGGTGGCATCCAGGTACCGTGCGTCGATCCTGGGTGGAGTCCCGATCGATGTAGCTCCGGACGTCATGGGAATGGTGAGGGATTCTGTGAACTGTCCCGTCTCACCGTTCCTGCCTGGAGGGTTCGGACTTGGGGCCCGGCTACTATATTGCTCCTGCAACTGAGCCAGTCGGTCCCACACCCTTTGTGGGAACGACCCTGTGTTGACGAGGTTGGCGAATGCCTTCCTGGTCTCCTCGACGGTTCCGTCGGCTTTAAAACCAAACTCCAGGGCGAGAGCGCTGAGTTCGTCTTTTCGACGAGCGTATATCCAGCGGACTCCTATACCTGGATTCTTAACAAACTCGGCTTCTTCGTACTCACCGTCAGATTCCTTAGGGTTACTCATCATTGGTTATCCTCTTCGATTTAGTTTGGTGTGAACTTCCTTCTCAAGTCTTCTAGATCCTTCCGGAGATCGGTTCGGGTGACTCTACCCTTCTTTTTCTTCAGTGGGTCTTTAAGCCACTTGGGTGATTCTCTAGCTAGTCTCGGTGTCCCTGCTCGGGCGCCACTTGTAAGGATGCTCTCTGGCCGGGGTACAGATCTCAGTCAGATCCAGGAGTCCTTTACAAGAAATTTGTAAATCACCGAAACACCGGACTAGAGAGTATCATTCAACGAGTGAATGAGTCGTTTGGGGAGTCACACCGAAGGTTCTCACAGACGCCGGGAGAGAGAGAGTTGGTGTCGGAGTTGGTCGCGTCGTACCTTGCGCCTGGGTTAAAAATTTCGCGGGCTGGACCTTGGGGCGAGGCCAAGCCAGGCAAACAGTTTTCGCGAGTATGGGGACGCCGGATAGTCCCGCTGATCACTTCCGCGATTGGGACACGTAAGTCACTTTTCACGTGTCGTAGGCGAAAATTTCACCGGGCTGGACCTTGGGGCGAGGCCAAGCCAGACGAACGGTTTCGCGAGTATGAGGATGCCGGGTAGTTCCGCTGATCACTTCCGCGATTGGGACACGTAAGTCGCTTTCCGCGTGTCGCAGGCCAAAACTTCACCGGGCTAGACCTTCAGACGAGGCCAAGCTAGGATACTATTTCGCGAGAGTAGGGCCGGGGAGGTTGCGTCGCGCGCAAGTCGTTCTCGACGTATCGGATGCCAAAAATCCACCGGGCTGGACCTTCGGGCGAGGCCAAGCCGGATAGGATTTGTCGGACACGAGGGGGGGATTGGAGGAGAAAGGATGGCGGTACGATTGACCAGTCGGGAATGATGTCCGCGCGCAGGTCACATGCACTACGAAGAGAAAAGCTATTGTACTAGACCAGACGGGCCAGGTGTCCACGTGCCGGTCGCATGCGCTACGAGGAGGAAAGCTAGGGTACTAGACCAGACGGGCCGGGTGTCCGCGTGTCGGTCGCATGCGCTACGAGGAGGAAAGCTAGAGTACTAGACCAGACGGGCCGGGTGTCCACGTACAGGTCACATGCACTACGAGGAGGGGAATCTAAGGTACTAGACCGAACGGGATGGGTGTCCACGTCGGGTCTCAAATGCTAGCTAGGGTACTAGACCAGACGGGCCGGGTGTCCACGTACAGGTCACATGCACTACGAGGAGGGGAATCTAAGGTACTAGACCGAACGGGATGGGTGTCCACGTCGGGTCTCAAATGCTACGATGTGGGGAACCAAGATACTGGACCAGACGGGCCGGGTGTCCGCGTACAGGTCCCAAATACTACGGGAAGTGAGGTTAGGATACTAGACCGGACGGGACGGATGTCCACGTACAGGCCCCATGCACTACGAGGGGGGAGGTTAGGGTACTAGACCAGACGGGACGGATGTCCACGTACAGGCCCCATGCACTACGAGGGGGGAGGTTAGGGTACTAGACCAGACGGGACGGATGTCCACGTACAGGCCACATGCACTACGAGGAAGGGAGCTAGGCTTCTATAAATAAAAAGAATCACGATCATGGAATTTACTTTGTTTTATTATTCTATTTTATTATTATTATTATTATCTTTTTATTTATCTACTGTCTTCCTACGAGTCCGCTACACCGTCTTTGTTTGACGGATAGGAATTTTGCATACACTAACCTCAAAACAATCACTAGTCCACTTCTTCACTAACCGCGTGCCTTCGCGCGGTCGAGGCGTAACTCGAATTATCCGGCAAGCGAGTTAAGGGAGGCGCGTCCACTCCGTTCTACTTTTCCGGCACGAGAGCCCCTTATTCATTTGTCGTCGCGCGGTCGAGGCGTTACACGAATTACACGGAAAATTACTGCGGGAGACACGTCCGCCCCGTCTTACCATTCCGACACCAGAGAGCGCCTGCTCGATCGGTGTGTGACCACCTTCCCCACGCCCCCTTTTTCCCGCTTTCGGGATTTCTAGTATATTTCTTGATTTCTAGTATTTTCTGTACTCACTAAATACCTGCTGGCGTTGCCACTCGGGTTCGGAACTTAGCTTAACTACGGCTTAATATTCAGTTTCAACTTAATATCTATTATTCATTATGTGTCACTTACACCTACAACTTACATACTACTAACTTAATATTTAATATTCACGATCAGTCGCTTATACCTATAACCTTACATATTACTATTCAAAAATTGTATCGTACACCTAAGTGTGTACGTTACACTGGTTCAGTGGCATATTCATATGTGAAAGATGAGGGTAAGAGCCACTCTGCCAATCGTATTTCGGACAAGTGTCGCAACCAACTACAAGTCAGGCACAGGCTTCAAACTCAACAATTGGGGAGTTCATAAGGCAAATAATATCCTTTATTCATAGGATAATTCAATAAAAATCAGAACTCGTCACAATTATAAAACAAAGTCATTGATTATCAAATAGAAACTATAGATCCAAATGAAATATTATTCATGTGAAATTATCGAGTCTGTGCGAGATTTAAGGGGCGAAGAAGACAAATATTTTAGTTGGAGAGAATCAGCGGAAACCGCAACAGTCTTATCAAAACTATGATTGGCAATGATTAACTTACTCATAATGGAACCATATTACATTTTAATACATAAAGGTCAGACTAGATTTTGTAAGCACCGACAAGAGCCCAATCAAAATTCTTGAACAAGATTATATTGTTGAACGCTGATTAAATATAAACAGTACAACCAAGTGGCCTAACGAAACTAAGAACGAACCTGTTACGTGTGGGCCCTAAAACAAAAATAACATAATTAAGAGACATTTATAAAACAATCATTACGTTTTGTTCCCAGTTCAAACCACGAAGGGCGAAAAGATGCAATTTTTTTTGTACCGACTCAATAAGATCAATGTGTACTTAATATTGGAGACTCCAAACGGGATCGCAATATTCTTAATTCGGACGGTCAATGGAAGTTAATAATAATTTAAGTGTATAAGGATCGTTAATTCCGTTGACCATCGTTTAATAAACCCAAGAACACTCATAGCCTTGTTAACAGTAGACTTTATGTGACAGTCGAATTTGAATTTTGGGTGAAGAAGAGCTCCTAAATCGTTGAACGAATATATACGGTCAGAATAGCTTATAAATGAAGGCGTAGCGCTAAAAAGTCATTACGTTTCATTAATGTCAATTCAGATTTAAGAGGTTAGATTAACACCATCTCTGAAAACAATAAGTATCAGACTGTAAATCGAAACCCGATTGCAAATTATTATAGGACAAACAAATTTCAACATCATCAGCATACATTAGCACTCAAGAATGTGTTATGACAGAAGACAGATCATTGATGAATAAAGTAAATAGCAATGGACCCAAATGTCTACTCTAAGGCACTCCAGATGTAACATTAATCATATTCGAAATTTAAATAAAAGAAGAGAATGGTTAGCAAAATGAAAAGCCTTACTAAAATCGGTATATATCACATATTTTTATTATTAAATCTAGATGTCGATTCAAGTAGGTTCGTCGCTTAACAGAATCATGTTGATAAGGTGATATTAGTGAGGAACACAAATCTTGCAAATGAGAGGTTAGATCTCTTAAATCTAAACTGACATTAATGAAACGTAATGACTTTTTAGGGCTACGCCTTCATTTATAAGCTATTCTGACCGTATATATTCGTTCAACGATTTAGGAGTTCTTCTTCACCCAAAATTCAAATTCGACTGTCACATAAAGTCTACTGTTAACAAGGCTATGAGTGTTCTTGGGTTTATTAAACAATGGTCAACGGAATTGACGATCCTTATACAATTTAATTATTATTAACTTCCATTGACCGTCTGTAACGAACTGATTTTCTTTATTATCTGCTCGCTACGAATGTCGTGCGGCTAGCTCAGAAGATGTAAGTGTTCGTCCCACCAAATTTATATATACGTGACCGCCCTTTTGACCAGTGGAAACACACAGAAAGATTGGGAGTATGCAGTGATCTTTTTATTCGCCGACTAGACCCTCGGCCGGGGTGGTGTACTGGTTATGTAGAATTACGACCTGCCGTCGTCTCCTTCCCGCGTTGAATGCCTCTCTGGATCGTGCCGGCTGCGAAGTGGTGTCCTC
Source organism: Drosophila elegans (assembly GCF_018152505.1). Lineage (NCBI taxonomy): Eukaryota > Metazoa > Arthropoda > Insecta > Diptera > Drosophilidae > Drosophila > Drosophila elegans. Next base: position 676,013 of record NW_024545907.1, on the reverse strand, counting down.
CTCGCCTGCTTTGCTTGCGATGTCTTCTGCCACCCTTGGCTCGGCGGGTTTACAGGGACTAGGGATGCGTCACCGTTCCCAGACTAGGGTGAACAGGCACTGTGCTCTCAAGGCGTACGCCTTTCGCTTTCGCAGCCTCCTGTCCCTTGCTCTGTCCCGGCCGGTCGCACCGGACGTCGGCTCAGTTTCTACCTGACGGTTCAGGCGTACGCCGGAAGCCGCCAACGCAGTCCCTGGGTCAAACGCCAGGTTCTTGACGAACGCTTCCACCCTACCCTCTCTGCCGCAGGCTTAAGAATTCGACGTGTGGGCTGCTCGCTCGACGCTCGTTTTCGTCGTCCTGGGGTCCTCGTTGTCCCTGTCCGCCTCCAGCTATCTCGACCTGCCGTTCTGGGACTCTAGCGGTGGACTGCTGTGCTCTCAACGCATACGCCTTTCGAGACACCAGCTGAACAAACGCGCGTCCTTCCGGGCTAGTCGCACCAGGACCTTGTACAGTTCCTGCAGGACGATCAGGCATACGCCGGAGTTCGCCAATGCAGTCCTTGTAGGCAGGTAGCTAGTTCTAGACACTTTGCTTCTGAGCCCACGGTTCTTCGTCGAAGGACTCTATTTGTTCACTTTGTCGGACCCGCCGGGTGGGATGCCAAGCTCAAATCACGACAGAAGTTGTAACAAAACGCCTTGACTTAGCCGTGTGATGCCGTAAGGACCTCAGCTACCTGTGTCTCAATTCGGAGACTTTAGCTCTAAGTCCCGAACGTCTCGACGTAGCGATCTTGTTTCCTTGATGACTCCGCACGGCTTTACTTGCTCCTTCACGATGTTTCACTGGTTACTTGTTCACTTGATGACTGTTACTTGTTGACTTGATAGAAATCGACTGATCCAGCTTCCTGTGCTCGGCCGGTTTATATAGGCCTCCATTTACCGCTAGTTATCGGCGTCTCCTTTCGCCCTCTGCGCCCGGCACCAATATCAGGGTCCAAAGTCCGGTGCCGTCCCGTTACTTCCTTCTGCCCACGGCCCTTCGCCGCTCTCTCGTATTGCTGTCCCTCTCGGACTCTCCTTGGCTTTGTCTGGTGCTCAGTTCACCACTCTCTCTCTCCGCACTACCGTTACTACGGGTGAATTCGCCGCGTAACTGGTAACTGGTAGGCCACTGCTTGCATGCGCTTACTCTGCTTGCTTCTTAACTTGTGGGGAGTTATTCAACTCCTCACATTCTCCCCTTACTTCGGGAATGAAAAAGAGACTCGCTGTTCTCTCTGCCTTGGTATACTCCACTTTCTGACATCCTTCCCTCGACGTGTCTTCTCGTACTTGTCCTCGTTCGCCTGTAGTCTTCTAGTCGACTTGCTCCTCCCGACGGTTCCCACGACGCTCACAGCTCCTTATGGAGTTCCAGAGCGCCGATCCTCCTTCCAGATTTTGAATTTCCCGCCCAGACGTTTCCCCCGTAGACTTTAAATTCCCGCCCAGACGTTTCCCCCGTAGACTTTTGAATTCCCGCCCAGACGTTTCCCCCGTAGACTTTTGAATTCCCGCCCAGACGTTTCCCCCGTAGACTTTTGAATTCCCGCCCAGACGTTTCCCCCAAAGACTTTTGAATTCCCGTCCAGACGTTTCGCCCGAAGATTTTCTCGATCTCCGTGATTTGCCTTCTCCGTCGGATGGTCACTCTACGTCGTGCCGATCGGTCTCCAGTCGTTATCGGTGTTATCGATATTCTCTCGTGTGACTCTCCGCTGTATGGTCACTCTCCGCCCAACCGATCGGTCTCCAATTGTTATCGATTCCGTGACCCAACGTGGCGTTGCCACTCGATGTATCGATTTTCCACAGCGTGACTCCTTGTGCCGATATTTCCAGTATTTTGTGCCCACCGATCGACACTATCGTGTAGGGCCAATCGGTGACCATGAATCGAAACGCCCCCATCCTTGTTTATAGTGACTCCGCACAATGCTATGGTAAGCGCAATTTCCTTTCTGTTTCATGTTTACTTATTTTCTTTTTCCCCAAAGCTTGGCCCAGGATTGTAGAGTTGACCTTTCCTTCCCTTGGGGCCGGTGTCAACGACCCTGCTCGGCCCATCGCTTTCTTGCGTCGTTCTGCATTTAGATGGCAAGTGGTTTGTTTCCCTGCGACCCCGGTTTTCATGTATATTTCTCATTTCAGATTGCCGGATCATACGTAGTGCCTTTCATGTGTGTGTATCTTCCCTTTTTTTTTTTTTTTTTTTGTGGCCGTTTATGTGTGTGCGCGTCATATTCGTGTTTTTCCGGCTTGGCATGCTAACTAATTAACTGTGGCCGTTTATGTGTGTGCGCGTTATTTTAGTGTTTTTCCGGCTTGGCATGCTACGGTAAAGCTCTCAAGCTGTACCGTCTCCCCTCTTTCCTCGGGAATGAAAAAGATCTGGTCGTGGTCTTCCTCGATCCGTACAGAGTCTGCCGACGCTACGGATTGTTGTTGGCCTGCGGTCTTTTCGGTTTCTTGTACTGTGCATCACCTTATTCTTCGCGGCGTATTAATGGATGACTCTGGCTTCATGCCCGACGCAGAATCTGTTTGCCTCGTTGTCTGGGTCACTGTGCCTCCTTTTTATCTGCGTTCTATATAGACTCTGGCTTATGCCCGACGATATAGTCCGTACGTTTTGTCGTTGCATGCTCGTGTTATCCTGCGGTCTATATAGACTCTGGCTTATGCTCGACGATATAGTCCGTACGTTTTGTCGTTGCATGCTCGTGTTATCCTGCGGTCCATATAGACTCTGGCTTATGCCCGACGCTATAGTCCGCACCACCTGATGTTGTTGCCTGCTTGTGTTGTCCTTGCTTGTCTGTACCGAATTCTTGTGTTTGTTGTTTAAGCTCACTGACGTGGACTGTTTGTTCTTTTTGTGTATCCTTGTGGCGGATTTTACAAATGACTGGTGAGACGAAGTCTATTACCGTGTACGGTCCGTCATATCTCGGCGCTAGCTTTGCCGCGAAACCCTCGGCTGCCTTTGACAGATGGTGCTCCTTTGCCCAGACTGTGTCCCCTATCGTTGGATTCCATTGCCTCCTTCGTAGATTGTAATGCCTGGCTTGGTCCTGAGCAGCCTTCTCCATGTTCCGGCGCACAATTTCGAAGATCTCCTTCATCTTATTGGCCTTATCTTCAGGCGTTTCCGTCTGCTTTCCCGTGCCGATGGTTTCCCTGTCGTACAGGGCGCTGGGCAGTCGAGGCTCTCGAGCCTGCGTGAGGAAACACGGGGAGTACCCTGTTGACTCCGACGTACTTGAATTTACCGCTAGCATAATCTCCGGCCACTTCTCGTCCCAATTCCTCTGGTTCTGTCCCGCAAACTGCGCTATCATTGTCCTTTTAACTGTCCGGTTTGCTCTTTCCGTCGGATTCTCCTGCGGTGTATATGGTGCCGTGAACTGTTGCTTAATGCCCATTTCGCTGAGGAATTTTTTGAATGTGCGGCTGGCAAACTGAACTCCATTGTCCGTTATTACCACCCTCGGGACTCCGAACCTAGCGATGACTCTTTCGCGGAACGCCTTTTGAAGTGATTCTGCCGTTGCTGCTCGCAGTGGCACCAATTCTGTCCACTTTGAGAACCTATCTATCAGCACTAGCAGCATCTGGTTGCCATGCTTCGACCTGGGCAATGGTCCGACAAAGTCTGCACATACCGTTGCCCATGGTTCTTCGGGTATTTGCGTCAGCATTTTCCCGGCTGCCTGCATCTGGTTGGGCTTGTACCTGAGGCATGTCTCGCATTTCCGTACGTGTGCTCGGGCGTCCCTATGCATTCCTGGCCAGTAATATCGAGCCGCCAGCCTTGCGATCGTTTTCTGACTTCCCACGTGTCCAGCAGCTGGTGAGTCGTGATTCTCCTTCAGGACTGTTTCCCTCAGCCCCCGTGGGACACAGAGCTTCCATGCTGCCACGTCTTCGCTGCCTGCTCTGTGCGGGATATGCCTGTACAATGCGCCTCCCTCCATAATGTAGTCCGGAAACTTCTGTGGCTGTTTGTTAATCTTCTCACACATATCCTTGATCCAACTGCATGTTCCCTGCGTGTCCTCCGGAGTTTCTTTAGCTAGCCTAAAGGCTTCTGGTAGAGGTTGTCTTGACAGTGCATCAGCGACCACGTTAAGCACCCCTTCCTGTATGATATTTCAAAATCATACTGCTGCAGCTCCAGGGCCCACCTCGCTATTCTTCCTGAGGGACTTTCGATGCTGTTCAACCATTTAAGCGCCATATGGTCCGTCACCACCTTGAAGTGGTATCCTTCCAAGTATGGTTTGAGCGTCCGGATTGCCCACACGATTGCCAGGCATTCCTTTTCGCTGGTTGAGTAGTTCCTTTCCGCGCCATTCAGGGTCCGGTTTGAATATGAAATGACCTTTTCGCCGCTTTCAGTTTCCTGCGTCAGGACTGCCCCTATTCCATATTCGCTTGCGTCCGTCTGCAGTACGAATGGTTTATCGAAATCCGGGCATGCCAGCACAGGATCGGCCACTAGCCTTGCCTTCACCTCCTCGAATGCCTGCTGGTGCTCTGGAGTCCATGTCCATTTCGTGCCTTTCCGCAATAGATCGTTTAGTGGTTTTACTATTCGCGCAAAGTCGGGCACGAATCGCCTGTACCACGATGCTACGCCCAAGTATTGGCGCAACTCCCGGATGGTTGTGGGTGGTTCCAGCTCGGCTATGGCTGCTACTTTTTCGGGATCGGTGCCGATTCCTTGGTCCGTAACGCGGTGTCCCAGGTAAAGCAGTTCGCTTTTGAAGAAATGACATTTTTCGGGATTTATCCTTAGGTTGGCCTATTTAAGGCGTCGGAAAACTTCCCTCAGGTTCCTTCTGTGTTCTTCCAGTGTCCGTCCGATCACGATGATGTCGTCTTGGTATGCAAACGCGTGTGGTGACATCTCCGGTCCAATTACCTGATCCAGTGCTCTCTGGAAAGTCGCCGAGGCGGAGTGTAAACCAAATGGCATTACTTTCCACTGGAAAAGCCCCTTTCCTGGCACTGTGAACGCCGTGAATTGCCTGCTATTTTCTTCCAGAGGAATTTGCCAGTATCCGTCTTTCAAATCCAGACTGCTTATGTATCTTGCCTCCCTCAACTGGTCCAATATGTAATTTATCCTTGGCATCGGATAAGCATCTTTGATGGATTTGGCATTGATCTGTCTAAAGTCGACACAAAGCCTCCACTGACCTGTCTTTTTCTTCACCATGACTATCGGGGAGCTGTACGGGCTTCTCGAGTGTTCTATGCACCCCTTCTCCAGCAACTCGTCGACTTTCGCATTGATTTCCCCTTGAACCTTTGGATTTTTCGGGTAGTATCTCTGTTTGATTGGTTTGTCGTCCTTCATGGTGATTCGGTGTTCGGCTATGTTGGATGTTCCACTCATTGTTCGAAACTCCGCGAGCTCCTGCTCTAGGAATTTTTCAACGTCGCATTCCTCTGAGTTGGTTTGCACCACTGCCACGGACAATTTTTCCTCTAACCACCCGTTGTGCCTTCTTCTTTCTGGGATCACCACTGTATGTCCGGCACACCTTGTTTCGGCGCCGACTCCTGTGAGGAAATTCCATCCCAGCACCAGCGAGTCTACCACTCCTGGTAAGATCAACAGGCACATGGGCAATCGCTTATTGCCGAATTCGATTTCCACCTCGAGCTGCGTGTTTATCCCGCTGCACCTGCCATCTGCCAACTTAACTTGCCTTCTCGTCCTTGTAATCTTTCCATAAGCAGCCAGTGTATCCGCCAGCTCCTCGCTTATAAAGCTCGCTGTTGCTCCGGTGTCGATTGTGGCTTTGTGTGAGGTTCTGCCAATCTGTACCGCTGCGGATAACTGCTGCTCTTCTTCGATTAAATCGCCAGTTAGTTTGGAGAGACAACACCTTGCGACCCCTGCTCGCCTCTCTGTGGCTGGGATCGCAGGCCATTTCCCGATCTCTGGCAGCACTCTACACTCCTCACCCCCACCTTGCCGCAAGTCCAGCAGAAAAGCAGTCTCTGGTTTTGGCATCCTCTTGCCCAATGTCCGTGACCGCCACACCGTCTACAAGCTTCGTGTGGGTTCACGATGTGTGTCTGTGACCTGTGGGCTCTTGGAGCTGCGCTGGGTGGTCTCTGATTGGTATTGGGTGGCCTCCATAACGTGCTCTGGTGGTTGTAGGTGTTTGGAGTCCATTGTCATGGACCGTCAATAGGTGCTTGGTGTCCGCCTTCTTCTTCGCACCTTCTACACGTGACTTGTGGTGCTGTTGTTTTGCTTCGCGAGAATTTGTTTTCTTGAATAAATGCTTCTCGCACTTTCTCGAGTTCTTCATACTCGTCAGCCAGCACCATTAGAGACTCTAGATCGTCTATCTTATATGTCCTCAGGGAAATCCTCAGGTCAGGCGTGCAATTTTCCTTTATCTGCTCGAGTGTTTCCTTTAGGGAGTAGCCAAGTGGTCTCATCATGGTCTGCATGTCAACCATATAGTCCTTGAACGACTCTCTAAAGCCCTGTTTCCTTTGTTTGACCTGATCTGCGAGCTTTGTGAAGAAACCCCTTGGCAGGAAATACGTTTGAAAACTGTCGCTGAACTCTCCCATGTCCTCCAGTGTTTATTGTTTGATATGAACCATTTTAGGGCCTTGCCTTGCAGCAATTCAGACATGGCTCGGGGAATGAGGTTCAGGTTCAAACCGTATGTATTTGCTGACCATTCCACTTCTTCCAGAAACTCCAGTGGTTTCTCCGTGCCGTCAAACTTGAACGACCATTCCCTGACTTGCTTCGCGACTTTTGCATAGTCTGGTGCGCTGGGCCTTTGCTGTTCTGTTCTTCTTTTTTGGCTTGGGCCCCTGGATCTTCCTGCCTCCTTCATGCTCTCAACGCCCAGGCTGGCTATGAGCTGTTCAGCGTCTGGGACTTGTAACTTGCCGCTCGAGCTTGGTTTGTCGTACAATTCCTCCAGCTCAGCCCAAATTTCCGCCATTCCTGGGTCGTTTTGTGTCTTCGTAACATACTCTGAAAGGGCCTTTCGCATGTCGTCCGACTTGCCCTCCAGGATAATGCCAAGCTTGGCTGCCACCTTTGGGAAATCCTCTTTCTTGAGGAGATAGATCCAATTTTTCCCATTTTTGTTTATTGCTGTATTTTCACTGTCAGGACAATCACGTTGGGCGCCAGATGTAACGAACTGATTTTCTTTATTATCTGCTCGCTACGAATGTCGTGCGGCTAGCTCAGAAGATGTAAGTGTTCGTCCCACCAAATTTATATATATGTGACCGCCCTTTTGACCAGTGAAAACACACAGAAAGATTGGGAGTATGCAGTGATCTTTTTATTCGCCGACTAGACCCTCGGCCGGGGGGGTGTACTGGTTATGTAGAATTACGACCTGCCGTCGTCTCCTTCCCGCGTTGAACGCCTCTCTGGATCGTGCCGGCTGCGAAGTGGTGTCCTCCTCGCCTGCTTTGCTTGCGATGTCTTCTGCCACCCTTGGCTCGGCGGGTTTACAGGGACTAGGGATGCGTCACCGTTCCCAGACTAGGGTGAACAGGCACTGTGCTCTCAAGGCGTACGCCTTTCGCAGCCGCAGCCTCCTGTCCCTTGCTCTGTCCCGGCCGGTCGCACCGGACGTCGGCTCAGTTTCTACCTTACGGTTCAGGCGTACGCCGGAAGCCGCCAACGCAGTCCCTGGGTCAAACGCCAGGTTCTAGACGAACGCTTCCACCCTACCCTACGTGTGGGCTGCTCGCTCGACGCTCGTTTTCGTCGTCCTGGGGTCCTCGTTGTCCCTGTCCGCCTCCAGCTATCTCGACAAGCTCCGCTCCTTGTTGGCGACTCGGTAAGCTGCCGTTCTGGGACTCTAGCGGTGGACTGCTGTGCTCTCAACGCATACGCCTTTCGAGACACCAGCTGAACAAACGCGCGTCCTTCCGGGCTAGTCGCACTAGGACCTTGTACAGTTCCTGCAGGACGATCAGGCATACGCCGGAGTTCGCCAATGCAGTCCTTGTAGGCAGGTAGCTAGTTCTAGACACTTTGCTTCTGAGCCCACGGTTCTTCGTCGAAGGACCCGCCGGGTGAGATGCCAAGCTCAAATCACGACAGAAGTTGTAACAAAACGCCTTGACTTAGCCGTGTGATGCCGTAAGGACCTCAGCTACCTGTGTCTCAATTCGGAGACTTTAGCTCTAAGTCCCGAACGTCTCGACGTAGCGATCTTGTTTCCTTGATGACTCCGCACGGCTTTACTTGCTCCTTCACGATGTTTCACTGGTTACTTGTTCACTTGATGACTGTTACTTGTTGACTTGATAGAAATCGACTGATCCAGCTTCCTGTGCTCGGCCGGTTTATATAGGCCTTCATTTACCGCTAGTTATCGGCGTCTCCTTGCCTCCTGGTCTAAAGTCCACGGTTTTACCGTTCGACCTTTCGCCCTCTGCGCCCGGCACCAATATCAGGGTCCAAAGTCCGGTGCCGTCCCGTTACTTCCTTCTGCTCACGGCCCTTCGCCGTTCTTTCGTATTGCTGTCCCTCTCGGACTCTCCTTGGCTTTGTCTGGTGCTCAGTTCACCACTCTCTCTCTCCGCACTACCGTTACTACGGGTGAATTCGCCGCGTAACTGGTAACTGGTAGGCCACTGCTTGCATGCGCTTACTCTGCTTGCTTCTTAACTTGTGGGGAGTTATTCAACTCCTCACACGTCCTAATTTAGAATATTGCGATCCCGTTTGGAGTCTCCAATATTAAGTACACATTGATCTTATTGAGTCGGTACAAAAAAAATTTTATCTTTTCGCCCTTCGTGGTTTGAACTGGGAACAAAACGTAATGATTGTTTTATAAATGTCTCTTAATTATGTTATTTTTGTTTTAGGGCCCACACGTAACAGGTTCGTCCTTGGTTTCGTTAGGCCACTTGTTTGTACTGTTTATATTGAATCAGCGTTCAACAATTTAATATAATCTTGTTCAAGAATTTTGATTGGGCTCTTGTCGGTGTTTACAAAATCTAGTCTGACCATTTTGCATTAAAATGTAATATGGTTCCATTATGAGTAAGTTAACCATTGCCAATCGTAGTTTTGATAAGACTGTTGCGGTTTCCGCTGATTCTCTCCAACTAAAATATTTGTCTTCTTCGCCCCTTAAATCTCACACAGTCTCGATAATTTCACTTGAATAATATTTCATTTGGATCTATAGTTTCTATTTGATAATCAATGACTTTGTTTTATAATTGTGACGAGTTCTGATTTTTATTGATTTTATTCATAGGATATTATTTGCCTTATGAACTCCTCAATTGTTGAGTTTGAAGCCTGTGCCTGACTTGTAGTTGGTTGCGACACTTGTCCGAAATACGATTGGCAGAGTGGCTCTTACCCTCATCTTTCACATATGAATATGCCACTGAACCAGCGCGAGCCATGCAATCTAAACCCCAATTGTCAATGTGGTTCGTCAAAGCTTTGTCACCATTCCTGACCTACATAACTTGTTGTACCAGCACCCCCTTTAAAATGGTGTCTACCAACACATGTGTGTATTAATTTTCACATAAAGTATTTATTGATAAAAACTCGGCAAGCGCCATTAATGTTACCATTTCCAATTAATTGATATTATTGATAATTTTTTTTAATAAACATTATTAAAAACTCTAATTTTAAATGATTAAACCGACAATAATTAAATTTAAAGGCATGTATAAATGATAGTTCTAAATAATTATTTCAAAGATGCAAGGGCTGATACCTCCCTCTGCACTGCAAAAAAAATGTTAAATATTTCTTTAAGCAAATATATATAATTAATTTTTAAACGATAAAATTATGTCTTGCAGACTATTTCTTATACATTACAGATTCAACAATATATAATATTTCTTTTTAAATTTAATATTAAAAATTACTACTACTAATTACTATTACTAACTAATTACTTGGAAATCAAGAACTTCCTGGTTCTGCCCAAGAATTTATTATCCTCAATTACGAAAGGCAAGATGGAAACTTTGACTATTTTGAACGACTATAGGTACTTGCCCTTAAATTTTAACCCAGTACCTGTTCTGATCTGATCTGAAACTTTTTTCCTGCCTTTCTCTTTAAGCTTGGATACCCTGATTATTCTCTATGGCTTCCTTTCTGAACCTGTCACGCTAATCATCTAGCTCAGAAATCAGGCAATCCTGGATCAATTCCTTGAGCTGAACATTTTCTAAAAATCGTTTTACTTCCTTGGAAAATCGCGTGCTGCTCGTGTATTTTCATCAACTGTCTTATCGCTTCCATTCCCAAATACATAGCACAAATTAACCTTCCGTTTCAGAACCTGACATTTACTCTAATTTATACGCAAGACATTTCTCTGCGTCACTTCCAGAACTCTTTTAAATTTCTGCACGACCTGTTCAATGCTCTTACTTGAAATTACCACATCATCTATGTACACGAGCGCATCCGTGTTCCTAATAGAATCACGCATAACTGCCAAGATAAAACGGGTAAACACGGCTGGAGAAATTGTTATACCGAAAGGTACAAACATGAACTCATACTGGCCACTCTGAGTAACGAACGATGTGTAATTCTACCGAAAAAGGCACGTGAAAAAAACCATTAGTCAAATCTAAAGATATGAAAACCTCTTCACCTTGCAATTTCTCGGTCACGCCATCCATATGAGCTGTTGGGAAATTATCTCAGACAATCTTCTCTTTTAACTAACGATAATCGCAGCACAATCGCTTTTCCCATTCTTTTTATCTATAAGTTCCACTGGCGAAGCAAAGTCGGGTGTACTAGGCCTAATTATCCCTTTCTCTAGACATTCTTGAAGCTGGTCATCGACGATTTTCTGATCGCAATATGCCAAACGTCTGGGATGTTGGAAAACAAGCAACTCACCTGTTAGCAAGATCTTCATCTCTACAGGCGAGTTGAGATTTCTCCTCAATCACCCTCGACTTCTGACGTTACTTTATGTTTCAAAAGTGACAAATCAATTTCCAAACCTGCTTTATAGTCCTACGAGTTTATCATGCACATGCTCTCAAACTCGTTAATTAGCTGCACACAAGAACTTTCAATAATCTGGTTGTCGCCCGCTGCTCTCTTAGTAGCCTTTTGCACACATGGATCTATTGGCAAAATTATACTACCGGACTTGGTTACCATCATATCCATGTTGTCTAAGATTGTTGTATCAGAAATTGCATCAAACTTCATGTCCACATCAGGAATAACATGAAACTTGACCGCCATGTCAATCCCGTCGAACTTGACCTTTGTAATAAAACTGCCAAGCGTTAGCACCTGACTCTCACCGATTCCCTCTAAGACTTTCTGCAGACTACCAACCCCTACATCTAGTATCATAAATAAACGTCTCCGCATCGAACACAATTCGGCTCCTGTATCATTCCTTTGAATTATGAATTCATGCAGATTACAGATTTTATATCCAGCCTCGAAGAAAAGGATGCACACGATGGCTTTGAATCGACCTTTTCATCCTGTTCGATATTTGTTGCTCTCTCTTGACTGGTCCTTCTGCTCGATATCCTGGTTAATTGCACCAAAAACATTTTTCCTTTACCGGACACTCTTTCTTCCTATTCTACGAATCTCCACACCTTCTTTGTTTTTGTCGTTCACAACTTTGCCGCTCTGCAAGCCATACTTGTTTCCACGCTTGAATGAACCACGAGACTTTTGATATGCTTCAATTTGAAGCATTAAATTCCTAAAGTTCCTAGCCTGATACAACATTGCCTCATTGAACCTAGCAGCCGGGATACCCTCTCCAAAATACTCGATCAATCTTTCGTCTTCCACATAAATGGGTTAAATGTTATTGATTCACCATCTTCAACATTATCTTCCGTTTCTGACTCACACTCGTTATTTACTCCCAAGTGGGTTAATAATTTCTGTTCTAATTCCGCTTTCAATCCAGTCGTACCCAAGTGCAACTCCGACAACTTCCCACCTAACTCTTCAACTCGCAATGCCAAGATCTCGTTTCTCTCCGTTTTACAATGTAAACTTCCTAAATATTAAGTTCAATACAAAGTTTTCTTATAAAATGTAAATAGAAAAACCACCCTGTGACTGCAACACAGCTTGCAACACTCGCAATTTTAACCCAACTGCTTGAAAAATGCTTAAAACTGAACTCACACTCAACTGGAACCTTCTGGATGCATTCGTCTGCTGCAAAAATCCTTGCACCAGCCCTCAGCTTACAAGGTCCTGCACGCTCGAACGATGACACAACCAGATCCAATGTCTTGCCTGCCGCTTTTGAAACTGCTCCCAGCTCTAACCCGCTTCTCCTCCAAGATCATCAGCTCTTGATAACTATCAGATGCTACCCAGCCCGTGTCCCGTTGCTTGTAAAACTGTTTAGGTTGCCGCCCATAATAATGTTTTTTTAATATTGTTTTTTGTTTCTTTAATCTTTATCTGTTTATCTTGGTTTATTTGGGCAATGGTGCTCAAGCCGAGGGCACGCTCGATATCTTTACTCGCGGCCCAATACTTCTTACTCACATAGTCATTTGTTGAAAAATTAAGGAACAAGAAAAGTGCGATCAGAAGTAAGATTTTATACAAGTTGTCGATTTGGATTGTATGATCGACCTCTTTCACATTATTCACTACATCGTCATCAGATTACCTCCAGCTAACCAAGTTTTGTTTTTTTCCCGCTCCCCGAATATTATTATTTTTCGAATAAATCTTGAAAACTGTCGAGCAAAATAATACTCAAAAATCAACATAATAAAATGACTTAAAAAAACGCCATTCAAATCTCAAAACGAAGACACTTAAACGAAATATAACAGAAGCTGCTTAAGAAAAGTATAGTCGAGTTAAACATAACGGAACCGAAAACACCCAGCAACAAAACAGTGGCGTGAAAATACCTTAAAAAAGACCGACTATCTGATGTACCTTCACCTTAATCATGCATGCACGTTGGCTGAGTTAACTGCTAACATCAGTGCCACGATAACTGCTTCAATACAAAAATCTGAGAATCGCATTTTATACGAGTTGAATGAAAAGGTGAACGTGACAAGTGAAAGAATAGATGAACTCATTGAAAGGGTGCACCAACTTGATAAGGAGATCGCCGTGGTGGAGAAGCTTAAAGGAGATGATGATGCACCTAGAGGCGGAGCCTAGGCGAGCGGGCTGGTGAGGTTGGGGCGCAGCTGGCAACACAAGCGAACGAGAGCATATTGGCTGACCTGAGAGTTTATAGTGCTCCCTACCCAGAAGCAGAAATCTAAATTCTCACTGTGCTTCAATTTGAAACTTACGCAGCCACCGAGAATCCGTGCAGCCTTCAGCTGCTGGGTAGGAATTCGCAGGCTCTCGTTTATCTAAATAAGCAGCTCTCAAGAGAAAATAATGAGATCTTCAAAGAGGTCATGCCCTTGAAAATGCTTGGGCGTCTCTTTTGGGTCTTTACACGACGGGTGATTTTTCACGTCATCCAATGCGTCGGAGCTGAGGTAATGTGCGTTGAGACTATGCAGAAGCTTTATGATCTCCAGATCATTATTTCGCACTCTCTTAAAAAATCATGTGCTGATTAAAAAGGCGAACTAAGAGAAGCTGCAGATAGTCAAAATATTTTTCGTTAGATTTTATCTCTTAAATATGAAATGCATTAGGGTTAGTTTTCCTTGTATAGTAATAGTTATTTATTTTCACTGGTAAAAATAAGTTGTTTTTAAATTGAGTTTTGCTTAAAAAGCTATTTAATGTTTCCGATGTAGAGACATCCCAATTGAATAGTCGAGCAGTATTAATGGGCTACAATCTGCCATATAAATGCGCAAAGTCTATGCAAGCCGATTGAAGAGTTCAAATATTTGTTTGAAAAGTCCCATATAGATGTTTTGTGCGTATCTGAAACGCGGTTTTCTCCTTAAATTAACGATTTAATGGTTGCATATGAGGGTTACAATATGTACAGATCTGATCGAGAGGGACGTGCCGGGGGTGCGGCTACCTATATAACACAAAATTGAAAACTAAACTAATACATAAGCAAGTAGTAGCGCTTCCCAAATGCTTTTCAAAGTATGACGGAATCTATCTGACGTATGAATTTAACACCATTTGCATTAACAACTCTATATATTACAGAGGTTTTAGAAGAGTTGACCTTGATGTAGATGCCCGCAATCTAAATTATATACACTTTAAGTGACGTGAATGTTCCACTAGGTTTCTTAACAGAATGTATATAGTCGATGTATAAAATATTTGTGCCCCTTAAACAAAGGACTATCCTTGGCTATCCTATCCTATCCTATCCTATCCTATCCTTAGCAAGATAATGACTGAAACCAATGAGCTGAACCACTAAAACTTAAGCATGGTGTGCCCCAAGGCTCTATGCGAGGTCCACTTTTGTTTTCAATGTATGTTAATTATTTGCCGACAACATTGTCTAATTGTAGTGTTCATTTGTATGCTGACGATGTTCAAATGTATGTTAGCTGACCTATAGGTAGAACATTAGACTTTGTAGATATATGTAACGAGGTCAAATGTTGTGGTCTTTACCTCAATCCGTCTAAATGTAAGTGTATAATTATAAGTAAGGAGGCTTTAAGCATCTGAAGTCTCCCAAATTTACGTATTGGAAATTCTTCGATTGAGTATGTAGAACAAGTGGTTAATCTTGGCATCACAATGAGCTCCAACTTGTGATGGAGCGCACATGTTGTCAAAGCTGTGATGAGATCATATGGCCAGCTTAGGCAACTTTAATGTCGCAAAGTTCTTACCAACGACCGTTAGACTTATGATAGCAAAATCTTAACTCCTTCTTACAATATGATATGGAATAGAGGTTTTCGAAAATTGTGACAATGCCTTGCAACACAAGTTAAATGTTGCATTTTTAATATAGCCAGATACATAATTATCATTAAGTGAGGACACACATTGAGTTATTAGCAAACATTTGTTTTAAAGCCTAGATACAAAAAATTTTAAACAATTTCAACAAGATTATAAATATCAAATATAAACTGGCGTCCCCAGACCATCAATTCTATATTCATTTTATTCAGTTGTTGACCGAACTGATAAAACGGCTTAAAACAATCACTAGGGACAATTTATTTACCTTCTTAAAATCTCAAAGAAACAAATAAAATAATCAAATAAATAACATTTAAATATCAAAAATTTGTATTATATGTTAGATATAAGCAAATAACTCAATTTGTTTTCTATAAAATGCCTTAAGGCTGACAAGTTAAATTCAGCACTGAATTTTGTATTTGTGACTAGTGCATTAATTTATAAGGAAATCCTTTTAACACCAGGAAATATGTAAGAAATAAATTTAATTACTGGTGCATTCTTCTCGGCTTTGAAGCTTTTTCCGCCCATCTTGTGTTTTAAGGACGAGGTCCTTGACCGAAAACCGAATAAGCTTTTGAAGATCCTGTAGGATCTTTTCAAGTAAGTCCTTTTGGTTTTCTTTTCTTCACTAAAGTCCTTTGAGGTCGTTGCCGAATATATCACTGAACTTTGTTACTGTGATATTACTGCGACTTACACTGTACTGCTTCTTGCATTTCTGGTTCTGCCGTCCCGTTATATAGGGTTGACCGCCCCTCTCTCTCTTCTGCAATCTTGTAGGTGAAGTATCGGATGTTGAAAGTTTAGTCCACTATTCCTTCCATTTTTGGTGTTTGGTTGTTCTTTCTTGTTTTGGATTGATACACGGTTGGCTTTGGGTGAATTGTGTTAATAATTCAAAATACATGTATTGTATTAGCTTATATAGTATCGGATTGTGAATTATGATTTACTAGCGTATATGTCTAAAAGCATTGAAGCAATGATGATTTGCAGCTCAATTATTAGATAGTTATTTTATATATTTATATTATTTCTATGGGAGCTATATGATATAGTCCTCCGATTTTGATGAAATTTAAACCATAACTCTGAAATATTTAACCATTACTATATGTCGAAGAACTTGTGACGCTCAGGAGCGCACAGAGTGAATATAATATAATAGCAGTAGTTATAGATAGTCGTTAAGTAGGCAAGAAGCCGAAATAAATGTAAGTTAAATACCCGTAAAATGCAAGAAGCAAGTCGTTAAGTAGGCAAAAAGCCGAAATAAATATAAGTTAAATACCCGTAAAATGCAAGAAGCAAGTCGTTAAGGAGGCAAGAAGCCGAAATAAATATAAGTTAAACGGAAATATTCAAATGTAAATATCCGGGCGGGCGCGCCAAACAAAGGAAACGGTCACACTGACCAATGGCCACCACAAGCCACACGCGTTATGGCCATGGCTATAGGATTATGAAACTACAGTCACACTAATTGTTACTGACGAGGGCCGGGAGGGATATAAAAAGGGCGCCGGTGGCCCATACAGATCACTCTGCGGCCGACGGCGATCGGAGAAGGTAAGGCTTACACTTTGGAGTGAGCAAACTTCTCTGGGAGTTAACTGCGGAGTCTTTTTCGGGATAGGGTCTAGTACCCCGTCCACCCAATACATTGTAATTAGTTTTTTCTTTCCCCCTTCCCCTTCTTCCCACCCTCCACAAGACCGGCCGTCATCAGTGATATCCGACCTTTGGAATTCCCTCCCCAACCCCCTAAAAGACCGGCCGTCATCAGTGATATCCGACCTTTGGGATCCCACACCCCAAGACCGACCGTCATTAGTGACACCCGATCTTCGGGAGACTCCACCACTCGGTTCTCCGAGGTGCTCCCCGGCCGTCTGCCGAACCGATCCTACCTGGTAGACCCAAGCGGTCTCCACCCTCTTCTCGGACCTGGTAGACCCAAGCGGCCTCCACCCCCTGCTCAAAACTGGTAGTCCCAAGCGGCCTCCACCCTCTGCTCGAAACTGGTAGACCCAAGCGGCCTCCAAACTGTCTCATCCTCATAGACATAAGCATAGCCAAGAGGGACGTGGCCTTTTCTTTCTCACCCACAGGGCACCCACCGCCACCGCCGCCACCGCGACGACAACGCCCAACTACAACGCCGAACGACGACGCGGAAGACCCCGGCAACCTACGGGCGGACGAGCCCCTGCAGCACGACCTCTATATATCATATGTAACAGATAATTCTTAATAAACGCATACCGATTCGATTTCACTGAACCCGCTTACGTGTCATACTCTGGGAACCGGGTCGAACTCTTCCAGCAACCACTCCTGACATAAATAAATGTTGGAACGAACCCCTGGACACCGTTGAGCCACCTCAGCAAAGCAGGATCGCTACATGGCGCCCGAGCAGGTTAAAGTGGTTGCAAGGAGAAAGACATCGGTACAGAGTTATGTCGACGTGGGTGTACCTAGCAACTAAGGCGGATCTGATCGAGTACGCAAGGGAGTTCGGATTAGACACAACAGGAAAAGTGGAGGAGCTAAGACAGATACTTTCAGCATTCGCAAAGAACCCAAACCACACGGAGACGATCAGGCAAAGACTGGGAGTACTAGCAGAGAAGCACAAGAAGGAAAAAGGAGCAACGGATCAGAGCAGCACACCAGTGGAGGAACTCAACACAATGGCGAACCAGATCGACATACGGGTCAAACAAATCAACACCCCACCACGGCGGGAATCAGAAACTCCAGACATACCGGATAGAAAGGAAAAAGGTAGAAGTGGAAATCCTAGACCGAGTAAGGAGTTGGGGGATCCGCTACCAAGGAACAACCAATCCCTTGGAATTCATCAGCAAGATGGAGGAATGGGCCAAAGGCTACGGCATACACAAAGATGCCCTGATCCAGACGATGCCATTCATCCTAGAAGGAGTAGCAGTGGACTGGTGGAACACCACACCGAGCCAGATAAGGACATGGGAGGACCTGAGGGAGGAACTGTTAGAATACTTTTTGCCACCAAGATATCAGGAACAGTTGGAAACACAAATCACTCAACTACGGCAGCGAGAAACAGAGCTAACAACGGAATACGCAATGAACCTGAGGAAACTAATGAGATTCACAGAGTATTCAGAAGAGACAAAGCTGGACCGAATATACAGAAACTGCAGAAGTAAAATAAAGCTCTACACGAGACGGTCGGGATTTAAAACATTAACAGAATTCCTGAAGTTGGCAGAAGGAGTGGAAGAAATAGAAACTATGGAAGGAACCAACAGACCAATAACAACAGGAAACCAGAACTTGACGTCGGAAATCTGCATAAGATGCGGAGGAACAGGGCACGCCGGAAGAACCTACACAAACCCCCCAAGACTGTTCTGCTGGGTATGCGGCAGAAATGGAACAAGAACAACGGAATGTTGCCGAGCTGGAGCGGGAAACGCAAGAGGCCTGAGCAGATAACGCTGGCAGCTCAGGACCAAAAACAAATACCAGCGACAGGTGAACAATTAAGTTGTGACGGATTCCAAATATTGGCCACGGTAAAAATCGGACCAGTAAAAGCAAAAGGAACAGTGGACACAGGAGCTTCACGGAGTGTGATCAGCAAGAGAAGATACAACGAATTGAGAAAATATGGAAAATTGAGGAAGGGAAGGACAGAAATAACATTAGCGAACGGATCAAAGCAAATATCGGACGGAGATTTTACAACCAACATAAAGTTCGCAGGAGAAGAATTCGAGTTGAACTTCCTCATCTTAAATCAGGTGACAGGAGGAATATTATTAGGAATAGACTTTCTGGCCAAATCGCGCACAAGAATCCAATGCGGCAACCTGGAATTAGACATCACCGAGGCAGACACAACACAAGGAGAAATAGAACCCGGGCAGAGCACAGACGATACGGAGCCGACGGAGGAGGAAATCAGCAAATTTCTGGAAAACAAAGGTAAGTATTCGAGGGAATGAAGGGAACCAGTAATATCACGACACATAAAATTTACATGAAGGACGACAGACCGGTAAAACAACGATACTAGCCACGGAACCCGAAACAACAAGCGATAATAAATGAGCAAGTGGATGAATTGCTGGCACTAGGGTTGATTGAACCATCATACAGTCCATACAGCGCGCCAGTAGTATTGGTAAAAAAGAAGAAGAACGAGTGGAGAATGTGTGTGGACTATCGGCTGTTCAACGAAAGAACAGAAAAAGACGCCTACCCTGTACCGAGAATAGACTTTATATTAAACCAGCTAAGAGAAGCAAAGTTCATAAGCACGCTAGACCTGAAATCGGGTTTTTGGCAGATACCAATGGAAGGTCTCAGTCGGCAATACACAGCGTTCACAGTACCGGGACGAGGCTTGTTCCAGTGGAAGGTCATGCCGTTCGGACTCACAACCGCACCTGCCACATTCCAGAGAGCTTTAGATGGAGGCTCCAGAGATGGAGCCATTCGCGTTCGCATACCTGGACGGCATCGTGGTAATCGGAAGGAACAAAAAAGAACACTTGGAGAAATTAAGAGAGGTTTTCAGAAGGTTGCAAGCGGCAAACCTAAAAATAAATGCGGAAAAGTGTCATTTCTTCCAAACCGAGCTAAAATACTTGGGACACATTGTAACCGACAGAGTCATCAGGACGGACCCGGAGAAAGTGGCAGCCATTCGAGAATTACCAGCCCCAAAAAGCACTAAGGAAGTACACAGCTTTTTAGGGATGGCATCATGGTACAGGAAATTCATCCCAGGGTTCACAGAGAAAGCAAGCGCCCTACAAGACCTGGTAAAGAAAGGGAAAATATTCGAATGGCTGACACAACATCAAGAGGCGTTCGAGAAGAAAGTTTCACAGAAAGTTTAACAATGGCATCAGTACTAGCATGCCCAGACTTGTAACGTACACACCTAGGTGTACGATACAATTTTTAGTAGTATATAAAGTTATAGGTGTAAGCGTCTTATCATGAATAATAAATATTAAGTTAATAGTATGTAAGGTTACAGTTGTAAGCGACGCATAATGGATAATAAATATTAAGTTGAAACCGCATATTAAGCCGTAGTTAAGTTAAGTTCTAAACCCGAGTGGCAACGCCAGCCGATATTTAGTGAGTAAAGAAAATACTAGAAATTAAGAAATATACTAGAAAGGGAGCGTGGGGAAGGTGGTCACACACCGATCGAGCGAGCGGTCTCTAGTGTCGGAATGGTAAGACGGGGCGGACGTGTCTCCCGCAGTAATTTTCCGTGTAATCCGAGTAACGCCTCGACCGCGCGACGGCACGAGACAAATGAATACGGATCTCTCGTGCCGGAATAGTAAAACGGAGCGGAAGTGTCTCCCGCAGCGATTTTTCCGGATAATCCGAGTGACGCCTCGACCGCGCGAAGGCACGCGGTCAGTGAACAAGTGGGCTGATTAGTGTTTTGAGGTTAGTGTACACAAAATTCCTCTCCGTTGAGTAAAGACGGTGTAGCGGACTCGTAGGAAGATAGTAGATAAATAAAAATAAACTAGAAAAATAATAAAGAGAAGTAAATGGTTCAATTCCCAGGTCGTGATTCTTTTTATTCGTAGAATCCTAGCTTCCTTCCTCGTAGTGCATGTGGCCTGTGCGCGGACATCCGTCCCGTCTGGTCTAGTATCCTAACCTCCCTCCCCGTAGTATTTGAGACCTGTACGCGGACACCCGGCCCGTCTGGTCTAGTATCTTGGTTCCCCACACCGTAGCATTTGAGACCCGACGTGGACATGTGGCCTGTATGCGGACATCAGTCCCGTCTGGTCCAATACCCTATCTCTCATCCTCGTAGCGCATGCGACCGGCACGCGGACACCCGGCCCGTCTGGTCTAGTACCCTAGCTTCCCTCCTCGTAGCGCATGCGACCGGCACGCGGACACCCGGCCCGTCTGGTCTAGTACCCTAGCTTTCCTCCTCGTAGCGCATGCGATCGGCACGCGGACACCCGGCCCGTCTGGTCTAGTACCCCAGCTTTCCTCATCGTAGCGCACGCGACCGGCACGCGGACACCCGGCCCGTCTGGTCTAGTACAATAGCTTTTCTCTTCGTAGTGCATGTGACCTGCGCGCGGACATCATTCCCGACTGGTCAATCATACCGCCATCCTTTTCCCTCCAATCCCCCCGCGTCTGACAAATCCTACCCGGCTTGGCCTCGCCCGAAGGTCCAGCCCGGTGGATTTTTGGCATCCGATACGTCGAAAACGACTTGCGCGCGACGCAATCCCCCGGTCCTACTCTCGCGAAATAGTATCCTGGCTTGGCCTCGCCCGAAGGTCCAGCCCGGTGAATTTTGGCCTACGGCGCGCGGAAAGCGACTTACGTGTCCCAATCGCGGAAGTGATCAGCGGGACAACCCGGCGTTCCCATACTCGCGAAACCGTTCGTCCGGCTTGGCCTCGCCCCAAGGTCCAGCCCGTGGAATTTTTAACCCAGGAGCAAGATACGGCGCGACCAACTCCGACATTACTCTCTCTACCCCGGCGTCCATGAGAACCTTCGGCGTGACCCCCCCAAACGAATCATTCACTCGTTGAATGATACTCTCTAGTCCGGTGTTTCGGTGATTTACAAATTTCTTGTAAAGGACTCCTGGATCTGACTGAGATCTGTACCCCGGTAGTATAGTAGCCGGGCCCCAAGTCCGAACCCTCCAGGCAGGAACGGTGAGACGGGACAGTTCACAGAATCCCTCACCATTCCCATGACGTCTGGAGCCACATCGATCGGGACTCCAGCCCGCCATCGAGGGATCCACCCAGAATCGACGCACGGTACCTGGATGCCACCGGTAGACGCCCGCTTACCCGCCGATCTACAAGGACAAGACACACGGAGCAGCACGGCTCCAACTCAACATCTGCTCCCCGAGAAGATGCACAAATGGAATTTACGGTTCGATGGGAGTTCGGATCCGTTGACTCTCATCGCCGCGCTCGAGGAAAAGATGAAGACTTACAGGATAAATCCAGAGGAGGTACCCCGCGTTATGTCAGAGATCTTGGAGGGCCCGGCGGCACGGTGGTTTCGCACGAGCCACCTACAGTCGGCCTCATGGGGAACTTTCAGGAGGAAATTCCTCGACTTCTTCCTGCCACCTCGATATTTCGAGCGCTTGGAAGATGAGATACGGACCCACGTGCAGCGGAGAGGAGAGCCTTTCAAGACCTACTTGATCGAGCTCAGAACCAAAATGCAGCAAGCCGGTTATCGAGAAGAGGAAGAATTGTACCGGGCATATGAAAACATGGCTCCAGAATACCGACTGTATATTAAACGCAGTGAATTCGCGACTTTGACACAATTGACCCATATGGCCACAGAATATGAGAGTGTCAAACAATTCGAGGCGACTCGACGCGAGCCAAAAGCAACCATGGACAGGAAGCAAGAAGAACCTCAACTTCGCCGATCGCCGAACCCATTCCGGAATCCGGTGAATTCAACGCAGACAGGACACGTGACCCACCAGATGATCGGTCAAGGAACCTCTCGAGTGGACATACGGCGGGCTTGTAATCGCTGTGGAGAGAACGGACATCTCTGGATGTGACGAAGCTCTGGCGAACCTCGGTTACGTTGGCCGGCACTACGGTGCTCTTACCTATGTTAGTAATGCCCACCATGTTAGATCGTGTAATACTTGGAATGGACTTCCTCAAAGTAGCGGGAACTCAGGTGCGATGTGGTCGAGCTACCCTCGACTTGCAAAATGAAGCCCAAGCGGCAGGAGACCCACTCTTACAGCCAGTACTTATAAAGGCGCGGGGCAGCCAGGAGGAAACGGTACACCCTGTTGCGGTTGGGACCCATTTGGGAATTGCCAGGCCAGAAGAAGCAGAGACACCCAGCCCTATTCCTACGCGAGCTATGACCCCGAACATCAATGCCGGCGCGTCCATTAGGATGGGGACGGTAGAAAACGACGAACAGCGACAGAGCACACTATTGAGTCCGGCGCAACAAAGCTTCATCGATCGGGAACTGGCCTTATTCGAGAAGCTGCATGGGGTGTCTCACGTCGCCGAGCACACCATCGTCATGCGCGACGACAAACCCGTAAAACAAAGGTATTATCCCCGGAACCCTGCGATGCAAAATGTCATCGATGCCCAAGTAGACGAACTGCTCCGTGACGGGGCCATCGAACCCTCCAGAAGCCCGCAGAGCGCTCCCATCGTAGTGGTCAAGAAGAAAACTGGCGATTGGCGCATGTGTGTAGATTACCGTCAGTTAAACGCACACTCAGTGCCCGACGCCTACCCAGTCCCGAGAATTAATCACATTCTGGAGAAATTACGTCACGCCCGATATATCTCCACGTTGGACTTGAAGCACGGCTATTGGCAAATTCCCATGGCTAGGGATAGTCGCCAGTATACAGCGTTCACGGTCCCTGGGAGAGGATTGTTTCAATGGAAGGTCATGCCCTTCGGGTTGCATTCTGCCAGTGCCACGTTTCAACGCGCCCTGGATAGTGTAATCGGCGTGGAAACAGCACTTTGCTCATCTCTCGGAAGTCTTCCGCAGATTGCGGGCGGCGAATTTAAGGATAAATCCAAAGAAGTGTTGCTTCTTCAAACAGAAACTCGTTTACCTCGGCCACGTCATCAGCAGTGACGGAATTCAGACTGATCCTGAGAAGGTGTCTGCGATCAACGGGTTAAAGGCCCCCTCTAACTTAAAGGAACTCCGTCAATGGATCGGGATGGCCTCGTGGTATCGGCGATTTGTCCCTAGCTTCGCGACTATCGTGCAACCGATGACCGCGCTACTAAAGAAAGGACGGAAGTGGACCTGGGGACCAGAACAGCAAGCCGCCTTGGAAGAAATTAAAAGATGCCTGACTACTGCTCCCGTATTAGGCTGTCCGGATTTCGACCAGAAGTTCATTTTGCAAACAGACGCGAGTGACGTCGGCTTGGGCGTAGTTTTATCACAGGGCTCCGAAAGTCAAGAGAAGGTCATCGCATACGCTAGCCGCCGATTAACCCCCGCGGAACAGAATTACACTACCACGGAGAAAGAGTGTCTGGCCATAATCTGGGCAATCAGGAAGATGCGGTGCTACCTGGAAGGCTACCGATTCGAGGTCGTTACTGACCATCTAGCTCTGAAGTGGTTAAATTCTATTGAGAGCCCTTCCGGCCGAATAGCGCGTTAGGCGTTAGAATTGCAGCAAATCCAATTCGACGTACGCTATCGACGTGGTAAATTGAACGTCGTGGCTGACGCACTTTCTCGACAGCTTTGTGAGGTACTGCAAGGTGCTGTCGAACTCGAGGACCACTGCAACTGAATCAAAAGGATGAAAGACCAAATACAGGAGGTACCCGAGAAGTTCGCCGATTACATGATCGAAAACGACCAGCTCTACAGGAACATGGGTTACCGAGCTGACGATGAGGACTACTTCCCGTGGAAGCTCTGTGTGCCCACTTCCCGTAGAGGCCGCGTCTTACGTGAGTGTCACGATTCCCCGACCGCAGGACACTTGGGAGTCCGAAAAACGATCACGCGTCTGACCCAGAGTATTTCTGGCCCGGTATGTATCGCGACGCGAAACGCTATGTTCGCCATTCTGAATCTTGTCAAAAGTTTAAGACGGAACAAACCAAAGCGGCAGGTAAGATGCTAACCCGGGTCGTCAGTGAACCTTTCGACATTCTCTGTGCGGACTTTGTAGGCCCACTGCCCCGGTCGAAACAAAGAAATACTATGCTTCTGGTGTTTCACGACGTATTCTCGAAATGCGTAGAACTGATACCACTCCGGAAAGCCACCGCAGCTCAAGTGCAGAAAGCGTTTCGGGAACGCATACTTGCACGAGTGGGCATTCCCCGGAAGTTCGTATGCGACAATGGAACCCAATTCACAAGCCGGGTCTTAAAAGATTATTTCACCAAGCTCGGCATAGAAATCCAGTACACGGCTCCATATTGTCCACAGGAGAATCCCAGCTGTCGGAAGGCGACCAGAGTTCGTGGGATAATATGTTGCCAGAGATATCCCTCGCGATCAATAGCAGTATATCGGATTCGACGGGGTATAGCCCCGCGTTCCTTCCTGCGATGCTGTATGATGAACTCACCCCTGGATCGGCGGTCGTGCATACAGGTCCTGAAGACAAGGCGTCTTACCTCAAAGGAATCTTCGACATCGTACGAGCGAATCTTCAGCGAGCGTCTCAAGACCAGGCGAGACATTATAACCAACGAAGGCGAGAATGGAGACCCACGCTCGGCGGTCAAGTTTGGCTGCGACAGCATCCCTTATCGAAAGCAGCCGAGGGATTCGCCGCCAAACTTGCTCCCAAGTATGACGGCCCTTACACCGTTTCGAAGTTCACATCTCCGAACTTGGTACGCATGCAACGTCTTGGAGATCGACGGCGACGGATCGCCAACATATCCCAGCTCAAACCACGTACACACCTAGGTGTACGATACAATTTTTAGTAGTATATAAAGTTATAGGTGTAAGCGTCTTATCATGAATAATAAATATTAAGTTAATAGTATGTAAGGTTACAGTTGTAAGCGACGCATAATGGATAATAAATATTAAGTTGAAACCGCATATTAAGCCGTAGTTAAGTTAAGTTCCCGAGTGGCAACGCCAGCCGATATTTAGTGAGTAAAGAAAATACTAGAAATTAAGAAATATACTAGAAATCCCGAAAGCGGGAAAAGGGGGCGTGGGGAAGGTGGTCACACACCGAATGAGCGAGCGGTCTCTTGTGTCGGGATGGTAAGACGGGGCGGACGTGTCTCCCGCAGTAATTTTCCGTGTAATCCGAGTAACGCCTCGACCGCGCGACGGCACGTGACAAATGAATACGGGTCTCTCGTGCCGGAATAGTAAAACGGAGCGGACGTGTCTCCCACATCGATTTTTCCGGATAATCCGAGTGACGCCTCGACCGCGCGAAGACACGCGGTCAGTGAACAAGTGGGCTGATTAGTGTTTTGAGGTTAGTGTACACAAAATTCCTCTCCGTTGAGTAAAGACGGTGTAGCGGACTCGTAGGAAGATAGTAGATAAATAAAAATAAACTAGAAAAATAATAAAGAGAAGTAAATGGTTGAATTCCCCGGTCGTGATTCTTTTTATTCGTAGTATCCTAGCTTCCTTCCTCGTAGTGCATGTGGCCTGTGCGCGGACATCCGTCCCGTGTGGTCTAGTGTCCTAACCTCCCTCCCCGTAGTATTTGAGACCTGTACGCGGACACCCGGCCCGTCTGGTCTAGTATCTTGGTTCCCCACACCGTAGCAATTGAGACCCGACGTGGACACCCGTCCTGTTCGGTCTAGTATCTTAGATTCCCCTCCTCGTAGTGCATGTGGCCTGTACGCGGACATCAGTCCCGTCTGGTCCAATACCCTATCTCTCATCCTCGTAGCGCATGCGATCGGCACGCGGACACCCGGCCCGTCTGGTCTAGTACCCTAGCTTCCCTCCTCGTAGCGCATGCGACCGGCACTTGGACACCCGGCCCGTCTGGTCTAGTACCCTAGCTTTCCTCCTCGTAGCGCATGCGACCGGCACGCGGACACCCGGCCCGTCTGGTCTAGTACCCTAGCTTTTCCCCACGTAGTGTAGGCGGCCGGCACGCGGACACCCGGCCCGTCCGGTCTAGTACAATAGCTTTTCTCTTCGTAGTGCATGTGACCTGCGCGCGAACATAATTCCCGACTGGTCAATCATACCGCCATCCTTTTCCCTCCAATCCCCCCGCGTCTGACAAATCCTACCCGGCTTGGCCTCGCCCGCAGGTCCAGCCCGATGGATTTTTGGCATCCGATACGTCGAAAACGACCTACTCTCGCGAAATAGTATCCTGGCTTGGCCTCGCCCGAAGGTCCAGCCCGGTGAATTTTTGATTTTTGGCATCCGATACGTCGAAAACGACCTACTCTCGCGAAATAGTATCCTGGCTTGGCCTCGCCCGAAGGTCCAGCCCGGTGAATTTTTGGCCTACGGCGCGCGGAAAGCGACTTACGAGTCCCAATCGCGGAAGTGATCAGCGGGACTACCCGGCGTTCCCATACTCGCGAAACCGTTCGTCCGGCTTGGCCTCGCCCCAAGGTCCAGCCCGTGGAATTTTTAACCCAGGAGCAAGATACGGCGCGACCAACTCCGACATTACTCTCTCTACCCCGGCGTCCATGAGAACCTTCGGCGTGACCCCCCAAACGAATCATTCACTCGTTGAATGAAACTCTCTAGTCCGGTGTTTCGGTGATTTACAAATTTCTTGTAAAGGACTCCTGGATCTGACTGAGATCTGTACCCCGGCCAGAGAGCATCCTTACAGACTTCACAAAACAATTCAAGCTACAGACAGACGCAAGCGAGCTGGGGATAGGAGCAGTATTAACCCAGGAAGACGCCGAGGGGGAACATGTCATCTCATACGCAAGCCGGAAGCTGAGCAAGGAAGAGCGAAACTATAACGCCACAGAAAAAGAGTGCCTGGCAATCTACTAGAGCATCAACAAATACGAAATGTATCTGGAAGGATACCGATTTGTAGTGGTGACGGATCACCTAGCGTTGAAATGGCTAAACTCCATAGAAAGCACTTCAGGGAGGGTAGCCAGATGGGCGCTCGGACTACAGCCGTTCCAATTCGAGATTAGATACCGAAAAGGAAAATTGAACGCAGTAGCAGACGCATTGTCCAGGGCCCCACCAGTAGAAATAAAGTCCGCGAACTGTCAGGGAGACTGGTTGAAGGAAGCATACGAGGAGGCGCAGAAAGACCCAAGCATCAAAGAATTCAGAGTACAAGGAGAAAGACTCTACAAAAGATGCGGGAGAGAAAGGGATAGACAACCATTGAAGCTGTGCATTTCAGAAAGCGAGATTCAAACGGTGCTTAAAGAAAACCACTGCAACACAACAGCGGGGCACATGGGGATATTAAAAACGCAGAGGAAGACTATGCAACGATATTTTTGGCCCAGAATGCGGAAGGACATTGTCAAATTCGTAAAGGCTTGCGAGAGCTGCCAGCGATACAAATTGTCTCAACAAAAAACCGCTGGGAAAATGCTGACAAGAATAACCGAAGCACCGTGGGAAACCGTATGTGTCGACTTCGTCGGACCTCTACCACGCACGAAGCATGGAAACACCACACTAATAGTGATAGTGGATAGATTTTCAAAATGGACCGAACTCGCGGCAATAAGGAGCGCAACGGCAGAGGCATTCCTGAAAATATTTCGTGAACGGATAATCGCCAGAGTGGGTGCGCCAAAAACACTGATATCAGACAATGGGGTCCAGTTTACGGGAGGAAAAACAAAGACCGCCATGGAATAGTGGGGCATACAGCAACAATTCACGGCACCATATACGCCGCAGCGGAACCCAACTGAAAGAACAAACCGAACCATAAAAACCATGATATCACAAATGGCAGGGGAGGAACAAACTAGGTGGGACGAGAATCTGCCGGAGCTAATGCTAGCATATAACAGCAGCACATCCGAATCAACGGGATTCAGCCCAGCCCAAATACTGTACGGAAGAGAACTCCGACTGCCGGGAGCACTATTCGACAAGGTCACCAAAGGGTCAGGATTAGCAACAGAAACAGTGGCAGGAAGGTGGAAGAGACTACAAGGCATCAGAAGCGAAGCGAGAACATGGAAGGAGCAGCAGAGATACAAAAATACCATTACGACCTACGTAAAAGAGAGTGGAAGCCAAGTGTGGGACAGCTCGTCTGGTGCAAAACACACTACCTATCCAACGCAGCGGAAAAATTAAACGCTAAATTAGCACCGAAATATGACGGGCCGTGGGTAGTAGACAAATTTTGTTCGCCGGTGATAGTTAGGTTAAAAACTTGTAAATCGAAAAAAGCAAAACGCGCATACATTGGAGATTTAAAAATATATATTGACACTAACCATGAACTAACCAACCTTGATAATAAAGAAACAGAAGGTAACTCAAACGATGTATTGTTAATTTCAGAAAACAACAACATGAACAAATTCGACATTACAAAGAAGAAGTTCCGGGAGAGCAGCACACGGCTGCAGCAAGAAAGACGAGCGGCGAGGTTAATACCGGCGAGACCAGCAGGGGCGGGCATACGGGTCAGGACAGCACCGACTCGCCTCAGACCACCCATGTGCAGGCTAGCTCTGTCACAAAGAGAAGAGCCGTCACAACCAGAGGGGCAACAGACAGCCCGACCGCCAGCAAGAACGGCCGTGGTGACCGCTAGAGGCGAACGGATCCGGATCGCCCATGTTCCTCGCAGCCCCCTTGAGGCAGTGGCCGACAGGAGTGTTCAGGAGCAACAGGGAGTACGGGCAAGGACACCGTCGCCGCTACCGTGTAGCG
Source organism: Drosophila elegans (assembly GCF_018152505.1). Classification (NCBI taxonomy): domain Eukaryota; kingdom Metazoa; phylum Arthropoda; class Insecta; order Diptera; family Drosophilidae; genus Drosophila; species Drosophila elegans. Next base: position 646,648 of record NW_024545907.1, on the reverse strand, counting down.
GACTCGTAGGAAGATAGTAGATAAATAAAAATAAACTAGAAAAATAATAAAGAGAAGTAAATGGTTGAATTCCCCGGTCGTGATTCTTTTTATTCGTAGTATCCTAGCTTCCTTCCTCGTAGTGCATGTGGCCTGTGCGCGGACATCCGTCCCGTGTGGTCTAGTGTCCTAACCTCCCTCACCGTAGTATTTGAGACCTGTACGCGGACACCCGGCCCGTCTGGTCTAGTATCTTGGTTCCCCACACCGTAGCAATTGAGACCCGACGTGGACACCCGTCCTGTTCGGTCTAGTATCTTAGATTCCCCTCCTCGTAGTGCATGTGGCCTGTACGCGGACATCAGTCCCGTCTGGTCCAATACCCTATCTCTCATCCTCGTAGCGCATGCGATCGGCACGCGGACACCCGGCCCGTCTGGTCTAGTACCCTAGCTTCCCTCCTCGTAGCGCATGCGACCGGCACTTGGACACCCGGCCAGTCTGGTCTAGTACCCTAGCTTTCCTCCTCGTAGCGCATGCGACCGGCACGCGGACACCCGGCCCGTCTGGTCTAGTACCCTAGCTTTTCCCCACGTAGTGTAGGCGGCCGGCACGCGGACACCCGGCCCGTCCGGTCTAGTACAATAGTTTTTCTCTTCGTAGTGCATGTGACCTGCGCGCGGACATAATTCCCGACTGGTCAATCATAGCGCCATCCTTTTCCCTCCAATCCCCCCCGCGTCTGACAAATCCTACCCGGCTTGGCCTCGCCCGCAGGTCCAGCCCGATGGATTTTTGGCATCCGATACGTCGAAAACGACCTACTCTCGCGAAATAGTATCCTGGCTTGGCCTCGCCCGAAGGTCCAGCCCGGTGAATTTTTGATTTTTGGCATCCGATACGTCGAAAACGACCTACTCTCGCGAAATAGTATCCTGGCTTGGCCTCGCCCGAAGGTCCAGCCCGGTGAATTTTTGGCCTACGGCGCGCGGAAAGCGACTTACGAGTCCCAATCGCGGAAGTGATCAGCGGGACTACCCGGCGTTCCCATACTCGCGAAACCGTTCGTCCGGCTTGGCCTCGCCCCAAGGTCCAGCCCGTGGAATTTTTAACCCAGGAGCAAGATACGGCGCGACCAACTCCGACATTACTCTCTCTACCCCGGCGTCCATGAGAACCTTCGGCGTGACCCCCCAAACGAATCATTCACTCGTTGAATGAAACTCTCTAGTCCGGTGTTTCGGTGATTTACAAATTTCTTGTAAAGGACTCCTGGATCTGACTGAGATCTGTACCCCGGCCAGAGAGCATCCTTACAGACTTCACAAAACAATTCAAGCTACAGACAGACGCAAGCGAGCTGGGGATAGGAGCAGTATTAACCCAGGAAGACGCCGAGGGGGAACATGTCATCTCATACGCAAGCCGGAAGCTGAGCAAGGAAGAGCGAAACTATAACGCCACAGAAAAAGAGTGCCTGGCAATCTACTAGAGCATCAACAAATACGAAATGTATCTGGAAGGATACCGATTTGTAGTGGTGACGGATCACCTAGCGTTGAAATGGCTAAACTCCATAGAAAGCACTTCAGGGAGGGTAGCCAGATGGGCGCTCGGACTACAGCCGTTCCAATTCGAGATTAGATACCGAAAAGGAAAATTGAACGCAGTAGCAGACGCATTGTCCAGGGCCCCACCAGTAGAAATAAAGTCCGCGAACTGTCAGGGAGACTGGTTGAAGGAAGCATACGAGGAGGCGCAGAAAGACCCAAGCATCAAAGAATTCAGAGTACAAGGAGAAAGACTCTACAAAAGATGCGGGAGAGAAAGGGATAGACAACCATTGAAGCTGTGCATTTCAGAAAGCGAGATTCAAACGGTGCTTAAAGAAAACCACTGCAACACAACAGCGGGGCACATGGGGATATTAAAAACGCAGAGGAAGACTATGCAACGATATTTTTGGCCCAGAATGCGGAAGGACATTGTCAAATTCGTAAAGGCTTGCGAGAGCTGCCAGCGATACAAATTGTCTCAACAAAAAACCGCTGGGAAAATGCTGACAAGAATAACCGAAGCACCGTGGGAAACCGTATGTGTCGACTTCGTCGGACCTCTACCACGCACGAAGCATGGAAACACCACACTAATAGTGATAGTGGATAGATTTTCAAAATGGACCGAACTCGCGGCAATAAGGAGCGCAACGGCAGAGGCATTCCTGAAAATATTTCGTGAACGGATAATCGCCAGAGTGGGTGCGCCAAAAACACTGATATCAGACAATGGGGTCCAGTTTACGGGAGGAAAAACAAAGACCGCCATGGAATAGTGGGGCATACAGCAACAATTCACGGCACCATATACGCCGCAGCGGAACCCAACTGAAAGAACAAACCGAACCATAAAAACCATGATATCACAAATGGCAGGGGAGGAACAAACTAGGTGGGACGAGAATCTGCCGGAGCTAATGCTAGCATATAACAGCAGCACATCCGAATCAACGGGATTCAGCCCAGCCCAAATACTGTACGGAAGAGAACTCCGACTGCCGGGAGCACTATTCGACAAGGTCACCAAAGGGTCAGGATTAGCAACAGAAACAGTGGCAGGAAGGTGGAAGAGACTACAAGGCATCAGAAGCGAAGCGAGAACATGGAAGGAGCAGCAGAGATACAAAAATACCATTATGACCTACGTATAAGAGAGTGGAAGCCAAGTGTGGGACAGCTCGTCTGGTGCAAAACACACTACCTATCCAACGCAGCGGAAAAATTAAACGCTAAATTAGCACCGAAATATGACGGGCCGTGGGTAGTAGACAAATTTTGTTCGCCGGTGATAGTTAGGTTAAAAACTTGTAAATCGAAAAAAGCAAAACGCGCATACATTGGAGATTTAAAAATATATATTGACACTAACCATGAACTAACCAACCTTGATAATAAAGAAACAGAAGGTAACTCAAACGATGTATTGTTAATTTCAGAAAACAACAACATGAACAAATTCGACATTACAAAGAAGAAGTTCCGGGAGAGCAGCACACGGCTGCAGCAAGAAAGACGAGCGGCGAGGTTAATACCGGCGAGACCAGCAGGGGCGGGCATACGGGTCAGGACAGCACCGACTCGCCTCAGACCACCCATGTGCAGGCTAGCTCTGTCACAAAGAGAAGAGCCGTCACAACCAGAGGGGCAACAGACAGCCCGACCGCCAGCAAGAACGGCCGTGGTGACCGCTAGAGGCGAACGGATCCGGATCGCCCATGTTCCTCGCAGCCCCCTTGAGGCAGTGGCCGACAGGAGTGTTCAGGAGCAACAGGGAGTACGGGCAAAGACACCGTCGCCAGACCGGGACATCCTGGAGCTACACCCGAAGGACACGGAGGCGCAAGCGGCGGATGCACAGGCAGAGGAAGCGACATCAAGCCATGAGACGGAGGCACGCCCAGACGCACAGGCACCACAAGTGGAGTGGTTCACGAACGAGATGGGGTGGATCGTACCCAGAGATGCGACGATGTCAGCCAGGGCGGTCAACGAAATTAAAGAGAGATGGAACAGAAGAAGAAAGGGAAAGCAGCAGAGTATATTAGTGAAGGACGACCGGAAGACGTGGAAGGTTATCTTTGGAAGGGGAAGACGTATCACTATAAGACACTTCGTGCCTTCTCAAGAGGGGGGGAGGTGTGACGCTCAGGAGCGCACAGAGTAAATATAATATAATAAACATAAGCAGTAGTTATAGATAGTCGTTAAGTAGGCAAGAAGCCGAAATAAATGTAAGTTAAATACCCGTAAAATGCAAGAAGCAAGCCGTTAAGTAGGCAAGAAGCCGAAATAAATATAAGTTAAACGGAAATATTCAAATGTAAATATCCGGGCGGGCGCGCCAAACAAAGGAAACGCTGACCAATGGTCACCACAAGCCACACGCGTTATGGCCATGGCTATAGGATTATGAAACTACAGTCACACTAATTGTTACTGACGAGGGCCGGGAGGGATATAAAAAGGGCGCCGGTGGCCCATACAGATCACTCTGCGGCCGACGGCGATCGGAGAAGGTAAGGCTTACACTTTTGAGTGAGCAAACTTCTCTGGGAGTTAACTGCGGAGTCTTTTTCGGGATAGGGTCTAGTACCCCGTCCACCCAATACATTGTAATTAGTTTTTTTCTTTCCCCCTTCCCCTTCTTCCCACCCTCCACAAGACCGGCCGTCATCAGTGATATCCGACCTTTGGAATTCCCTCCCCAACCCCCTAAAAGACCGGCCGTCATCAGTGATATCCGACCTTTGGGATCCCACACCCCAAGACCGACCGTCATTAGTGACACCCGATCTTCGGGAGACTCCACCACTCGGTTCTCCGAGGTGCTCCCCGGCCGTCTGCCGAACCGATCCTACCTGGTAGACCCAAGCGGTCTCCACCCTCTTCTCGGACCTGGTAGTCCCAAGCGGCCTCCACCCTCTGCTCGAAACTGGTAGCCCCAAGCGGCCTCCACCCTCTGCTCGAAACTGGTAGACCCAAGCGGCCTCCAAACTGTCTCATCCTCATAGACATAAGCATAGCCAAGAGGGACGTGGCCTTTTCTTTCTCACCCACAGGGCACCCGCCGCCACCGCCGCCACCGCGACGACGACGCCCAACGACAACGCCGAACGACGACGCGGAAGACCCCGGCAACCTACGGGCGGACGAGCCCCTGCAGCACGACCTCTATATATCATATGTAACAGATAATTCTTAATAAACGCATACCGATTCGATTTCACTGAACCCGCTTACGTGTCATACTCTGGGAACCGGGTCGAACTCTTCCAGCAAACACTCCTGACATAAATAAATGTTGGAACGAACCCCTGGACGCCGTTGAGCCACCTCAGCAAAGCAGGATCGTTACAAACTAATAGAAAAATTTTAAAACAGCAAAGTTATAATTTTTTTTGTATTTTTTTCCGATTGTTCCCTTGGGAGCTATATGATATAGTCGTCCGATTTTAATTAAATTTAAACCGTAATTCTGAAATATTTAACCATTATTATATGTCAAAGAACTAAAAAAAAAATTAAAAAACAGCAAAGTTATAATTTTTTTTATATTTATTTTTTCGATTGTTTTATGGGAGCTATATGCTATAGTCGTCCGATACGGCTTGTTCCGACTTATATACTACCTGCAATAGAAAGACAACTTTTGGGAAAGTTTTATGCAGATAGCTTTAAAACTGAGAGACTAGTTTGCGTAGAAACGGACGGACAGACGGACATGCTTAGTGATGCTGATCAAGAATATATATACTTTATAGGGTCGGAGATGTCTCCTTCACTGCGTTGCAAACTTCTGACTGAAATTATAAGGGTATAAAAGGCAAACAACTCGAGACTTATGCCGATCCCGTATATTAAACATATACCTAGACTACAGTTTTTTTCTATCAGTAACTTTTAGTCGGTTTTAGTCAAGACTCCTCTAATTACATTCGTTGGCTATGAATATAGGTACTCTTTCCCAGGGTGTTACCTACCTCGTGTAGTGAGTATAACACATCGGATTCGATTTGGACCCAGCTTGGCGTTACATCCTTCGCTTCATTTCTTTGATTGCAGTTTTTTCGGTTCTACGGCGAAATCTATATTTCTAGTGAGGGATATTTCTATATTTCTGCCCGTAGATGTGCGTGATCCAGACCCTGACACTCTTTCTCCCGTTTTATGTCAATTTTATCCGGTCTGCTGCTTAAATACCGACTAACTTCCTAACTAATGGAAAAGCAGTTCCATGCGCACTCCAAACATTGCGTAATAAGGCTCTAGCCCGATTTATTCATTTAATCAATTCTAAGAGAACAAGCTATTCGGCTTAAATATATATCCCAATTTTGCTAATCTTTTTCAACCGTGGCCCTCAATCTTTGTAGTACGGATCTGTACTCTCTTACGGCTGCATTTGCCTGTGGGGTGTTGAGAAACTTGCCAAATTGGTTGAAAATGTTCACTTTGATAAATTTGATGACTTCGGCAGAAACAGTTTTTCGCATAAACATATTCCTCAAGTGTCTGGTGTCGGGAATTGTTTTTAGCGTTTTCTGTTATCGTCTGGATTAATTCTAGATAATCTGGGGATTGAAATGCTGCTGCCTTTAAGTCCAAATTCGATTCCATGCCATCAGCATCGGTATTCCTTATTTAATGCATATGCGTTCGGGACAAAGCGTCTGGAACCACATTTAAGGATCCCTTGAGGTGCTCATTCCTTTCACTTTAGACCAGCAATGTCGGTAATTACAGTGAAACGTGTTCCTTCCACATTTGCACGGAATTAGCTGATACTAAGAATGGCTGCGTAGTACTCAAGTTTACTTACAGTATAATGCGTTTTACGTTTATTAAGTTTGGCGGATATACATGCAATAGGGTATTCCCAGCCTTCTTCATCCGTTTGAAACAATACTGCTCCTACTCCTGTTGTTGATGCATCGCATTGGATGGTGAATGCCTTTCTGAAATCAGGTGTGATAAGAACGGGTGCTGATATTATTGTTTTCAAGGTTTCAAACGCTTTCATCTCCTCTTCATGCATCTAAAATTTCTTGATTCGATCCTTTTTTAACCATTCATGAAGGGGTGCGGCGATTATAACGTAGTTTTTTATAAAACGGCGATACCACACTGTCATGCCCTAAAATCTTCGCATTTGTTTTGCCGAGCGCGGATTTGGAAATTCTTGAATAGCCGGCACAGCGGCAGCGCAGCATTGAGTTATCCGAAAGACACGGTATAATCAGTTTTTTCTAACCTTCTGGGAAGGTTAGTTGCGAATAAGCGCAGGCAAATAAGCAACCCCGGACAAACAGCGGGTATACCAATGAGGTATACCGACAAGACGCTTGTTTGGCCGTCTTAACACCGTAGCCTTACACACCCCCTCCCTCACAACTACCTACCTCCATCCTATCGCCCACATCTCACCTCGGTGCCGGACTAAGGTGTCATTCGACCCGTTCCGATAGTCAGCCTGACTGGGGGCCCGAGTTAACGAAAAGCCCAGTCGCAAACGGAGGGTTCACGCAAGTGGCGACCGTCTGTCCTAACTACGCCTTACCCGGGTACGGCGGATCTCTGCCCGGGCGGACCATATACTTATCCGCAACTCGTGGGACCCCATGAAAAAGAACAAAAGTATAAAAATCCCGCAGGATATCCCTGCAACCGGTGTCGCAAGACACTTCGAGGAAAGATCCCTCGAAGGCGACAGACCCCAGGCGGCAGCGCACCCACCTAGGACTTCACCAGCAGTCCAGGCGAGAAGACCTGCACCGCAGTCATTCGCAGCCAGGGAGCGTGGTGTGCCAGCAAGAGCTACCCTGCCAGCACGCCCACCTCTCGCGTCTGATAGGCCAACCTCTATCAGACAGCTGAAGAAGGAGGACGCTCTTCCAGCCCTGGGACAGCCCGGAGGACTGGACGACCCCAACAGGCGTGGCCTGCCAGGGTCAAAGGTTAAGTGGTACCTGAGGTATCTCATGCAGGGCATGTCACCGGAGGAGGCCTTGAAGAAGGCAAAGGAGCCGAGGGAGCAGCCGGCAGCACCGGCTGTAGTGTGCTCACATATAGGGTACACACTGTACCGCTTATATCACTGTAACATTGTAGCATTTGTTTATGTGCGAATATTCCCAGCACTTCAAGTGCAAAGCAATTCGACCCACACAAAAGTGTTATGCACATCCTAAATGCTGAGTCGGCATGTCTGCATGCGCGGCCGACCATTCGGTTACCATGTGAGCATAACACTCTCTCTCTCATGCGCGGCCGCTGCTTGCGCCGCCTAAATACACTTACGTATACATTAACATATATATTCAGATACATAAGCGTTGGCCGCGGCGCTGCTCGTGCAGCTATATGAATTGTAAGCCAAGCCAACATTATTCTTAAGTGAGCATTCTAAAAATGAGTCCCGATCTAAACGGACGGAATAATAAAGCCCAATATATATAATAACATTACAGTGCACTTTTTTCTTGTCTTTATAAAATAAAGTCTAATATACATACAACCAACTTTACATGGCGACCGTGACATGTGCGCGAGTAGAAAGTGAGACGCTTTAATTTTTGTCTCTGCGCGCTGTGTAATTTTCGTTATTTTGGCACCAAAATGCGTAAATCGGCGAGTTTGGCTAATTAGGGTCAGTGCTTAAGAAGTGTGGCCGTCCAATGTGGACGATGCAAGCCGATCCCTAATCCTCGGCTGTCCGAAATTAGGTTCTCCAGAGCCGCCCTCGAAAATCGTCAATCGAAATCTCCAGCCAGAAAAAAGGCCCAAAAGGCCCGGACTACAGAAACAATAAAAAAAAAAATCAACACAAAAAAAAAAGGGAAGGAAGAAAAAGGAGTCGGTCATGGACGAGATGCTCACGTCAGCGTGGAGCGGTCCGGTCGTGTTCAGGGGAATCCACTTCAGGGTGGGTTACCTGATCATCGACTGCCTGGAATAAGACTCATCTGATTGGCTCAAGATTGCCATACCTCAGCTGCGGACGTGGAAGGGAGTACCCCTAGAAACCCCTATGGGAGCAGACATCCCGGCAGCTTACAACGCCACGTTGTTCTGCCCGAGGAGCTCCGACCGGACCAATGAGGAAATATTGGCCTTCATTGGTTTCCAAAACCGGGTCGAGACGGACGCCTGGAAGGTCATCTCCAGGAAGAACGACGGAGCTGGTGCACTCCTGGTCGTAGGGATGGACCAGACCGGAAGGGACGAGATAGTGGAGCGTGACCACAAGCTCAACTTCCGGTTTGGCCACGTCACCGTGAGCGGTCTGAAAAAGACTAAGAAAGCTCCGGAAGAGACGCCCAATGACGACATCTGTAAGGCTGTCGAAGATACCCTCGAACCACTGAATGTGGAGCCGAAGTTGCAGAGTGGGGAGCAGGATGGACAATCCATCACCAGTATGGACATTGGGGACGACCAAGGGGATGGACACCCTATGTCATGCCAAGAGCTGGCCCAGGAGCTCCACCTGAACGACAGCTGCGAAGATGCCGAGGTTACCGCGATAGACGGTGGTGGAGAGACTTGCTCTCTCTCTTCACCATACATCACGGAGCACCAAACCTCGGAGTGATGGCTGCAACAAGCGACACTCGGCTAGCGCAGGTAAACATCCATCGGGCCAAAGCAGCATCTGCTGTCTTGGCGAGGATGTTCACCTCCCAACACCTTGTACAGGAGCCATGGTGGCACCATGGCAAAAAAGGCCTGTACACGAAAGACACTAAGGTAATATGCGATCAAGGAGGATCACCTCCCAGATCAAGCATCGTTATAAGGAAAGATATCAATTATAGTACTTTTTCAGAGTTCATGAGCGTCGCCGTAGCCATCAACGGCACAGAACCTGCACCGAAGCTAGCAGTGGTCTCCGCCTACTTTGCCGGGGAGGAGGCCTGTCCACCGCCAGGATTACCCGGGCTAGTGGACCACTGCCGGACGAACAAGATCCCCCTCATCATAGGATGTGATGCCAACGCACATCACGTGATCTGGGGTAGCACGGATGTCAACAACTGAGGTGAGCAATTATTAGAATTTATTTTAAACAATAACCTAGAGATCTGTAATGTCGGCGCCAGGCCGACATTTGTTACTAGGGTGCGGGAAGAGGTGCTAGACATAACTCTAGTTACCAATTCTTTTTAACCCCACATTAAGAACTGGCATGTGTCACCAGAAGAATCTATGTCCGACCACAGGACAATTTTGTTTGAGGTAGCCTTCAACACAAAAAGATGTTACCCTAAAAGAAACCCCAGAAAAACAAACTGGGACAAATTCAGGTCAACTCTAGAGTTCAATCTTTCCAACGAACCGTCAGGATACCCTAGACATCCCTTGGAATTAGATAGAGCGGTAGACAACCTAGGCCACAAGATAGTAAATGCCTTTGAAGACAGTTGTCCTCTAGGCAGACAGAAGCGGGAAACAGACGCACCATGGTGGAATGCTAGTCTTGAACGACTACGAGTAACCACTCGGAAGCTCTTCAACAAACCAAAAACTGATAGGAACTGGGAACTATACAGGCAAAGCCTGACGCTCTACAACAAAGAGATCAGGAAGGCCAAACGGAAAAACTATAGGAACTTCTGTGAGGCAATAAGTAACGTCAACGAAGGCGCGAGACTGCACAAAGCAATGGCTAAAAGTGCAACGGATAGTAATTTAGCCCTGAGGAAAGTTAATAACACCTTCACCTCCACGGATCGGGAGAAAATAGAATTCCTATTTGTCACGCATTTCCCGGGGAGTACTCCCACTACGGGAAACATAAGGCGTGATCAACATAGAACCCCTAGGACAGTAGCCAGTGACTGGGCAGCAGCCAAGTCTATAGTTACACCCGAGAAACTCAAATGGGCTATTGGAACCTTCCAACCATTAAAATCACCGGGATTAGACATGATCTCTCCAGCTTTCTTACAGCAGGGGCAGAAACTACTCCTAACCCACCTAAGAAGACTAATGGTGAGCAGCCTAGCCCTTGGGTACATCCCAAGTGCATGGTGCAGCGCTAGGGTGGTCTTCATCCCCAAGATCGGGAAGAAAGACATCACCAGCCCAAAGTCCTTCAGACCTATCAGCTTAACTTCGTTTTGTCTTAAATCGCTGGGAAAACTGGTAGACTACAATATCAGAAGAACAGCTCTCAGAGACTGTCCGCTGCTGCGCCTACCTGTGCCTTTCTAGACATAGAGGGAGCCTTCGACAACACATCACATGATGCAGTTCGAGCTGCCCTGTCCAGAAGGAACAAAGATGTTACTACGAGCAAATGAATTGGAAACCTACTTGACTCCAGGCAAGCAACATGTACACTGGGTTCGGATAGAGAACCAATTGCAACCAGCAAAGGCTGCCCGCAAGGAGGAGTACTCTCCCCTTTGCTATGAAGTCTGCTAGTAGATGACCTTCTCAGCAAACTTGCTGGAAAAGGAATCCAATGTCAGGGATACGCCGATGACATCGTGATAATCGCCAGAGGCAAATTTGAAGCGACACTCTGCGACATCGTCCAACTCGGACTAAAGACAACGCTAGACTGGTGCAGGGAGGTTGGACTCAATTTTAATCATGCTAAGACAGTCATCGTTCCTTTCACAAGAAAGTACAAACTACAGAGAATGAGACATATTTCACTGCAAGGAACTCCTATAGAAACTAGCCGAGAGGTTAAATATCTAGGAATCACCTTGGATAGTAAGCTGAACTTCGCTTCCCATGTCCAAAAGACATTAGAAAAGTGTTACAGAGCACTCTATACCTGTCGGAAAATTGCTGGGAAATCCTGGGAACCCGGCCTCAGATAATACGATGGCTATACTTAATGATCCTCTATTAATCCTCACTTACAGAGCACTTGCATGGGGCAAACGAGCTAAGCTCACCAGCATGCAAAACCAGCTAGGAAAGCTACAAAGCCTGCGTATGCATGACAGGGGCAATGAGGACCTGTCCTACAACTGCCTTAGAAATTCTAATTCTAAGCTAACACCACTCCACTGTGTGATTGAAATCCAACGCAAAGCTACACTCCTGAGAATAAGCACTGAGGGCACATGTAGTGGTTGCATTCTAAATAACAGGGATGCGACTAATCTGTTAGGTGAGGTGCCCCTAATACTCCACCCTAGGGATGAAATGACAGCCGAACTAATCTTCGAACAGAACTTCACAGCACACCTAGGCAATAAGAAAGATTGGTCCACATTGTCTGAAGTGCACACGATGGCTAAACACACCATTGCATGGTACACAGATGGATCCCTGACACAACAAGGCACGGGCTTTGGAGTGGTAGGGCCTCGCATAAAATACCACGAATCTCTTGGCCAATATACCAGCATATTCCAGGCTGAGGTATGTGCCATTGGACGTTGTGCAGAGCTCAACATACAGCGTGGATACAAGGTAATGGACATATCGATCCTTTCGAACATCCGAGCAGCAATTACTGCTTTACATAGTAACAAAATGACCTCGAAGCTAGTCCTAGAGGTGAAGAGTAAGCTAAATATACTGGGCAGCCGAAACAGGCTGGCCCTCAGATGGATTCCGGGACATAAGGATATATCCGGAAATGAACTTGCCGATAAAATGGCAAAACTAGGAGTCGAACAGCACCTGATAGGCCCAGAGCCCTACTGTGGCCTAGGGAGGCACACCATAAAAGAATACCTTAGGAAAGAGGAAGGCGCCATGAGACAAGAACACTGGAGAAATACCCCAGGCCTAAGGCAAGCCAAAACTCAAATAAATTACTACAACAAGAAGAGGTTCAAGGAACTTAGGATCACTTAGGATCATTACCGGATTACTAACCGGGCACTGTAGACTGAAAAGTCACCTAGGTAAGATGGGAATAACCAGCAGAAGAACTTGCAGATTCTGCGACATAGAGGACGAAACCTCTACACATCATCGCAGACTGTCCGGCGTTAGCAAGTATAAGATGTAAAATCTTAGGACCCAGAACTTTTACACCTGAGCTCAGGAAGAATCAACCCATTAAAACTCATCGACTTTATTCGAGGAAGTGGGTTGATATCTGAGCTGTAGACGCTGAATGGGGGTACAATAGACCTTACAGGTCGCGGTACACTGAACACCCCGATATTAATAATAATAATAATAATGTAGTACGTCTCCTGTTGTCGGCTTAATAGTACTTCTATGTGCGGTAATGGATAGGCACCATTAATTGTCCGGGAGTTTACTTCATGTGCATCTAGGCAAAGGCGGTTTTTAATGCCCTTCTGCACCAGCGTTACTGGTGAGCTCAAACTACTGTTGCTTTGCTCGATCACGCCCAATTTTCACATACGATCTAGTTCATCAAACACCAGTTTTTGATTAGCTGGTGAAATCGGGTAGTGCCGTTCTTTAATTGGCAGGTCTTCATTGGTGATTATATTAGTGTGTTCTTCCATCTCGGTTTTGCCTTATCCCTGTTGAGCACATGATGGGTACGTGCGTATGACTGCTGACAACTCGGCAGTTTGTTTTGCCGTGTGCTGGTGCGGAGTATAAGCGGTCTCGAGCTAGGGTGCTCCTTCATCCAGATCAATCTCGGATATCGATTCCATTTGTTTAATTTGCTCTAGACGTTGTCGAATGACTGGTAATCCAAAAGAGTTCCAAAACTCAATGCCTAACTTATTCTTCCCATACAACGGGTAAAGTAATGGATTTTTTGACCTGGCTTACGCCAGGCAGTTTTTACGATCTCACATCTGGGTTTTTTTTACCCGCCGTGTGCGGCTTTGTAAAAATATTTCTGCTCCTTTTCAAATACAATTCGCTCCAGCTCCTGAATCCACATGTCTTCTCTACTGACTGTGTAATATGATCATTCCAGATAAGAGTTCTGTTGAATGTGAAACATAAGCTTACAGCTGTTTCACCGTACTCAAGTGGCGTATTATTTATCTATTACTTCTTTTACTTACGGCTAGACATTTTGATTTTGATGGGTTGATCCCAAGTCCATTGTTGCCGGCCAACTCATTTATACGTGCAAGTTCTATGTTACAAACATCTATACGCTCACTTATTCCGTTTAATGGACTACTCACATACATTTGGACACCATCAACATACAAGTGTACTTTACATTCAGGTAACGAGGGTCATAAACATATAAGGTAAACAATAAGGGAGTAAGTTCAACAGATTGAAGACATTTTGTAGATACGAAGACACAAGTTTGACAGAAGTTTTAGAAAACATATACGTATTACGTAGTTTGGCACAAAGGACATTATGGTTTACTGTATCGAAGTCTTTACTATAGTCCAGTAAAACTAAGAGTGTAACATTAATTTCGTCTAGTTGTGCCCTTAGGACGTCTGAGGTACAGCTTCAGTTTTTCCTATAACCAGACTGATTATTATTAAGCATTGGATTGTCGGGTGTAAATTTATTAAATTGATCAGCCATGAGATTTTCAAATAGGTATGGTAAAAGGGAGATGGGTCTATACTCATTATTTGATTTGGGAATTAATTTTGCCGTCCGGATATGTAGATTTTGTCAGTGCAGTATTAAATGTGTACGTTATGTATGTAAGGATCTTTGACAGCAGTATTTTTATAAATTTGGGGCTTACGTTGTCAGACGCAGTGGCGTCACTCTTAATTCTTAGTAAAATCTGAAGGACATCACACTGGTTAACACACATAAACCTAAACCTAATATCACAGACAGTTTCAGGTACAAATCAAATATTCATTTTCAAAGATTTCAGGTTCTGTGCAGTTTAAGAACTTTTTATTAAGTTCATTAAAATTTGTGTATTGCTCAAATCTTGGTTTAACTTTGCATATTACCAGGATTTTATTTATTTTATATGTCTGAGTAGTGCAAGATGCGTTATTGAATTTACGGGAATAGAAATTTGTCTTGGCGGTTTCAGAAAGTTGGGTCACTTTTTGTCTCAATGACTTAAGCACCGCGTAACTTTACTACAAACAGGTACGAGACAATTATATAAATAACAAATGCTGTGTTGTAAAAGGTTAACTTGTTCCTCTACTTCGGAAAGGTAATATATGTTATTCCAATTTCACGAGCTAAAGGTTGAGTCCAAAAAAAGTCATAGTTGATAATTCTAAAGTCCCTAAAAACTATTGTATGGTCAAGGAATGTTAGGTCAAATGCATAACTCAAGAAAATGAGGTCATGATTTGAAAAGGATGGGACAATAAGTTGGTCATATGTAGATACTCTGTCTGTATCAGACACAAAAAATAAATCTAAAAGCGAGTTGCGGCTTTTGGTAAAATGCGTAGGGGACACGGAATTAACCAACTTCATCCCCAGCGATTTCTTGGCCACTGCGAGGTGGGATTCCCTTAAAATGTCGCTTTTAAATTCGACTGTTATAATGACGTCTGAATAATTTAATTTAATAATTTAATTTAAAAATTGATCATAGTCAATCCGTATATGCACCCAATCCGTATATACACCCAATTAGCAGTTTATCCGCATTTCTTTGGCATCTAATTTCTATATATAAGTATTCTATTGCATTACTGGTTGAATGTTTACATACAAACGTGGAACTTAACTCTTTACTCACATATATTGCAAAACCACCCCTATGACTATCTGAATAATTAATTAGAGCTATGCAAATTATTACCATCACATGCAAATAAAACATCACAAAAATTTGGAAAAAACGAAGTTTTAGACACACATATTACTTCGACGCTCGAGTTTATAAAGAGGTATCTAAATTCTTAAATTTTTCGTGTGAGGCTTTGGACATTAATATGACACACATAAAGACTAGCTCTTTTCTTTCCGAAAACCCTTATCATCGCATGGCTATTTGATCGATTTTGATTTAAGTTTATGTTATTGCTGTCACCCATCTTAAATTATTTAATTGAAATATTAGCTGCGCTCGCAGTCTACAAATATTAATGAAACAAAGACACACCATACTAAGAAACAAACTAAAATTAAAGCGACTGATTCTAAGCCTAAATAAATATAATAATTTTAATGATAATTTCTCAAACATGGATTATAAATATAAAAGCCTTTTAGGCGCGAAATTAATTATTGGTTAAAGTCCCAGAACTAGCAGCTTCCTGAGCAGCTGATCATGGCAGATTTTGGATAGTTTCGCCTCCAGCTCCTGGACCCGCTGCCACAACATCCCCATCTCTCTCACCTCGCTCTCCAACTGAGTGACTCGCAGAGAAAGTTTGTTGCAGTCAGCTGCTTAACTTAAATTTTTCCTCCAGACTGCCGGTTATACTTGCCTCACCATCACGGATCTCCCCCGCAAGGCTTTCTGTTAGCTCGGATAAGCGGAGGTCGATCATGTGAAGTGATTGAACATCGGAGTCGGCTCCCTTCAGATCGGAGTGATTTTCCTTCCAGAGTCGCTCTACTGTTGAAGACATATTTGTTGGTGACGAGAGTTTTCGGTTAAGTGTTTTGATGCGTTGAGTGTTTTGTCTCTGTGCTCCTGTGTTATGCCATGCACTGTTTGTTTACGGATTTCTTTTTGCTCTTAAAATTGAGAATTTTTTAGGAAGATGTTACGGGCGCGGGCTATGACGGGGAAGAAAAACAAATAAAAACATAAAATAAAATAACCAGAGACAGAAGACACTGTAAAGTAGAGGTGGCGAAACACCGAAATTGGCCAATACAGTAACCAGCAACGAATTGGTCAGAGTAAGCAATTCAAAAGAACATACAGCAGGAAATGGGTGTGAGCAGCAATTAATAAGAAACCTAGCAGAATCCAGAAGTTTGCCATAAAGCCAGAAACCGGGGAAATGCTGTACCTAAGTGGGAACACTTAAATGACCCGGAAGCAATACCACCAGTTAAAAGGTCCCCCCACCTGAGAGTCACAGTCCAAGATAATTGAGTCGGGAGTCGTGGCAGATACGACCTCGGAAATCATTAGGTCCAGTACCGACGAAAACCGTAAACGCGGGGGACCTATCCGAGTGCTCTAATTTGGAACCCGATAGAAATCCACTATTTATATATATGATAATAACAGGTACAACCTCGAAGGCATCCGACAATACGGCCAACGTGGTAAAGAACGTCGAAATTGTAAATCACAAGGAGGACATCACTAAAGTCCACAATGTTTTGTACCTCATTACTGGACTCTTGATCCTTATATTGCTTCTGAATTTCTTCCGGATTAAATACAAGCAAAACACCAAAGTTTTTATATGTAATTGTAACCACCAAGAGAAACCACTGCTAAAAGCGCATCCGTCAAACATAGCGAGTTCCGTTTTCACTCTTCGCAATTCGTATCGCAATAAAGCGAATACTTTCTTTTTTTTCTGTTTGTGAAAAATTACCAACATTGCCCAATTCCAGAAATGACAATTAACATATTTTTTTGTAGATAAATTAATTGAACAATTTATTATGAATGTTAAGTAAGTTTGCTCTAATGTATTTATGCATATGTGAATAATTAATTTTCCAAATCCAGAAGACCACAATGAGAGCTCTCGTTGATGGAAATAAAAAGGGGTAAGTGAGTTGCGTTCGACTTACTATATATATATATATGTATATGTATATATAAATATATATATATATATATACCTATACCTATATACCTATTTCTATATATATATATATATATATATATATACATATATATATATATATATAGAAATAGGTATATATATGTATATATACCTATATACCTATTTCTATGTCCAATTTAAACATTTATATATCCTCTAACATCAAATTTGCACATTTAAAATAAATATTTATATATCCTCTAACATCAAATTTAAAGTCATGTAATGTCCATATTATTATTGTTATAAATTAACTTAAATTATGTTCTTAAATTTATGTTCATTCTTTTATTTGCACTTTAAAACAAATATTATATACACCAATGACAACGATTGAAATTCGGTCAAGCGCTCTAGCTAGCTACTTGAGAAGCTTGTAGGCAGCGACGACAAATGACAAAACGAACTGAACGAGTTCTATCTCTTTCCTTATGCACGATACATTTATTCTCGTTATGTAGGGGAGGGAGTGGTTTCCAAAGAACCTACTAATACACCGACGCAACAAAGCGATAGCTTAAAACCTATATATTTCGGGCAAAAGAAGTTTTATGTCTTTTACTCTTGTTTATTCTGCTGCATTAAGCAGTTTTAAGTTTTTTGAAGCCGATTTAAAGGTGTTTTTTGGTGTTTAAAGCGGAGCTTCACAAAAGTGCGACTATTTCAAACAGTAGTGCGGTATGGGTTATGTAGTTATGTATGGCGCCGTGCGTATTTGGTTATCCGCGTATTTGTATTTCCGTCTTCCGTCCGCCTCGTTCTTTAATCCAAAGCATGTTAGTGTTAATATTTTGTAAAATTTTATTTAAAATATATTGTGCCTATGTTTAATGGATGTATTTAAATGTGTTCAATGCATGCAATCTAGCTCTATTATGTATGTGCTAAGAATTGGAAGCGAAGTGAAATGTTTCAGCACAAGGCAATTAATGTTATATTTAATTTTTGTCTACAACTCTAGCATTCAATTTTTTACACAAATATCAGGCTCAGCGTTCGGATCTTTTAAGCCGTCTGCCCCTTTCCTCATGCAATCAGAGCAATCGCAGGGCATTCCTCGGTGATGTCAGTATTGGCAAAGTCAAAATACACGGTATTTCGCGATTCGTTAGCAATTTGGGCTTTCGCAATTGTTTCCCGCTCTCGCCTTACAACTAGAGAAATTCAAATAAGAGCGCCAAGTGCGCAAACACCGCCCCTTCTGAAGGGACGACGACCTTCAGGACAGAATGGGCCACAGGGCCAGCCGATGGACGGCTCTCCGATACAGTCCTTCATGACGTCTGCCACACGAACCTTTCTATCGGCGCCGCCGTGTCTCCTGCGACGGCGACGAGAGCTCCCACGTCGATGTTGGGCTCTCCACTTGGACCGCTGCTGAAGGCTGGAGATGGATTCCAGCGACCAATGCTGCCAGAACCTGTGCCTGAGAGACGAGACACCTCGCCATCGTCGCAAGCAGGTCAGGTTGATCTGCAGATGGTGGGGTCAACTGGGGCCGCTGATAAGTAGATGCCCGGGGATCAGGCCCTCGCCGTCGTTCGGGTTTGGGCTTAGTGCCCGAACAGGTGCTTTGCAAACTTCACACCAAGTAGTTTTGAGTCCAGTAAGAACGAAGGTAAACGGAAGCAAATGGTCGTTGTAAGCTCCTCCAAGTAACTTCCTCGGAACACTATGTCTGCTGGGTTGACTTTCGTAGGAACAAGTCTCCAAATGGCTTTCTCCGACCTTTTCTGAATTTCTGCAACCCGGTTTGAAACAAAAACCGACAACGAGGGATGGGTTTTGATCCAGTGTAAAGTTATCTCGGAGTCTGTCCACAGAAAAACATCCCCAGTGGGATAAATATTCAATGGTCTGACACGGTTATAGAGATTTGGTAAAAGGTGAGCTGCACACAGCTCAAGGCGAGGCAAAATTTTTGTCTTGAGGGGGCTACTTTCGATTTAGCGGTCAATAAACACACTTTCAATCTTTCGGCAGTTTCAGAACGAACGTAGATGCACTCTCCATCATTGAATCGGGACTTTTGGATCTGTGTGGACGAATTGCGATACCTTAATTTTCTTAATTAAGACACTTTCAAACCTTCAGCAGATTGAGTACGAACGTAGTCACGCTCTTTACGCACGCATGAAAGCCTCAGCGAAGCCATGTTGTTGAATCGGGACTTGTATATCTGTAACTTTCGGCAGCTGCAGAAGCGTCGCTTTAAGCGTCTCTCACAATGTAAGCAACTGCATAGGTGGCGACTCGTCCCAATCTAATTTTCGAAGCCACGGTTCCTGCAACAACATTTTTGCCTTTGTGACCAAAGGACGCAAGACAAAATATTATGCTTTGTCGCGCGAAGGTCCAAGAAAGTCATCTAACCGAAAATGAAAGTAATATTTAACCGGTAACCAAACCACGCCAAGAGTCTTAGTTAAAGCACTTTCAGATGCGGATAAATCTGGGCAGTTTGAAAACCACTTTGCCAATTCAAAGCTTTTTGCAAGACCTGAGAATCTTCGTCTCGAAGACATAGCAGGTCCTCAACGCATCGGGCGCCAGTCAACAATCGTCCAAACAAAAATCCATCTGAACAACCTTTTCTGCTTTTGGAAGAATCGCCAAAAAAAAATCTAAGTTCCATATGTAACTGTGTTTAACTATAAGATTTTCAGGGACTCGGAAGGATCTCTTCTCCATATAATGAGCTGAAAGTTTCGGTCAGCTTCGTCCACCATCACTTGGCGATACATCTTTTTCACGTCAGTCGCAAGGCCAAACTTATGCAATATAAAACCGAAGCAGAGTCGAGTACAGCTCCTCTTGGATAGTTGGGTCTTCCATCAAGATGTCATTTAAGAACTTTGTGGCCGTAGAACGCATTGGTGCGGAATGAAATAGAGCGGAGTATTTGGAATTTTGGCATTGTTGGAGGACATGGGGCCCATCGACCGCCTATCCTCCTCCGAGATTTCGAATTTCCCGCCCCAGACGTTTCCCCCGTTGACTTGCTCGATATCCGTGTTTTGTCCTCTCCGTTGTATGGTCACTCTACGCCGTGTCGATCGGTTTCCAGCTGCTATCGGTTCCGTGACATAGTGTGGCGTTGCCCCCGGTGTTATCGATATTCTACAGTGGGACTCTCCGTTGTATGGTCGCTCTACGTCGTGCCGATCGGTCTTCAGCTGCTATCGGTTCCGTTGCCACCCGGTGTTAATTGATGTTTCCCAGTGTGACTCTGCATATGCCGATATTTCCAGTATTTTCTGACCACTGATCGACACTATCGTCCAGAGCAAAACGGCCGCTATCGAAGCGCCTCCATCCCTTTGATTATGGTGATTTCGCACAATAATATGGTAAGAGCAATTTCCTATTGATTTGTTGTTTACTTATTGTCTCTTTCCTTCATAGCTTGGTCCAGGATTGCAGGTTTGACCTTTCCTGCCTTTGGGGCCGGGGTCAATGACCCTGCTAAGTTCATCACTCTCGTGCCGCGTTCTGCATTTAGTTGGCAAGTAGTTTGTTTCCTTTCGAACCCGGTTTTCATGTATATCTCTCATTTTATGTGTTTGTTTGTTTTTATGGCCGTTTATGTGTTTTCCGGCTTTGCGTGCTACGGTGAAGCTTTCGAGCTGTACCGTCTCCCGTCTTTTCTCGGGAAAACGAAGATCTGGTCGTGGTCTTCCGCGATTCGTACAGAGTCCTAAAAACACTCTGGCATATGCCCGACGTAATAGTCTGCACCGCTTGTTGTTGCATTCTCGTATTGTCCTTGCTTGTCTGTTCCGAGTTGTTGTGTGTGTTGTATAAGCTCACTGACGTGGACGGTTCGTTCCTTTTGTGTTCTCTTGAGGCGGACTCTACAAATGACTGGTGTAACGAAGTATATCATAATTTCGAAGATTTCCTTCATCTTGTTGGACTTATCTTCAGGCGTTTCCGTCTGCTGTAATAAATAGTTTTTAATATTTTTAGTCTTTGTAAATCCGTCTGTTCAGAACGGGCTTTATTAATTGAATGTCACTTGACTTAAGAATAAAGTTGGCTTGGCTTACAATTCATATAGCTGCACGAGCAGAGCCGCGGCAAACGCTTATGTATTTAAATATATATGTTAATGTATACGTTAGTGTATATAGGCGGCGCAAGCAGCGGCCGCGCATGAGAGAGAGAGTGTTATGCTCACATGGTAACCGAATGGTCGGCCGCGCAGGCAGACATGCCGGGTCAGCATTTAGGATGTGCATTACATTGTTGTGAGGGTCGAATTACTCCGCACTTGAAATGCTGGGAATATTTGGACATAAGCAAATGGCACAATGTTGCAGTGATATAAGCGGTACAGTGTGTATCCGATATGTGAGCATACTACATCTCCCTCCTTTTGAAAAATAACGTAATCTATGGAGTTATTTTGTTTATTATTGTGTTAAATATATATATTAGAAAAACTTTTTTTTTTGTTTCTATTATTATTTTATTTTTGGTTAATATAGTAAATATTGGAAAAGTTAGTGAAGTCGAAGTTTTATTATTTATTATTATTATAAAGTAATTAAACATTTTTTTTGAAGAGAAAAATTTGATGTAATTTTATTTTTTTTTGTTCTGAATGGCCATCCTACAAAATCTATTCTATAAAAATTTTTAGTCTATCCTTATGAACTTTCTGGGTTTTGTTTTTTGCATTTAAAATTGTTATATTATTATTGGGTTCTATCTTCTTTAGCATATATGGTCCTGTATATTTAAAGTCTAGCTTATGGCCAGTTTCATTTTTTAATAAAACCTGGTCTCCTATTTTTAATTCAAAGTCTAAGCTATTTTTGTCGTATCTATCTTTTTGTTTTTGTTTGCTTGTTGTAATCTATATTTAGATTCCTTAGCATAGTCTTCTATATTATATAATGGTTCTATTCTATCTATGCTATTGAAATGTTTTGGTAAGTTCGGAGTTTTCCCAAAAACTAGTTCGTATGGACAATAATCATGTGCCATAGAGGGGGTTGTGTTAAAGCAGTATACGAAGTATTGCAGCCATACATCAAAATCGGTTTTATCAACAGAGATGTATGAGCGTATAAACTGTTAAGTGTTCTGTGGCTTTGATATTTAAATTTTTACATAAATCTTCAATTATTGAATTTTTATTTCTGTTCCCATGTCTTCAATCTTCAAATAAAGCTTTTGCTATTGTTTTTGTACTTTTATTTGCAATTGGTATTGCTACAAGGTATTTTGTTAAATCGCAGATTAAAGTAACTGCGTATTCATTCCCTTGTTCAGACTCAGGCAGTGGACCGATCGTGTCCACGATTACCCAGTCGAAAGCTGTTTGTGGTGTTTCCGTAAAAGTTAATGGGGTCTTCGTATGCGTGGTTATCTTCGCTTTTTGGCATTTTAGGCATTTTCGTATGTACTCTGTATTATATCGAGTCATACCTTTCCAAAAGTAATGTCTTTTGACCTTGGTCAAGGTTTTAGAAATGTCAGTATGACCTCCTTGAATTGGTTCATCATGGTAAGTAGACATAATTGCTTCTTTTTCTTTTTCATAATTTATTATGGTCACCGGGTTGAGTAGCGCTACTCTCAATGATTTTAATGTTTTATTGCCCATTTTCTTGAAATTATCTATTGAAACGTATTCAAAGATATTTTCCTACGGTGCCACTTTGAGTTGGCTGATTTGATGTATACCGGCTTGCTTCTCAAGCCTTTGGAAAAACTGACCTAAGTCAAGGACTCCATTGGTATATAAATCGCTAACATCATATCTTGCAGTAATTTTTTTCTATGTTTAAATAGACAGCGCAAGGTCACTACTTTACGCACTTCGTTATTGCTTATGACTCCGTATACGGTGGGCTTTAAAGCTTTTTCTATAGATTGCCTCGGCAAGTCTATTTCTTTTTCTCCTGCGCAGGATTTCTGTCTACTTTGGTATCTTTAGTGACTTTATTTATATTTCCGGTTGTAGTTCTTTGATAACGCATCTTGATAACGCATCAGCTACGTAATTGTCTTTTCCCTTTAAATATTCAACTATGAAGTTGTATTCTTCTAATTCAAGCCTCTGTTTGGAACTTGGGTTAGTCATTGAGAACAAGTATGTTAACGGTCTGTGATCTGTTTTGATAATGAAATGTTTGCCATAAATGTATGGTCGAAAATGTAATATTGTCCAGTGTATTGCAGCTAGTTCCTGCTCGGTAGTCCACTTATTACTTTCTCCCTTGGTAAAGGCTCTTGATGCATATGTAATGGGAATTTGGAGTCCGTTATGGTTTTTAGTTAAAACCGCTCCACATGCTTGCTTACTTGCAACAGTAATTATACAAAATTCTTTACTAAAATCGGGATATTGGCATTCAGCTGTCCATTCAAAAGGAACATTCTTTTTACATAATCGTGTTATGTGCCGTGAATAATTGGCGAAATTTTTTATGAATCGTCTGTAGCAATTGCAGAATGCTACAAAACGTGTTGCGCTGTCTGCATCGTGTGGGGCTGGATAATTCAGTATGACGTCATATTTCTCGTCGTCTGGAAGTATTCCTTTATCTGTGCACTTATGACCTAGAAAAGTCACCTCATGCATAAAGAATGAACATTTTTGTGGATGTAACTTTAGGTTGTATTTCCTATTTCCTATTTATCGGACAGTAATTTTTTATTAATCTGACGATAGTCAATTACTAATCGCCACTTTTTTTCTTCGGAACCTGGAGCTGATTTTTTAGGGACAAGCAATAATGGGCTATTGTATTCAGATACTGAAGGTTCGACTATTTTCCGACTTACTTTTGAATTTCGTTCACCTGACTATGTGGGCTTCTATAGTTTTTTATGTAAACGGGTTCATTATCTTTCAATCTCAGTTTTTGTTTGTAGAAATTAATTGGTTGGGATTCTTATCCGAATATGTCAATATATTTTTTACATAAATTTGAGAGCTGTGATTTAAATTGTGGGGGGAAATTTTTTGACAATTGGGATAATACAAACTTTTCTCTAGTTTCTTTGTTTCCTTCCACTACATCATGGTTCAACAGTGATTCATATGCTAAATTATTCGCACTGACCACTTTATCTTCGTCTGTTGTATTCAGTAGTCTTATGAAAGCATTATGTGTTGTGGCTATGGTACTTGCTATATAAACTCCGTGCTCAATTTCTTGAGTTGGAATTAATACACTGTCCTCTTTTGAATTTAATTTTATTTTTCTAATGACTTATGATCTTGCTGGCAAAAGGATTGAGCTATTGCCAGAACTGTATTCTATTGGAACATAAATTGGAAATTTTAAATTGTTTGGTCTTATTATAAGCCAATCTTCAGATGAGAAAGTCTAATTGGCAGTTGTATTTTTTAATGAAATCAATACCTAAAATGCCATCACAAGGGATAGCTAAGTGTACACGATATGAAAATCGTGTTGAATTATGTACTTGATAGTCTGTATTTCAATTGATGTTAAGCCCTTGGGTTTAGTAATTTCTTGGCTTATTCCCCGTATATCTATTATGTTATTATCTTGTACGTTGTGAAATATATCGGAATTTTCTTTTACTATAGAGATTTCGGAACCTGTGTATACCAAAAAGACAAGTTCTTTTCCGGTAGCCATATGGGTGAAAAAGACGAATATATTCTGGCTGAGATTAATAGTTTGAACCGTTCCTTTCTCTACTGTTGAGTATTTAAAGGGGGTTGGGAGATTCCCGAAGTGTCATTGGCTACTCTTACATTGTTTGTATTGTTATTATTGTAGCCTCCGCTGGAGTTGCCACGGGCCCTTGAGTTTCCTCTGTAGTTGCCGCGACCATTGTTTTGGTTGGTATTGTTGTAGTAACTATAATTGTAACCACGACCACGAAAATTACCTCTATAACTTCCGCGTCCGCGGTTTCCGCCGCGCTGTGTATAGTTGTTGTAGTAGAGGACCGAGTTTGGTTGTTCAGTTGCTTCTGTGCAACTGTTTACGAATTTTGAAATGACGTCGTTCATTGTGTTGAAGTTGCCGGTTGCATGATAAGTTTTACCTTATCAATCGTGCAATTTTTAGTCATTGCTTTTACTGCGTGCTGTGTGGAATAACTTCTTGCTAGTTCTAGTGTTAAACCGTCTGATATGTACGCACTTTCTAAAGCCTTCGTCATCTGCTCAATTTCTGATGTGTATTGATTAGCAGTTTTATTGCGTTGCTGTAGATTCATTAGCTTTGCTGACAATAC
This sequence comes from Drosophila elegans, assembly GCF_018152505.1. Classification (NCBI taxonomy): domain Eukaryota; kingdom Metazoa; phylum Arthropoda; class Insecta; order Diptera; family Drosophilidae; genus Drosophila; species Drosophila elegans. Next base: position 621,270 of record NW_024545907.1, on the reverse strand, counting down.
CTCTACTGTTTCGCCTTTGACGTTACATTTTAATTTGGCAATTACTTCACCTACCGTTGTTTCGTTTCCAATTAGATTTCTGACTACAGCTGGGTTTTCGTGTTCGCAATGCATCAATGAAACTGGTTAAGTTTTCTGCTTTACCATCGAAAACTGGTATAAGCTTTGATGCAGTGTTAATGAAGTCAATATTTGTTTGCGCTATTTCGAAGTTGATGTTCTTAGATATGCTTGCGCTTAAGTCTGAGTCTGAATCTGCTGTATTATCTGCGTTTGATAATAAAACGGCTGGGACAGTAAGATTATTTAAATCTTCTTCCTTTATTTTCGCGACGCCAGTTGGCTCTTCCAATGTTGATTCTTCATCGGTTTAAGCTGTTATTGCGGTATTAAGAATGGTAGGTATAGAGATATCTAAATTGAATTTTTCTTTTATCGATATTAGATTTTCTCGGAGCCTTTTCAAAAATTTTGATACTCTTGACCAATGGTCGTCATTTAATTTTTCTCGTTGCCCATGTATTAATATACGCGCCTCGTTAAAACAGTTTACTACTATTTCTGCATGTTTTTTTTATTGTGCTCCCTTGAATTGGTCTGTTCTGATTAAGTGATTTGTAGGATTATCCAATTCTGTTTTTTTTATTCAATTTCGCATACAAATTGTTCCATTCTATGTCAATATTATCTTTGTAATTTTACCATAAGGATCGTGGTTTCACCGAATATAGAATGGTAATCCACGATCTCTTTTACTAAGACATATGGCAAAGTGTTTAGGATTAAACCCTTTATTTTTATATTGTAAGCAAACAAAAGGCTGAATTCCAAATTGTACTTTTCCATATATTTATATTCAAATTCAGTGATTGTAATGAAGTTTTTATGGCAATGGAGAATGTTTAATGCACGCATTCTAAATTCTGGGCCTTTAATAATTATTTCCTCAAGACAGTTATCAAATTCTAAAGTGTTAAATGCCATATTTTTTTTTCAATAAAATAAATTGAACACTCTAACCTTTTAATTTTTTTTTTTATATCTTATCTACATCGTGTGCTTTACTTAAATACATCTTCTTTAAACATTTATTGTGCAACTTGTATATTTTGGTAACAAAATTTGAACTAGCGCAACCACTGTACAAACTGGTCAAGAAGGGGACAAAGTTCAAATGGACCGAGGAGACAGAAGAGGCGACCAAAAACCTAAAGAAAGCCCTAACCGAAGCACCGGTCCTGGCTTGTCCGGACTTTGAAAAAACCTGTGTACTTTAGACTGACGCCAGTAATTACGGACTAGGAGCAGTACTGACCCAAGAGTACAAAAACGGAGAACACTTTATTTAATATGCCAGTCGGAAGCTGACAAAAACAGAACAAAACTACTCGACTACCGAAAAAGAGTGCCTGGCAATACACTGGGGCATCCAGAAAATGAGGGTGTACCTGGAAGGGTACCACTTCCTCGTTATCACGGACCACCAAGCACTTAAATGGCTTAACTCGATCGAGAGCCCTTCAAGACGGATTGCCAGATGGGCATTGGCAATGCAGCCATACTCATTCGAGGTACGCTATCGCAAAGGCAAGCTTAACGTCGTGGCAGACGCATTAGCCCGAGTGCTCGAGGAAGAAATACACGGAGCCGAAGTAGAGGAGGACGAGTGGATAAAACAGAAACTCCTTGCAATAGAAAAAGAAACAGAAACATGGCCAGGTTACGCACTAATAGAAGGAAAACTATACAGAAATCTACCGTCATGGGCCGCAGACGAGGATACACAACCATGGAAGCTATGCGTGGCAAAGAACCAAAGAGAACGGGTGCTACGAGAAAACCACAGCGAAGCTACAGCAGGTCACCTAGGAGTTAGGAAAACGAAGCATCGGGTAATGGCATCGTACTATTGGCAAGGGATGCACATACAACAGTACGTACGTCGCTGTGAAACATGCCAACGGTACATGACCTCACAGCAGCAGGCAGCAGGGAAAATGCTAACAGAAATAGCAAAAGCACCCTGGGAAACACTCTGCATAGACTTCGTTGGTCCATTACCAAGGCAATAACATGCTTCTAGTGATGTTCGACAAGTTCTCCAAGTGGGTGGAGCTAGCAGCCGTCAGAAAAGCAACAACAGAAATTGTATTAAAAGTCTTACGGGAACAGATCCTCACACGATATGGTACACCGAAAAAACTCATCTCGGACATGGGGGTACAGTTTACCAGTAATAAGTTTAAGGCACAGCTACAGAAATGGGGAATCGTCCACCAATTAACAGCGCCATACACCCCGCAAGAGAACCCAGCGGAGAGGGCAAATAGGACAGTAAAAAACTATGATAGCTCAATTCTCCGGAACCGAACACACGGTGGGATGACTGCCTACCCAAAATAGCAATGGCCATTAATAGCAGCAGGTCAGAATCAACAGAATACAGCCCGGCGTACCTACTATACGGACGGGAAATACGACTACCCGGGAACCTGTATAACGAAACCACACCTGGATCCGGAATGGTAAAGGAAACGATAGAGGCAAGGTTACAACGCATGATAGAAACGAGCAAACTAGCACATCGGAACATGGGAAAAGCAGCACAAGACCAAACCAGATCATACAACCTACGGAAAAGAGACTGGAGACCCAAAGTAGGAGATCTCGTATGGGAACGACAACACCCATTGTCAAAGGAACCTATTGGGCTTGTAGAAAAGTTAGCACCGAAATACGAGGGCCCATTCAAAGTGACGGGTTTCATTTTAACAGTCATAGCGACAATAAGACATACCGCGACAGGAAAAACACAGAGAGCATACATAAACTAACGGAAACCCGTAGTTGATAACGAAGTAGCTGGAAATGATATCTCCTAACTAATCATCAAAACCATTACTCAATTTTCAGAATGGACAAGAAACTGGAAAGCTCCCTAAAGAAATACCGGAAAAACCTGGAGAGCCTTAACCAGCAGCGGCGTCGAGTCATCATATTAGAGGCCGTGGACGTGGCAGGTCCAGCTGGAGGCAGAAGACCAACCAGGGCAGCACCGGTCGCGAGGCAGGCACCAGTTAGGAGACAAGAAATAAACCCTACAACGACGACAATGGCAATACAAGGACACAGAAAAGGAACAGGATATGAAACCAAGCAACCGCAACGGAACAGGCACAGGTCGAGATCCCCACAAAGGACATCCACGGAATCGAAACGACCCACCGTCACAAATATATATATAATTCAACTTCCTCATTAAAACTTAAAAAAGAACATTCCAAACACTGGCCTTTTATTATTCAACAGCACCCGGTCACATTTATTCGACTATGTTATCAATTGCCGATAATCATCGCCCAATAAAACCGATCACCCAAAGCGGGATTATCATCATCGTGCAATCTGGTCACACTAAGCAGCGCCTATATAAGCGGAGACACAGCCCCAGACCAGTCACTTGCGTTCCGACGACTCTCGAGGAACCAACCAACAGGAGGAATACCCGGGTAAGTGTTCTGGTAGTTAGTCTTGGTAGTGGTGGTGGATCCGTAAGAGTTCGTTTTGAATTTCGACTCTACGACCTTGTGAGGATCACCGACGCCCGGTGTGGTTTAGGGATACGCACCTAGGCCCGGTCGAGATTTCTGAGCCCGGCACGGTTTTCGTAACTCCGGCCCATCTCAGTGAGTTCTCCCCAGAATTCACGTTTCCGGCTTCCGAACCGGAAACGATACGGAATAGAACAGCAGCTCGAAACTAACGATGCCCAACATTCCCACATCCCAATAGAAAATCCAAGTAGTTCGTTCCTCTAAAAACGACCCAGAACACTACGAACCCGACATACTCGACCGACGAAACGCCGACGCCAAGCAGTACACCTGGCCATAGCGCATCATCGACACCAAGCAGTACACCTGGCCACAGCGCATCATCGACACCAAGCAGTATACCCAGCGACCACACGACGTCAACAACACACGGTACACTCAGCCACCACACATCGGCAACGCCAAGCAGTTCCTCGAACCATTGCGTGGTGCCAGCAGCAAGCAGTGCAACATACGGCCCTTCCGTAGCGCCGATCCCGCACATAAAGCAGTGCGATACTCAATAAGCTGCGATATACTCGGCCCTTCCGCAGCGCCGATATCACCAAGCAGAACCACACTCGGCCCTTCTGCAGCGCCGATATCACCAAGCAGAACCACACTCGGCCCTTCCACAGCGTCGATATCAACAAGCAGTACCACATTCGGCCCTTCAGCAGCGCCGACACCACGTAGCAAGCAGTGTCACGCTCGATATAATTATAGTTAGAAAACGTAGTCTTAATCAATCGAACGATTAAAATATAACCATTGTTGCATTTTCAGTTGAAGCCGTCTGGAAAATACTGAAACGAGCCGATACGTCAGCAGGTCCCGCTATCGATAAGATTTGGTGGTGACACCGACTATTGATAGCGGGAGAGGATCTAGCTATTTAAATTTAGCCCGGTTCGCTCGTTAACTGGGTTAGATGGCCTTGAATACGTTCGCTGACCCATCTTGAGAGAGCGGGAGGGAAAATGGCGAGCGACTTTGGTGTAGGTCAGGGTTTTGCTTGAGTTGCTGCAAGAAGTAGTAGGAGAACGGTCGGAAAAAAACCCAAAAATTTAAATTCGTGATTAGTGTTTGAATAACTCAAACCGCCGGGGACCCTAACTAAAGGGCCCCGGAAATTTTAAACATTTGGGAAGTGAAAACTTACCAGGCGGACCTAACCTGGTCGTCGACCACCAGCCGTCGCAGCATTGGCCTCAGCAGCATTGGCCGCAGCAGCATCAGCAGCAGCATTGGCCGCAGCAGCATCAGCAGCAGCATTGGCCGCAGCAGCATAAGCCGAAGCAGCATCAGCCGCAGCAGCATTGGCCGCAGCAGCAGCGATCAGTAGCAGCAGCGATCAGCAGCAGCAGCAGCAGCCTCAAGCGCCAGCAGCTACAGCGACTGCCGCCAAGACGGCCAGATACGGGGATTCCCTCGGTGAGTCCGTTCCGGGAACGAATGCCCGCGCTGGCCACGTGGTCATATCCAAGTCCACCGACGCCCTGCTTCCGGCCACGCTACGCTATCCTCCGGACCAATTGGCTCCGGGCGGAGTCGCGCTGGTCTTCGCCATCAGCGTTTTTCCTGCTGCAGTTTCAACACACACGACGTTGAACTCTGAAAAAAAATTAGTTTTAGTTGTTGTTTTTTGATATTATGCAGTCAAGATTGTAAAGTACTTACTGTGAAATCTGATCTAAATTTAGAGGCTCAAGCCCGAACCCTGGCCGCGCGTCCGACTATATCTAAATTGGGTCGCGAAATTTAATAACTTGTGGGATTTGTTTAGCGTACTTACCTTGTCAGCACGTCCCTTCTTTTCCCTTGGAGCTCCTCAGGATTAGGCGACCCGGTTGGCAAACGCCTCCAATTTAGTGCCGTGTGGCGAGTTTGCCTGACACTTTGAACTCTAAGCGTCTAAAAATTTCCCTTTCAGTTGTTGCCGCTTTGACCGCTTCTCATCTGGGCGACGGTCTGAGATCGGCCTTGAGAGTTTCTAACGAAAAGAATAGATTATCAGTAGGAATCAATAACGAATGTATTTACTTATTAATCTCACCAAAAATTAAATGTAAACAAGCTACCGAGATGGTTGTGTGAGTTACCTTGGGCGGGGAGATGAGCCGATCCTAATCCACCAGGAATAGACTCCGGTCTGCCGGAGATGGGGTGTGCCTCCCACATCTTTCTTGGGGCACCCAAGGTTGGGTGGGTGCGTCGTGGCAAGGACATCGAAGCCACCAATTTCGTCGAATTGTCTTAGTTGCTTAATGTAAACATAGTTTTGTTTTGTTTTGATTTGTGCTAGAGATGGTAAATCGACGTGAGACGTCCGATGAGTCGGAATCGATTGTTCGGACTGCAGGGCATAGGGGGTACTCCGCCCTGGGACTCCGTGGCTAGCCGGCGCTGCCCTCCGGGAAAGATGCAGTTCCGTAACAATATGGCGCCCAATTTAACAAATAAAATATGTGATAGCCGAGTCGACGGCGTCTCGCATATTTATTATCTCCAGCCAGCCCACGAACGGTGGCTTGCATGACACACATGCAATTGCACCGGGATGCGGACTGGTTGAGAAAAGTTGTTTAAATTTTGTAGGAAGAAAGGGAGGCGTGTCCACTAGAAGTAGGACAATTGCTCCCGAGGCACAGTTCACAGGGATTAGCTGTGATTTGGCGGTGACATCCTCTTCGAAGAAAATCGAAGGATTCGCATCCCAGGTCGTCCGTGCAATAAGCACGAAAGGTTAAACCAAAAACGGTGATTAAACTGTGATATAGGTATTAGGGACATATTTTTTTTGTTAACGTAATTTTAATGAATGTCTTGTTTTGGGGTTACAGTGTAGTTGTTTTTTTTTTTGTGCAGATCCTTGGGTTTTCTGGGTATTGGCGTTTTCATATCATATCGGTTTAAAACTTAAATGTGTGGTCGTGACCCGTGACTTCGTCACGCGCTGCTCGGCCACCGCGACTTGAATGAAAAACGCAAAGTCCAAAGGGAAATCCTATGCGATCCTGCAAACAGCCGAAGTCCTTAACTGGCGACTTTCAGCACAGCTGAAAGTTAGTCCAGTTAACGAGCGGTTTGTTTAGTGAGAATTCGGACGAAATTGTAGACGCAAGACGACTGGCGCGGAGTCTACCGGCTGGCGATCGGCTCCATCTCCCCTTATTGAGGCTGGAAAAAAAAAAATAAAAATAGAGAAAGAAATTTAGTCGAGGGACTTGTTTTTTTGATAAGAGCTAATATTTGGTGTGAATTTGTTTAGCCTTAGGTATTTGTGGGTCTTTAATATATTTTCTTATTTATTTCTTATGGGTTATGGTTTATTGTTTCTATTTATTTATTATTATTATTTATTGGCCTGGTAATATAGGTATTCGTATTATTTAGGCGCATATTATTTAGTGGTGTTTATTTATTGTTTATTATTATTTACTAGCATTCAGTATAATTTAATTATTTATACATAATTTGGGCTTTTGGTGGCCACGTTGAATTCGGGGTTTCAGAAGTCGTGTTAGGGGTTACCAAAATTCAGGATGTCAAAGCGACAAGGCAGCAAGCATGATCACCTGCTTCGGTCGAAAGGTTTTCCAGGCGAGGACGACGAAAAGATGTGGTCCACGGATGTGGAGGGCGCTACCGAGGCTGGCTTGCCGCGCATATCGGAAGGGTTGCCCAGGACTCCGCTTGCCCGTTTGCGCCAGGGACTGCAACAAGAGCAAAAAGGACCACAGGACACAGAGCTGCAGCAGGACCTAAGGCAGCAGCAGATCCTGGAGGGAATTGGTTCCGCAGCGGATGAGTTATTGCAGCTGGACGATAAGGACGCAAGACTCGACGATCCCTTTGTGGATTCCGCGGCAAGGTCGGCCGTTAATGTGGCTTTGGCACAGGCGGCGGAGACCCATCGGAAGGCCCAAGAAGGCGGGATCAATCTGGCACTGAGGGACGAGATCCGAAGTGGCTTCCTGGAGATGATGAAGCTGATGAACGAGGTGTTAAGGCCTGCTGCTCAGCGGCCTCAGCTTCCCCTGGAGAGCATGCCGGATGAGCGAAGGCGTCCGGATTCAAGGATCAACGCGGGAATCCCTGGTCAAGCCCCGCAAGGTGCGGTGCCGAAGAACACACAGGTCGCCGGCAGGGACGGTTCCAGGCTACCTCCGCCGAGGGTGCCACCTAAGCCGACGAGGAGGCCGCTGGATTTCCAGGAGTTGGAAAGTAGCAGTCCCGGGCATCCTCCGGATCATTTCAGGTCGCGCCGAGACGATGGCCCGGCCCGCAGCTGGTGCATTGAGGACCGCAGGGCCTCAGAGTTCCGGGAGGAGCCGCGTCTGTATGCCAATGTGGGGCCGGCAGCCGCCAACCAGCAATGGCGAATTGAGCGGTGGGGCGTATCCTTCGACGGGGAGGATGAGCGAAACTCGGTGGAAGACTTTCTCTTCCGGTTGGAGTTCCTGCAGCGGCAGTGCCAATGCCCGTGGCAAGAGGTGCTCCGAAACTTCCACCTGCTGCTCACTGGGCGGGCTCGGGAGTGGTACTGGGTGCACGTGCGTCACTGCAGGGTGGACAGGTGGTCCCAGCTTCGAGCCTCGCTGATGGATAGGTTCCGATGCCATCAGACGGAGCACGATCGGATGCACCAACTTCTGCAGAGGGAGCAGCAGTCCGGAGAAGGAGTTGGCGATTACATCCATGCGATGCAGCAGTTGGCGGCTCGACTGAAAAGGCCACTGTCAGAGCGGCAGCTGGTGAAGATTATTAAAAAGGGATTGAGGGAGAGCATCGCAAGGTTTGTCTACGCGATGGACGTGCTCACGGTGGATGAACTGCGGGAAGAGTGCTGCGAGGTGGAGCGCAGTTTTGGACGACGTGGACGGACCACGTACACGCAGCCGATGCGGTATCCTCTGGCGGAAAAGGCCAAGGTTAGCGAGGCGATTGGCCCAGATCCTGGTGAGGATCCTCCGTGGCAAGAGGTGGATGAAGTGCGGGCGAAGCCTAAAAAATCCGTTCCGAGCCGGCTGCTGGAATTGCGGAGCCGTGGATCACGGGTTCCGTGACTGCGCAGCAACAGAACGCAGAGTGTTCTGCTACCGATGTGGGAAGCCAGACACCGTGTCTCCCAAATGTCCGGATTGTGCGGAAAACGGTCGGCTGGGCGATCCGAGGGCGGAGAGGATGCGTCCAAACAGGAGTTCCGCAGAGAAGAAGAGCTGGTAGGGTTAGATAAATGTTTACCTTCTAAAAATAGTAATAAGTTTGCATTACGATACTTACCTTATGCGGAGAGGATGCGACGGTATCTAGAGACCAGGAACAGGATCTTCTCAGAGCACCAGTTGGGCGGGATGCGTATGGTGTCTCGTAAGGTGCAAAAGGCCAGGGAGCGATTTCGCAAACGTCGGAACTGCCGACGCGAAGCAGTGGCCGCCGTGAGGCGCAGTTTATCGCGAGATCCCAGACCGTTCGCCGCAGTCCGAGTTCTGACCAAGCAACTGACGGGGTTGTTGGACACTGGAGCGAGTGTGAGTCTGCTTGGAAAAGGTGGCAGAGAGCTGGTCGAGGCCTTGGATGTGCCCGTCCAGAAGTACTTATCCGCAGTCCGTACGGGCTCTGGAGAGGATCGGTCAATTATAGGACGGGTCAAGTTACCGGTGGAATACCGAGGACGGACAGAGCACATTCTCTTCTACTTGTGTCCTTACCTGGAGCAGCCAGCTTATTTTGGAGTTGATTTTTGGCAAGCATTCGGACTGGCCCCAGCGATTATAGGCCACATAAATTCGGAAGGCGTGAAGAAGGCCGAAGAATTACACGCCAGGGAGATGGAACACTACGCGGAAGTCGAGGATGACGATGAGGAGAAACCCGATCCCGAGTCCTGGACGCTTTCCAAGGCCGAGGAACAAGAGCTGGAGGAGATCAAGCAGCAGTTCTTGACTTTCGAGAGGGATGGCTTAGGTACCACCAGTCTGGAGAAACACACTATTGAGCTGATGGACGGAGCCAAAGTGTTCAAGGATCGACCCTATCCGATGTCTCCCGCGAAGCAGAAGGTGGTCGAGGACGAGGTCGACAAGATGCTAGCGCTCGGAGTCATCGAGGAGAGCAAAAGCCCCTGGAGTAACCGCACCACCGTAGTATCAAGATCTGGAAAACACCGGTTCTGCTTAGACGCACGTAAGCTTAATGATGTGACCATCAAAGATGCTTACCCGTTGCCCAGCATAGACGGCATCCTGTCCAGAATTGAGCAAACATACTACATTTCCAGCGTGGATTTGAAGTTCGCTTTTTGGCAGATTGAGTTGGACACGAGCAGCAAGGAATACACAGCCTTTACGGTTCCTGGTCGGCCTCTTTACCAGTTCCGCGTGATGCCTTTCGGACTCTGCAACGCATCACAGAGGCTGGTGAGACTCATGGACCGAGTAATTCCTGCTGAAATCCGCTCAAATGTGTTCGTCTACTTGGATGATCTGCTAATACTAGCGCCCGACATAAGAACGCACTTGAAGTATCTTCGCCGAGTCGCTGAATGCCTGAAGGAAGCAGGGTTAACCATTGGGCTGAGCAAGTCGAAGTTTTGCTTCAAGTCTTTGACCTACCTCGGCTTCATAGTGGGTGGAGGACGTCTGCGGATGGATCCAGGGCGTGTAGCAGCTATTAGGCGGATGCCTGAGCCAAGGACCATGAAGGAAGTGAGAGCCTTTCTTGGGACCGCAGGTTGGTACCGTCGGTTCATAAAGAACTTCGCAACTTTGGCTGCCCCGCTCACGGAATCTTTGAAGAAGATGGGAAATAAGAAGTTTTCCTTGAGTCCAGAAGCACAGCTGGCAGTAGAGTCCCTGAAGATGGCCCTAACTACTGCGCCAGTGCTGGTACATGCGGACTTCAAGCGGCACTTTTTCATCCAGTGCGATGCATCCCAGATCGGAGTCGGTGCAGTGTTGTTCCCGCGGGATGAAGACGGCCAGGAGCAACCAATAGCGTTCTTCTCGGCCAAAATGAATTGTCACCAAGTCCACTACACCGTCACCGAAAAAGAATGCCTCGCAGCCCTGCTGGCCATTCGAAAGTTCCGGCCGTATGTGAAAGGAATGACGTCTACGTGCATCACGGATCATGCCAGCTTGAAGTGGCTTATGTCCATGAAAGATCTTTCGGGTCGGCTGGCTCGGTGGTCATTGCAACTCCAGGGATATGACTTCAACATCGAACACAGGAAAGGAAGCCAGAACGTCGAGGCAGATACCCTTTCACGTTGTGTTGAAGAGCTTACACTGGACCCGTCAGAGTTACACGGAGTTGTTACAAGAAGTGGAAAGAAACTTGGCCAACCTACCTGACTTGAGGATAGTGGATGGTCTCATCTTCAAGAGAGTCTTTTCGGCAAATCTGGATGACGAGGTGGAAGGCTTCGAATGGAAGTTGTGGATTCCCCAGAGTCTGACCCACAGCATAATTGAGCGTGCACATTCGGATCCAACGGCAGCTCATGGCGGAATGGGAAAAACTCTGGAAAACCTACGGCGTCAGTTTTACTGGCCTGGCATGGCACTGCAAGTCCGGGAGTTCATACGCAGGTGTGAGGTGTGCAAGGAGACGAAATCCCCGAATTTCCGGATGCAAGTTGGTATCGGTGAGAGAGTCCAGACTGAGCAGCCATTCCAGAAGCTGTACATCGATTTCCTGGGGAAGTATCCGAGGTCGAAGAAGGGACAGGCCTACATCATCATTGTGGTGGATCACTTCTCCAAATACACATTTCTGAAGGCCATGCAAGAGGCATCGGCCTCCAATGTAGTGGAGTTCCTCATTCACGAGGTGTTCTACAAGTTTGGGGTTCCAGAAATTGTGCATTCGGACAACCGCCGCCAGTTTACGTCCAAGATCTTCGAGGAGGCGATGGAGAGCTTTGGCATCACGCACATCAAAACGCCAGTCCACTCTCCGCAAAGCAACGCAGCGGAAAGGGTGAACCAAAGCGTGTTGGCGGCGATCCGAAGTTACTTAGAAGAAGACCATCGAGAATGGGACGCGTATCTTCCGGAGATTGAGGTGGCCCTCCGCAACGCGGTCCATTCAGCAACTGGAGCAGCTCCGTTCTTCACCGTATTCGGACGACACATGTTCCTGAACGGAGCCAGCTACAAGTTGGCAAGGAAGTTGAAGTCGCTGTGTGATCACGAAATGTCTGGGATGAGAACAGCTGATAAACTCCAAGTGATTCATGACAAGGTGCAGAAGAACCTCGAAGATGCATACGATCGGAGTCGCCTGCGGTACGACAAAAGGGCTCGTACTTTCCTTGCGAAGCCAGGTCAGGAAGTGTGTCGCCGCAACTTTGTCCCCAGCGATTTCAAAAGGCCTTCAATGCAAAGTTTGCTCGGAAGTTCCTAAAAGCTCGGGTGGTCAGGACAGTCGGCAATAATGCGTACGAGCTTGAAGATCTTCAAGGACGACTGATCGGAGTGTACCATGCCAAGGACATTAGGTTGTGATCTGGAAAGAGGAATAACAAAGTACACGAGCTCAGAATCGGCATGTGTCTACTTCCCGTAAAGCGTGGGCCCCGCGTTGGACACCGTTGGAACTGCATCTTGGCATCGAGGCCGGCGGAATCCGAATAGTCCAAATCCAAATGCTCCCAAGTATTCCTGCGCTAGTCTAAAACTCTGTGTTAGCGTCTCTCGGAATCCAGGGTGGTGTTGCATTTTCAGTTGAAGCCGTCTGGAAAATACTGAAACGAGCCGATACGTCAGCAGGTCCCGCTATCGATAAGATTTGGTGGTGACACCGACTATTGATAGCGGGAGAGGATCTAGCTATTTAAATTTAGCCCGGTTCGCTCGTTAACTGGGTTAGATGGCCTTGAATACGTTCGCTGACCCATCTTGAGAGAGCGGGAGGGAAAATGGCGAGCGACTTTGGTGTAGGTCAGGGTTTTGCTTGAGTTGCTGCAAGAAGTAGTAGGAGAACGGTCGGAAAAAAACCCAAAAATTTAAATTCGTGATTAGTGTTTGAATAACTCAAACCGCCGGGGACCCTAACTAAAGGGCCCCGGAAATTTTAAACATTTGGGAAGTGAAAACTTACCAGGCGGACCTAACCTGGTCGTCGACCACCAGCCGTCGCAGCATTGGCCTCAGCAGCATTGGCCGCAGCAGCATCAGCAGCAGCATTGGCCGCAGCAGCATCAGCAGCAGCATTGGCCGCAGCAGCATAAGCCGAAGCAGCATCAGCCGCAGCAGCATTGGCCGCAGCAGCAGCGATCAGTAGCAGCAGCGATCAGCAGCAGCAGCAGCAGCCTCAAGCGCCAGCAGCTACAGCGACTGCCGCCAAGACGGCCAGATACGGGGATTCCCTCGGTGAGTCCGTTCCGGGAACGAATGCCCGCGCTGGCCACGTGGTCATATCCAAGTCCACCGACGCCCTGCTTCCGGCCACGCTACGCTATCCTCCGGACCAATTGGCTCCGTGCGGAGTCGCGCTGGTCTTCGCCATCAGCGTTTTTCCTGCTGCAGTTTCAACACACACGACGTTGAACTCTGAAAAAAAATTAGTTTTAGTTGTTGTTTTTTGATATTATGCAGTCAAGATTGTAAAGTACTTACTGTGAAATCTGATCTAAATTTAGAGGCTCAAGCCCGAACCCTGGCCGCGCGTCCGACTATATCTAAATTGGGTCGCGAAATTTAATAACTTGTGGGATTTGTTTAGCGTACTTACCTTGTCAGCACGTCCCTTCTTTTCCCTTGGAGCTCCTCAGGATTAGGCGACCCGGTTGGCAAACGCCTCCAATTTAGTGCCGTGTGGCGAGTTTGCCTGACACTTTGAACTCTAAGCGTCTAAAAATTTCCCTTTCAGTTGTTGCCGCTTTGACCGCTTCTCATCTGGGCGACGGTCTGAGATCGGCCTTGAGAGTTTCTAACGAAAAGAATAGATTATCAGTAGGAATCAATAACGAATGTATTTACTTATTAATCTCACCAAAAATTAAATGTAAACAAGCTACCGAGATGGTTGTGTGAGTTACCTTGGGCGGGGAGATGAGCCGATCCTAATCCACCAGGAATAGACTCCGGTCTGCCGGAGATGGGGTGTGCCTCCCACATCTTTCTTGGGGCACCCAAGGTTGGGTGGGTGCGTCGTGGCAAGGACATCGAAGCCACCAATTTCGTCGAATTGTCTTAGTTGCTTAATGTAAACATAGTTTTGTTTTGTTTTGATTTGTGCTAGAGATGGTAAATTGACGTGAGACGTCCGATGAGTCGGAATCGATTGTTCGGACTGCAGGGCATAGGGGGTACTCCGCCCTGGGACTCCGTGGCTAGCCGGCGCTGCCCTCCGGGAAAGATGCAGTTCCGTAACACCATACTCTGTAGCGTTCGATTTGTGTTATTATTTGGGGAAAGGGAGGTAAACCGATCAAAAGAGGAAATAAATTTCTGTCTCGAACCCTGGCCACGGCGAGCTATACCGCCTCAAAAACAGGGTCGTTACAATGCTCATGTTAAGGTTTTGATACGCAGTTAACATTTTAGTGACTAATTCTTCGTAATTGACCGCTCTTCTGTATCCGAGAAAATTTTAAGCCACAACAAAGGAGGTCCAAGGTGCCTTCTCGACTTAGTTCATTTTACTAGGGAAGACTACGGCATTAATAAGCGCCCTGATGAGGTCTAACAAAAACTCCGGCTCAATTTTTCTCCTTTCTAATACCGGGAAATTTGGTCATTATATACCCAAAACACATGTCTTCTAAACGCATGCAAGCAGTGAACGGCAAATTGGCCCGTAGTAACGGCAGTGCGGCGAGAGAGAGTGGTGCCCTGAGCACCAGACAAGGACAGGGAGATATGATATTGGAGCCGTGCGCTGAGGGCAAATGGTCGAACGGTAAAACCGTGGACTTTGGACCAGGAGGCAAAGAGCCGCCGATAACTAGCGGTAAACAGAGGCCTATATAAGCAGGCAGGCAAGGCAGGAAGCTGGATCAGTCGTCTTCTTCCAGTCAACAAGTATCAGTCATCAAGTGAACCAGTAATCAGTGAAACAACGTGAAGAACCAAGTATAGCTGTGCGGAGTCATCAAGGAGCAATATCGCTACGTCGAGACGTTCGGGACTTAGAGCTAAAGTGGGCTCGGAAGGAAAGTTGTCTAGAGCTAGCTGCCTGCCTACCAGGATTGCACTGGCGGACTCCGGCGAATGCCTGATCGTCCTGCATAATTGTACAAGGTAGGACGAGCGTTTGTTCAGCTAGTGTCTCGAAAGGAGTATGCCTTGAGCACAGCAGTTCACCGCTAGAGTCCCAGAACGGCAGCTTACCAAATCGCGAGCACTACGCCAACAAGGAGCGGAGCCAGTCAACATTTCCGGAGGCAGAGCAAAGACAACGAGGACACCAAAGACAAAGAACGACAAGCGCCGTACAGCCACCGTCAGGTAGAAACTGAGCCGACGTCCTGTGCGACCGGCCGTGACAGAGCAAGGGACAGGAGGCTGCGGCTGCGAAAGCCGTACGCCTTGAAAGCACAGTGCCTGTTCACCATAGTCTGGGAACGGTGATGCATCCCTAAGCCCTGTTATCCTGCCGACCCAAAGGCAGCATAAGGCATCGCGAGCATAGCAGGCGACGGAGACATTACTCCGCAGCAGTCATAACCCAGCCAGCCGTTCAACGTGGGAAGGAGCCGACGGCGGAGCATATTTCTACACTGTCAATACAAGAACCACGGTGGGACGAACACAAATCTTCTGAGCTTGCCGCACAATATTCGTAGCGAGTAGATTATCAAGAAAATCAGTTCGTAACAGGCTTCAGAGCGACGCTTGCAGTCGTGAATAGAATGCAACATTTTGCTGACGTGTGCGCTTTTAGAAAGCGATTAATTTGATACTGCCCACCGCCGTGTTCGACAGTGAAAGGCAGTGTAGTATGCTCACATATCGGGTACACACTGTACCGCTTATATCACTGCAACATTGTGGCATTTGCTTATGTTCAAATATTCCCAGCACTTCACGTGCGGAGTAAATGCTGAGCCGGCATGTCTGCATGCGCGGCCGACTATTCGGTTACCATGTGAGCATAATACTCTCTCTCTCATGCGCGGCCGCTGGTTGCGTCGCCTATATACACTACGTATACATTAACATATATATTTAGATACATACGCGTTGGCCACGGCGCTGCTCGTGCAGCTATATGAATTGTAAGCCAAGCCATGTTTATTCTTAGGTCAAGTGTCATTCAATTAATAAAGCCTGGTCTGAACAGACGGATTTAGAAAGACTAAAAATATTAAAAACTATTTATTACATGGCGACCGTGACATGTGCGCGAGTGAAGTGAACAAACATGTACGAAATAAATATGTAAAAAAAAAGTTATTAAGAAAACAAACATGTACGGAATAAATATGTGTCGGAGAGTATGTAGTGCAGCATCTGGACAGGTATGACCATGGGTTGTGCTGGTATACTAGATCTACTAGATACTAGTTTTGGTAGAATGGGGACTCAGTTTGCGAGCCGAGGCCGAGTGTGGCTTCGTATGCGTTGCTAGGTCTGGTCTCTCTTTTTATTCTTCAGGTTTGTAGCGTAGCGTGAGATAGACACGAGGTTGATCATTAAGAGAGAATTATGAGCAACAAAGGCATCGAAGACTCGCTGCATTTGCCAGAATTAAGTTCAGACAATCAACAACCAAAAGATCAAGTAACCAGCAATGACGACTTACAAGGAGATGACTTTAATTCTCCGACATCAGAAGTGGGATTCGGCCCCAAACCATACTTTGTCAAGGGATGTCTTCGCGTTGTTGGAGCAACAAAACCGGAACTGGAACTGGTTAAGAATGTACAGATGTCGGCGAACACAGTACAACAGACTGGCGAGATTTGCTTGCCGAAATATAATCCGGACATTGCTGGGGTGGATGCCACGCAGTGGTGCGCTACGGTCGACATAATTTTACGAACGAAACCGCTAAGTGACAGCGCTCTTATATTAGCGCTGAGTAACCTTGGAAGGCACAGCGGCCCAGTGGTTATCACAAATATGCTACCCAGGAATAACTTGGCAACAGTTCCGGCAATTGTTTGAGCAGCGTTTCCAGACTTCAGAGACGCCAGCCGCTGTTATTTTTAATCTTCTAAATAGTCGCCCAAGGAACGGTGAGATCTTGCCTGTTTTTGCGAGTCGCAGCGTGACGTCACTGTGCACAAAATTGCGTAATTTAAATTGTGAACAAATTTTCATCGCTTTGATTCCTGGACATATGGCTAATTTCGACCGGCGTTTACAACGAATGATACACACAACGCATGTCAGCAATCGACGTGAGCTGCAAGCGGAGGTGCAAGTTTTCTCTCCGCTGAAGGAGCGTCCTATTGTACCAAACTGGGAACCGGAGACCAAGCGGGCTAAAACTGCGGAACTAAAATGATATCAGTGTGGAAAACCAGGACATAAAAAGCAAGACTGTAGATCTGGACTAGGATTTCAGTTTTCATCAACTGAAAAGGAGCGGCGTTCTGGGCAGCCTCATCATGGAAGGGCAAATGTAACTTGTTACAAATGCCATGAGCCGGGGCACATTGCCACAAATTGTCCCAAAAAAGTGCAGAATACCGGATTGGGAGTAAGATCGGAAGAGAGTGGAGCTGTGCACTATGGTGGAGCCTAAATTGAGTATGCTGGTTAATGGTGAGAGATTTCCAATAACATTTGATCCGGAAGCTAAGTGTTCATTAATTAAAGAAAGTACAGTACTACAGTACTTCGAAAATCAAGATTAATATCATTGTTAATGGTAATTCTTTGGTAGTTTTGTTTTACATAGTACCAGATTGTGGAATCAAAAATAATATTCTCATTGACAGATAAATATTGGTTCAATGTTTTTGGTATAGTTTTTGTTTTTTCTTTTTTTGACTGGTTGAATCAACTAAGACTGTTTAAAAGCGACCATATAGATTTGGTCCAAGTGATAGGGCGCTAGTAGGCAAAAATAGAAAATTTATTGTGTGTAAAGTTATCAGACCTAGTAAATCTCCATTTGTTATTTGTAAATATAAAAAGAATGGTTCAGCAAAACATTGAGTTGATTATCGGGAATTAAATGAAAATACTGTAGCTGATAAAATTCCATTGCCTCTGATATCAGATAAAGTAGCTAGACTTCGGGGAGCAAATTATTTCACTTTTCTTGTCATGTCTAGTGGATATCATCAGATTCCAATGCACTCGGAACAATTAAATACTGCTTTTGTTACACCTGATCGGAAGTACGAATTTCTATCGATGCGGGATTAAAGAACGCTTTCTCTGTGTTTCATAGAACGGTTGGAAATTGTTATAGACATTTTAGTGAAAGATGAATTTCTATTTAGCATTTCAAAATGTTTATTTCTGAAAACAATAGTTCGGTACATTGGTTATGAGGTAAACGCGGCGGAAAATTAAAGCAAAATCGAAATCAATAGAAATATAAATTTCAGTGAAAGATGGATTTTTATTTAACATTTCAAAATGTTTCTTTCTGAAAACTATAGTTCAGTACATTGGTTATGAGGTAAACGCGGCGAAAAATTAAAGCAACATCGAAATCAATCGCTACATTACGACAGCTCATCGGCTTGATGTCGTATTTTCGCAAATTTGTTCCGAGGTTTTTGCACAATTTTTGAACCCTTTGTATTTTCTCACATCTGAAAATAATAGCTTGTTTTGGAGTACAGAGCACGAAGAAGTTAGCAAAAGAATATTCACTGTATTAACGAACAAGCCAGTGTTGATTATTTTTGATCCTTAGTTTTCAATTGATGCTTTTACTAAGTTTGTTTATTTGTTTTGCACCTTCTTTATTGATGGTTATACTACCACTGAAATCTACGATAGTCATTTATGGTGTGACAACACGTCTAATTGCCGATCAGCGGCGAAGCTTGACTGGTTCAAAGTTTATGCAATTTTGTTCTTATCAATAGATAGATCTACATTTAATTGCCACAGGTGTAAGTCGAGTCAACGGTCAAGTTGAAAGGGTTATGAGAACCCTTAAGAATCTGTTGACGGCTGTTGAGACAAGCTCTATGTCGTGGCAAGAAGCACTAGTGGAGGTACAGCGGGCCCTTAATTTCGCATGGAATCGTAGTACTAAATGTAGCCCATTAGAACTTTTAATTGGTGAAATGGCTAGGCCTCTGTGACTAATCCTATAAGCGATACTGAAACTGAAAAAACAGTGGGAAATAGCAAATGAAATTTGATCCAAGGTTTAGAGCGTCTTTCGTTGAGGCATTGGAGGGAGACAACATGTTTTAAAACTTACGCAAAAAAAAAAACACGAAAGTTTGAGAAAGTTACCGGATGTGTAGAGCTTGATGCAAATTTTAAGGAACAAAGTCTGTTAGAAAAGTCTTTTAAAACAGAAGAGTGTCGTGAAGCCATATGATTGGCGATGATCGAAGGTTGCTTTAGAAATGAGGTTAAAGAATTCGTGAAGTATTGGGCGATGGACGAGCGATGTGGTTGATGAATTCGTGAAGCCAAGTATTGGGCGATGGACGAGCGATGTGTTTGATGAATTCGTGAAGCCAAGTATTGGGCGATGGAAGAGCGATGTGGTTGATGAATTCGTGAAGCCAAGTATTGGGCGATGGACGAGCGATGTGTTTGATGAATTCGTGAAGCCAAGTATTGGGCGATGGACGAGTGATGTGGTTGATAAATTCGTGAAGCCAAGTATTGGGCGATGGACGAGCGATGTGTTTGATGAATTCGTGAAGCCAAGTATTGGGCGATGGACGAGCGATGTGGTTGATGAATTCGTGAAGCCAAGTATTGGGCGATGGACGAGCGATTTGGTTGAAGAATTCGTGAAGCTTAGTGTTGGGCGATGGACGAGCTGAGAGCATAATAAAATGCGTGAAGCCAATGTGTTTGGCGATTGATGAATATTCAAAAGTTGGCTAGTATAAGACAAGTTATGTTTCATGGATTATGACTTAATGATTTAAAATGATTAATTTATAATGTGTAAATGATCTTTTGTCTGGAAATTTAAATGAAAGAAATGGTTTATAAGAAAACGTAATGATTTGAAATATCCTATGAAATTGAGATTACTTGGTTAAGTTTTTCTGAAGTATTCAATAGTATTATAATGTTGGAATGAAACTAAGAGGTTTATTGTAGACACGAGGACGTGTCTATGTCAGAATGGGCGTGTCGGAGAGTATGTAGTGCAGCATCTCGACTGGTATGACCATGGGTTGTGCTAGTATACTAGATCTACTAGATACTAGTTTTGGTAGAATGGGACTCAGTTTGCGAGCCGAGGCCGAGGGTGGCTTCGTATGCGTTGCTAGGTCTGGTCTCTCTTTTTATTCTTCAGGTTTGTAGCGTGGCGTGAGATAGACACGTGCTTGATCATTAAGAGAGAATTATGAGCAACAAAGGCATCGAAGACTCGCTGCATTTGCCATAATTAAGTTCAGACAATCAACAACCAAAAGATCAAGTAACCAGCAATGACGACTTACAAGGGGATGACTTTAATTCTCCGACATATGAAAAAAAAAAAAAAGTTATTAAGAAAACAATTTATTACATGGCAGTTTACATTTTATGGTAGTCTATGAGCACAACTGTACAAATAAATTTACAAATCAAAATTTATAAATCAAAATTTATAAATCAAAATTTATAAATCAAAATTTATAAATCAACATTAATCAGCCTGTGAGATGACCAGCACCGGCGCCGCCTGAGCCCAAAAGGCCCGGACAACAGAAACAATAAAACAAAACCAAACAAAAAAAAATCAACATTAATCAGCCTGCGAGATGACCAGCACCGACGCCGCTGGAGCCCAAAAAGCCCGGACAAAATAACAATACAAAACCAACACAAAAAAATAAAGGAAGAAAAAGAAAAAAAAAGTCCGCCCTCTATTCTTTTGTGGAGTAAAGAGACGCACCAAGCCCAGAAGAGGCTTTGGAGTTGTGTCCCAACGATGGACCACGCCCCCACACAATAGCTGAGTACCGGGCACGACAAGAACGCAACAAATTAAACCAAAAAAGGAAAAGAAGCGGAAAAAGGATAAAGCTAAAAATTTTGGTAACAAAATTTGCGCTCATGATGACAATGATTATTATTAAGAGTATGTGCACCCAATATAGGTCAATATTGTTTGGTTCCACTTTGATAATAACGTTAGCAGTGGAGTCCACTGACTTAACGTCTACAGTTCCCATTTTGGGTTAATATACTTCTAATATGTATTTATTATTATAATTACTATGATTTCCTGCAGAGAATTTATTTATTTTATTGTTATTCATTCATTTAAAGAAATTTTAAATAGATATACGTAAATATTCCTGTCTTGCATTTATTCCTGTCTAGCTTTTAGGGCCTGAGAAGCACTTAGCAAAATAACGTCATCAAACAAAAATTTAGGAATTTAGATATTTAAAACTGATTGATTAAATAATTGTAATGAAATGTCTGCTGGCATAATCGCATAAATTTCCTTTCGATAAAATTGAAAATTGAAAAAAAATGTTTGTGTTAGTTTTGATATTACTGATTTACAATATTTTGCTCTATATAAACCAATATCAGTTATATGTTGTTAGTATATAGCCTAA